>NW_028270159.1:91161930-91485501 GCF_037043375.1 Chiloscyllium plagiosum
AGTACTCCTCCATGCTGACCAAAACTTGGAGGAAGCACTGAGGGTAGCACGTACGCAAGATCTACTCTGGGGGGGGAGGGGATTTCAATGTTCACCACCAAGAGTATCTCAGCTACAGCATTACTGATCGAGCTGTTCTGGCCCCAAAGGATATAACTGCTCGACTGGTTCTGCAGCAGATGGGGAAGGAACCAACAAGAGGAAAATACATACTGACCACAGCCTTACTAATCTGCCAGTTGCAGCACTATCTGTCCATGACAGTATCGGTAAGAGAGACAACCGCATAGTCATTGTGGAGACAAAGTCACACCTGCACATTGAGAATAACCTCCACCATTTTGGGTGATACGATCATGGTGCTTAATAGGGCAGACTTCGAACAGATCTAGCAGCTCAAATCTGGATGTCTATAAGGTGTTGTGGGTCATCAATAGCAGCCAAAGCAGCCCGCATAATCTCATGGCTTGGTATATCCCCCTCGCAACAATTACCATCAATCCAGAGGATCAACATTGGTTCAGTAGAGTGTGCAGGATGGCAGGAGCAGCACCAGGCATACCTGACAATGAGGTGTCAGCCTGGTGAAGCCACCAAGCAGGACTACTTGTGCGCCAAACAGCATAAGCAGTAAGTGATAGACAGAGCTAAGTGATTCCACAAGCAAAGGAACAGATCTAAGCTCTACAGTCCTTTCACATCTAGCCGAGAAACGTTGGGGACAATTAAACAATTCACCGGAGGAAGAGATTCAACAAATAACCCCTTCCTCCATGATGGAAGAGCCCAGCACTTCAGTCTATAAGATAAGGCTGATGCATTCGCAACAATCTTCAGTCAGAAGTGCTGAGTGGATGATCCATCTCAGCCCCCTCCAGTGGTCCTCAGCAATTCAGTTACCAGTCATCAGCCAATTCGATTCAGTCCACGCGATATCCAGAAACGATTGGAGATACTGGATACTCCAAAAGGTGGATAATCTGACATCATTATTGCAATAGTACTGAAAACTTGTGCTCCATAACTTGCCACTCCCCTAGCCAAACTGTTTCAATACAGTTACAACAATGGCTTTTCCTGATTATGTGGAAAATTACCCCAAATATCTCCTGTATGTAAAAAGCAGAACAAATCCAATCCGGTCAATTACCACCCCATCAGTCTACTCTCGATCATCAGTAAGGTGGTGGAAGGTCTCAGTGCTTTTAAGCAGCAACCTGCTCAGCAATACCCTGGTCACCGCCCAGTTTGGGCTCCACCAGGGCCACTCAGCTCCTGACCTCATTACCGTGGTTCAAACATGGACAAAAGAGCTGAATTCCAGAGGTGGCGTGAGAGCAATAGCCCTTTCAATCAAGGCTGCATTCGACCACGTGTGCTATCAAGGGGCCTATGCAACACTGGAATCAATGGGTATCAGGGGCAAACTTCCTGCTGGTTAGAATCATACCTGACACGTAGGAAGGTGGACATGGTTGATAAAGGTCAGTCAACTCAGCTCCAAATCTGTAGGAGTCCCTCGAGCAGTGGCGGAAAACTTCTTTAGGGCTACTTCATCAATGACCTTCCCTCCATTTTAAGGTCAGCAGTGGAGATGTTCGCCAATGATTGTACAATGTTCTGCAACATTTGTGGATCCTCAGATACTGAAGCAGACAATGTTCAAATGCGACAAGATCTGGTCAGTATCCAGGCTAACAAGTGGCAAGTAATACTCCGGCCACACGAATGCCAGACCGTGACCATCACCAATAAAATATAATTTAACCTGACCCTTGGCATTCAATGGTGTTACTATCACTGAATCCCCAGTATCAAAGTCCTGGTGGGTAATCATTGCTCAGAAACTCACTGGTCTCGCCACATAAACACAGTAACTACAAGAGCAGGTCAGAAACTAGGAATACTACGGCGAGTAACTCACGTCTTGACTTCCAAAAGTCTGTCCATCATCTACAATGCATAAGTCAGAAGTGTGATAGACGACTCCCAATTTGCCTGGATGAGTGCAGCCCCAACAATACTCAAGAAGCTTTATACCATCCAGGACAAGGCAACCAGTTTGACTGTCTCATCATCCACAATGCTCCACCATCAACGCTCAGCAGCAGCAGGAGTATTTTACTATCTACATGCTGCAATGAAATGATTCACCAAAAATCCTCAGAGACCATCTACCCAATCACGACGACGTCTATCTAGAAGGACAAGGGCTGCAGATGTATGGAAAAAACATCATCTTTAGGTTCCCCTCCAAGCCATTCACCATCCTGACTTGGAAATATATCCCCACTCCTTCACAGTCGATGGGTCAGAATCCTGGAATTCCCTCCATAATGGCATTGGAGGTGAACAGCAGAAGGCGGACTGCAGCGTTCAACAAGGCAGCTCACCACCACCTTCTCAAGGGCAACTAGGGACAGGGAATAAATTCTGGCCCAGCCAGTGACACCCAGATTCACGAAATAAATAAATAGAAATTAACAGAGGACGGTTGCTGAGGTGTCGCAGGGATCGGTGCTTGGGGCCCAGCTGTCCACAATGCCCTTTAAACATTTGGTTGCTGGAATCAGATACAATATATCCCAGCCTGCTGACAGCACTAACGGATGTGGGAATGTAAGTGGGTGAGGAGGATGTAAAAAAGTACCCAGAAGACGAAGACAAGTGGAGTGAATGGGTTAATACGTGATAGATAGAGATCAATGTGGATAGAAGTGACAGTGTGCCCTTTGGTGGAAACGATAAATTGGCAGCCTACCATTTGAAAAGGATTGGTTGGAACATGTTAATCTACAAAGGGACATATGCTCCTTTTTGTTGTTTCCTTCTGCATAAACATCTGAGCTTCCTGCAGCGCAGTGAGTTCTGTAACCAGAAGTCACTACTGGGCATGGCATTGGCACGCTGATCAGTGTACACAGACCAACCAAGTGGGGAGCTGCAACACTGAAAAGGATCTGCATCTCCTTGTACACCAGTCGCTGAATGCAATATTGCAGAAACAGAAACCAGTGAGCAAGATAAATGGTGTGATGACCTTCATTTCAGGGGGATTCAAGTCCAGGAGAAAGGGTGTCTTACTGTAACTGTACAGGCCCTTGGAGAGACCCCATCTCGAGCATTGTGCAGTATTGTGTGCAGGTGTGGTCTCCTTGCGAAAGAAAGAACAAACCTGACATTGGTGGAGAGCAGTAAAAGATGACGAGACTGGTCTCTGGGATGACGGGCTTGTTTAGGGAGCAGAGTTTGGGAGGTTGGGCCAGTATTCCATGGGGTTTAGGAAAATGAATGGAGATCCCAGTGAAATATACAAAACGCAGACAGGGTGAGACAGATTGGAAGCAGGGATGATAATTCCCCTGGCTGGGACGTCTAAATCAAGGAGCCACAATATTAGGTACAAGCAGGTCACTCTGCATTGAGATGAGAATAAATGTCTGCACTCACTGACTGGGGAACCTGGGGAATTTGCTCGCACCTGGAAACCAAGACACTGATTATAAATTAGGATATAGAGACAGTAAAGGGATGGTGGGAGAGCAGGCGTACGGTGTGGAAATGAAGGGCCAACCATCATTAGAGTGAATTGGTTAGCAAAGTCGATGGACCAAACGTACTACTGCACTTCCTATTTTATAGCTTCCCAAGGTTACTCACATTAACGGACATGTATATCGTGTGGGGTAAGTGCATTGAGGAGATTTTTTCCATGAACTAGAATGGGGAGGCTAAATGTGTTTTCCATTCCCGATGTTTCTGTGCAGTCTGTGGGAAAGTTCTGTAAATGCTGTCACAAGCTCTCAGACGTTAGAAAGAAGGTCTCTGCAGGGTCGACAGGAATGTGTTCCCATTCCCTTTTCCGACATTGATGCTGAGGCTGGATGTTCTGGCCGGTTTCATCCTTTCAGACCTCGGAGGAGTTTGATACAAATGAGTGCCCTTGCTTGGCCGTTTCAGAGACCGTTGAAATGTTTATCGTATGTCAGCGTCTTTGGAGTCACTTTTAGACCATCCCAGGAAATCATGGCAGATTCACTTCCTAAAAGTACATTGGAGAAGGAAATTCTGTTTACAATCCATATTGGCTTCAAGGTCGCTATTACTGACACCAGATTTTAGATCTCGCTATTTTATTAATTGTTTTTAACTTCCACCCGCTGCCACAGCATTAGCCTGGTCTGGATTAGTAATCCAGTGACATTTCCACAACACTATTTCCACATGGGGACCTGTCGGAAACTACACTGCACAGGATATTTCTGTGCTGCTTGACAGATCTGTCAAAAAGAGCTCCCACCAATTTGACTGTCGTGATGCGACAGAGGGGGTGATAATTGGTCAGATTGTAATTATTCCCGTCTTAGGGGACTGGACATAGCTGAGTAATTATCCACATTGCCAGGGAGATGTTGGAGTTGGAGTTAGACTGAAACAGCTTCCCCAGGGACACGGCTTGTTGTGTCGCACAAGGCTTCAGTCCTGTGGCAGGAATGGGGTCAGGACCCATTGCCTTTGTCGTATCTATTGTGTTCAGCTGTCTCTTCCTCTCACATGTAGCAAATCGAATTAGTTGAAGCCTGGCATCTTTGATTTTGTGGGCATCATGATGAGGGTGAGGTGTATCATCGACTCAACACCTCTGGCAGAGAATGGTGCATATTTTACATTGATTTACAGGTCTTTTCCATTATTTAGGATGGGGATGTTGTGGAGCCCCCTCCTCCAGTCATTTGTTTAATCGTCCATCACCATTTATGACTGAATGTGGCAGGACTGCAGGGCTTCCTTCAGATCTGTTGGTCAAGTACGGTAGCTTAAATGAGTTAGCATCAGGTTAAGTTTCATGTGATTCTGACTCTGATATGTTCACCCACACACATCACTGAGCCATAGATGGTGTTGATTGTAATGACAGACTGAGGTGTCACCCTGGCAAAAAGTTACAGTTTGTGGTTGAATGCTGTTCTGCTTCTCCTGCTGCTGTGGTCTACAGCACTACATCAATACGCAGTTTCGAGCTGCAATATCTGCAATACAATTCTGCTGTCTGTTCCCCAATTCTCCCTGAGACCCATTCACCCATCAGCCCTGCACTCAATGACCTAACCTGGTTTCTGATGTGGAAATCCTTCCATTTTCAAACTCTCATTTGCTGAGGGTCTGTCTCCCCGGGTCTTGCTTCCAATCTGACCCAATCCGCAAAAGCATTTAACTGATCTTAATTCAAATATTTAATTCATCTGAATCTTTTTCCTTGAGTAATGCCATCTTCTGTGTTTAAACTGAATGTGTTTCCTCTGTTTCTCTCCCTTATCAGGATTAAGAGCTCTGTAGTGTCAGTGATGCCAGCCTTATGTAGTTTCAGAGCCAATGAATTCTCTGGAGTCCCAATCATCTTCACCACATTGTATGTTTCTCTTTTGGTTTGATGTCTTGTAACTCATGGCTGCCTCGCCCTCCCATGAGTATGTTTCATCTTCTTGGGGTTACATTTCTGGTATTATCTTCCGAATTATCGCCACAAACTTCTGCTATTGCGGCTCCATCGTCTTTCCTGCTCAGCTCCCCTTCCAATTAACTCTGGCCAGCTCCTCCCGCATGTCTTTGTAGTTACATTGCTTAATTATAACCACATTACATCGTGAAGAAAGCATTGCGGACAAACTGAAAGAAGGAGTTTTGAGAGATGGGCCACGAAGAATGACTGGTGGATTTCTTAACTAGATACAAATGGAGAACGAGTGAGAGAGAGGATATAGATATGGAGATGTGGAAAATGAGAAAACTATATTATTGAAAGAAGTAGATATACTATCTCAATATTTTGGCAATTCCTGTGTGCTGTGGTCCTTTGTACAGTGCACATACAACAGAACAATATGTTCAAATGCTGGGTCTGATGCCATAACTTTTTTCTTCAACAATATGACAGACACTAGCTTTGAAAAGAACCCAGCAGGCCAACATACTTAATTCCTGGTAGAAAGGGGATTAGCTGAAATAAGTTGGGAAACCAAAAACATGAATTTATAACACACATCCTGATAAGAATGAGAGACTAGAGTTGGGAATCCCAGAAAAGGGGGAACGTTGAGAGAAAGGGAAGGTATCACTTCAGATGATGATCAAATAATGTTTTAATACTTTATAAAGTTTATACATCGTGTGCATCATTTATCGTTAACTGGGTCTCCGTTGTTCATTCAGAATGTGTTGTACACATATGAACAATCTTCCTTATCTGAACACACACTGATTAAACAGTGTATAAAAAATCATTTTTCCTCCATTTCAGACTGTCCTGTTGTCGTGCTAATAGGATATATGAACACCAACTGGCCACCAAAAGACATGACCCACTCTCACCAGTTTCCATACATACAGAAAAAGAAGGACACCACGTTGACTGTGACAACACACACTTCCTAGCACAAAGCCACGCACGAAAGTTCTTAGAAGCATGACATTTTAGCCAGAAGTACATCAATAAACACATCAATTTAGATCCTATCTACCTTTCCTTGAGCAACAAACTGGAAATGACATCACACAACTTAAGAAACCAAGACCTAGAAATAGAAAGACACGATATACCACCAGTGCATCACCAGAGACTCTCACTGATGATGTTACCCATTCATGGTGATGAAACATCTGAAAACAAACCTTCAAGCTCAGCGAGTTAACATACATACTTATAAATAGTTATTTTACTCTTAATCGTGGAATTTGCGACTACTTTGTCACTCATGTTTTAAGAGATAACGAGGTGAGCTGAGCTTTTCTGGGTGTGTGGTTTTAATTAACAGAGTGGTTCAACATCGACATCATAACAGTTTTAGGGCTTGTCGTATGTGCTTTAGACAGACTTCAACAGATTTTGGGTACAAAAGGTCCCAGCAGATTCCATCACTTGGCAGTTAGTGACCTAGATCTTCAAGTAAAACAGGTGAGAAAATTCATTTAATTTTGTTTCCTTTTGGTTGGTTAATTTAAAAGAAATGGCTTTTAATATTAATAAAATGGTTCTGAGGTTTGAAGATGGTACCCAAATTTGCCAAGAAAGTGTAGAAAGACAAAGGAAGGGCATACTTTTAGAATTAACATGTAGGTTAGAATTGGGTTTCACCAGAGACAAAAGGAAAGCTGTCACCATAATGGAGTTGGTCAAGCACTTTGGTGTATCAGAGAAGCAGGAAACTGCAGTCGAGTTCGAAAAAACTTAAATTGCCAATATGACAACTGCAGTTAGAAGATAAAGAGAGAGACTGAAAGAGAGAGAAGATAGAGAAAGAGAAAGAGAGGAAAAAGGAAGAGAGGGAGATTTTGAAAATCAGAAATTTGGAATTAGATAAGAAAGTTAAATTAGCAGGATGAAGATGAAGGGAGAATGTAGGGATGTATACAACTATGTTCATACATTGCCATATTTCGGTGCGAAAAATTCCAAAACTGTTTTTATTTCATTTGCGAAATTGGCTCGGCAGGTGGCATGTCCAGTGAACCTGTGGGTAATGCTAGTTCAGACTAAGCTGGTGGGTACAGCTTGAGAGGTATGTGCAGTGCTGTCACATGAGGGAGCAAGAGATTATGTCGATGTCAAACAGGCTATGTTAAGTGCATATGAATTGGTAATAGAAGAATATATATACACTGGTTCAGAAATATAGAGACGGAACCAGGTGAGATTTATATTGAGTTTGAAAGAATTAAACACAGTCATTTTGATAGATAGGTGCAGGCCTTAAAAATGGATAAGACCTGTGAGGCTCGAAGGGAGATTATTCTGCCGGAGACTCACTTCCAGAGATGGTAAGAATTCATGTGAATGAACAGGAAGTTCAAGAAGTGAGAAGCGCAGCAGAAATGGCAGGTAAATATGCATTGGTGCATGAGATGAAATTTAGCTTCTGGGAGGATTTTCATCCTGTGACGGATAGAAATTGGGAGAAGGGGAGATCCTACACTACAAAACAGAGTAAAGCACACTGGCAATAGTTTACCACCGGTGGAAAAGAAGCCCAAGGGAGTTGAAAGGTGGTGAAAGGCCTCAGGTGTTCTCACTATAACGGAACGGAACACATAAAATTACAGTGCTGATGGTTTAAGAAGGGCACTGGGAAAAGGTGTTTTCACTGCAGTAAGCTGGGACACACAGTGCTGGGCATCGAAGGAAGGCATTTTGGGAAAAGATGTGGTAAAAGAGTTTAAGCCAGTGGTATTAGTGAACCAGGTAAAGGAGACCCCAAGTAGAGCCGAGGAGCTGCAGGAGAGTGCACAGCCTAGACAGGGGCTGTGTATGGAATCAGTGCCTGATCCCGATAAAGAATTCGTCTCCGTAGATAAACCTTACTAAGATAAAATGGGGTGTGGGGGGAGGACAAGAAGTTATAATTTTGCAAGATGCGGGATTTGTTCAGTTTCTAATAGTTGAGAAGTGAGGAGCTGGAAAGGCACAATAGATCAGGCAGCATCCGAAGAGCAGGACAATCGACATATCAGGTATAAACCCATAGTCAGGAATGTGGCGGGGGAACAAGGGGGCTGACAGATAAATACGAGGGTAGAAGCTGGGCTGGCAGGAGGGTCACTGGGAGGGCGATGGGAAGATGTAGGTGGGAGTATAAGTGAAATATCAGAGGGGAGCGTGGAGTGGATAGGTGGGAAGGAAGATGGACCGTTCAAGAGGGCAGTGCTAATTTGAATGGTTGGATCTGGGATGAGGTTGGGGGAGGGGGACTTTGGAAATTGGTGAAGTCAACATTGATGCTGTATAATTTGACGGTTTCAGCTGTCCTACCACCTATCCACTTCACCCTCCCCTCTGACCTATCACCATCAGACCCCGCCTACATCTACCTATCGCCTTCCAAGCTACCTTCCACCCACCTCCACCTCCACCATCCTATTTAATTCTCAGCCCCTTCCACCTCCCTTACCTCTCGCTTTCCTGATGAAGGACTTATGCCTGAAACGAGTCTTTGACAAGGACTTTGAGTGAAGTGATTATGCCACAGTTGAAGAGGGTGAAGACATGACTGCCAAGTTCAGTCTGCTATGTGCTTGATGTGGGAGGTCAACGACTCTGGTCTGTCTGGCTCGTTTAAGTGTGGAAAAGTGTGTTCACGTTCAGCTACTGACAGAGCGTATTGCAGCACTGATGAAAGAACTCGAGGACCTTAGGCTGACACGAGAGAACGAGATCTTTCTGGACAAGACCTTCAGCGACGTTATTACACCGACCATACCAGAAAACAGCAGAAGAAAGCAGACGATGAGGAAGGCGGAGACGAGACCCCGGGGTGCAAGAGACCCTGGGGGAAGTACCTGTCGGGAACAAGTTGAATCTTTTGGAAACAGTAGAGACAGATGACACTGCCAGTCCGCGAGGTGGCCATGTCTGTCAATCAAAAGTTGACGTGGAGACAGAGCGATCGAGTCGGACATCACACAGAGCCATGATAACAGGGGACTCCATAGTGAGAGGAACTGACCAGGATTTTTGTGACAGCAGACGGGACTTAAGGATGGCGTGTTGCCTTCCTGGGGCCAGGGTTAAAGACATCACAGACAGAGTGCAGGAAATCCTCAAGGACGAAGATGAAGAGCCAGAGGTGGTGGTACATGTCAGCACAAATGATGTCGGGGAGAAGAGGAGGAACATTCTACAGCGGGACTTCGGCGAACTCGGAAGAAGGCTGAAAAGCAGGACACCCAGGGTGGTTATCTCCGGTTTACTTCCAGTTCCTCGGGCTGAAGATGCCAGAAACAGGGAGATAATGGACTTGAACGTGTGGCTGGGAAATTGGTGCAGGGAGCAAGGATTTAAATTCTTGGATCACTGGGGTATGTTTTGTGGTAAGCAGAAATTATACAAGAGAGACGGTTTGCACCTTAATAGGTGAGGGACCAGCATTCTGGCAGGCAGGTTTGCTACTGCAACACAGCTATGTTTAAACTAAGTAGCGGGGGGGAGGGGACAAACTGGATGTTTAAGAAGGAAATTGAAGGGAAAATTAGAACAAGGGAAGTCAAGAAAGACAATTGTATCAATGAGGCAGAAAACTCAAAAAGGGATCATGCTGGAAGGTTGAGTGACATAGGAGTTGATGGGAAGGGTGAGGGCAGTAACAAATTAAAAATACTATACATGAATGCACGAAGCATTAGAAATAAGATTAATGAGCTTGAGGCTCTTTTGGAAATTGGCAAATGCGATATTGTGGGGATAACTGAGACGTGGCTTCAAGTGGACAGGGCCTGGGAAATGAATATTCAAGGTTACACGTGCTATCGTAAGGACAAACTGACGGGCAGAGGGCTCGGGTGGCCATGTTGGTGAGGGATGATATTCAGTCCCTTGCGTGGGGGGACCTAGACTCAGGGGATGTAGAGTCAGTGCGGATAGAGCTGAGAAATTCTAAGTGTAAAAAGACCCTCTTGGGAGTTATCTACAGGCCCCCAAACAGTAGTCTGGATGTCGGATGTAAGTTGATCAGGAGCCGAAATTGGCCTGTTGCAAAGATGTTACTACAGTTGTAATGGGGGATTTCAACATGCAGGTAGACTGGGAGAATCAGGATGGTATTGGACCTCAAGAAAGAGACTTTGTGCCTCCGAGATGGATCCTTAGATAAGCTGGTGCTGGAGCCTACCAGGGAGAAGGCAATTCTGGATCTGGTATTGTGCAACGAACCAGAATTGATCAGGGACCTCGAAGTGAATGAGCCATTGGGAAGTAGTGACCATAATACAATTAGCTTCAATCTGCAATTTGAGAGGGAGAGGGTACAATCGGAATTGACAATATTTCTATTGAACGAAGGTAAATATGGAGCTATGAGGGAGGAGCTGGCCAAAGTTCAATGGTTTAATACCTTAGCAGGGATGACAGTGAAGGAACAATGGCGGATATTTCTGTGTATAATGCAGAAGATGCAGGATCAGTTCATTCCAAAAAGGAAGAAAGACCCTAGGAGGAAGCATGGGTGGGCGTGGCTGACGAGGGAAGTTAAGAAACATATAAAGTTAAAAGAGAAAAAGTATAACGTAGCAAAGATAAGTGGGAAAACGGAGGACTGGGAAGCTTTTAAAGATCAACAGAGGATTACTAAGAAGGAAATACGCAGAGAAAGAATGAGGTCGAAGGAAAACTGGCCAAAAATATAAAGGAGGTTAGTAAAAGCTTTTTCAGGTATGTGAAAGGGAAAAAATTGTTCAGACTAAAATTGGGTCCTTGAAGAGAGAAACAGGGGGATATATTACAGGGAACAAAGAAATGGCAGAAGAATTGAATTGGGCAAAGTCTTAGAGAGAATTGTAAGGGATAGGATTTATGAACATCTGGATAGGAATAATGTGATCAAGGATAGTCAGCATGGTTTTGTGAAGGGCAGGTCGTGCCTCACAAACCTTATTGAATTCCTTGAGAAGGTGACTAAGGAGGTGGACGAGGGGAAAGCGGTAGATGTGGTGTATATGGATTTTAATAAGGCGTTTGATAAGGTTCCCCATGGTAGGCTACTGCAAAAAATACGGATGTATGGCATTGAGGGTGAGTTGCAGGTTTGGATTCGGAATTGGCTGGCTGGAAGAAGACAGAGGGTAGTAGTTGATGGTAAAGGTTTATCTTGGAGTGCAGTGACGAGCGGTGTTCCGCAAGGATCTGTTTTGGGACCATTGCTGTTTGTCATTTTTATCAATGACAATGGCTAATGGTCGGATACTTGGTAGTGTGGATGAGCAAAGGGATTAGGGGTGACTTGATAGACGTGTACAAGATGATTAGGGATTTAGATAGGGTTAACCATGAGAACCTTTTTCCACATATGGAGTCAGCTATTACAAGGAGGCATAGCTTTAAATTAAGGGGCGTAGTTATAGGACAGATGTTAGGGGTAGATTCTTTACACAGCGAGTCGTGAGTTCATGGAATGTCCTGCCAGTAGCAGTGGTGGGCTCTCCCTCTTTATGGGCATTTAAACGGGCATTGGATAGGCATATGGAGGATAGTAGGCTAGTGTAGGTTCGGTGGGCTTGGATCGGCGCAACATCGAGGGCCAAAGGGCCTGTACTGCGCTGTATTTGTCTATGTTCTATGTTCTATGTTCTATGTTCTATGTTCTATGAAATGTGAAGAGGATGTTAGGAGATTGCAGCGTGACCTGGACAGATTAGTTGAGTGGTCAGATGCATGGCAAATGCAGTTTAATGTGTATAAATGTATGGTTATGCACTTTGGTGGCAAGAACAGGCAGGCAGATTGCTACCTAAATGGAATCAATTTAGGTAAAGGGGCAGTACAAAGAGATCTGGGTGTTCTTGTACACCAGTCAATGAAGGTGAGCATGCAGGTACAGCAGGTAGTGAAGAAGGCTAATAGCATGCTGGCCTTCATAACAAGGGGGATTGAGTATAGAAGCAAAGAGGTTTTTCTGCAGCTGTACAGGGCCCTGGTGAGACCACACTTGGAGTACGGTGTGCAGTTCTGGTCTCCAAATTTGAGGAGAGACATTCTGCTATTGAGGGAGTGCAGCATAATTTCTCGAGGTCAATTCCTGGAATGGCGGGACTATCTTACGCTGAAAGACCGGAGCAATTGGGCTTGTTTTCCCTTGAGTTTAGAAGACTGAGAGGGGATCTGATTGAGACATAGAAGATTATTAAAGGATTGGACACTCTGGAGGCAGGAAACATGTTTCTGCTGATGGGCAAGTACCGTACCAGAGGACACAGCTTAAAAATACGGGGTAGACCATTTAGGACAGAGATGAGGAAAAACTTCTTCACCCAGAGAGTGGTGGCTGTGTGGAATGCTCTGCCCCAGCGGGCAGTGGAGGCCCAGTCTCTGGATTCATTTAATAAAGTGTTGGATACAGCTCTCAAAGATAGTGGAATCAAGGGTTATGGAGATAAGGCAGGAACAGGATACTGATTAAGGATGATCAGCCATGATTATATTGAATGGTGGCGCAGACTTGAAGGGCAGAATGGTCTACTCCTGCATCTATTGTCTATTCTCTATTGTCTATAACGTCAACTTTCCTGCCCCTCGGATGATGCCGACCTGCTGTGCTTTTCCAGTCCCTCACTTTTCAACTCTGATCTCCAGCATGTGGAGTCCTCACTTTCTCTCGGCCTCCAATAGTAAGAGATGGAAGTATTTTCACTCTTTCTGGCATGTTACTCAACAGCATGATAATTTGTGGAATCGGGTCAGAAATCAAGCATTCCCTTGTGTAACATCAGGTTGGAGTGCCACATCAAGGTTGGGGAAGTAACAGTGAGATTGAGTGACAGAGGGTCAGTTCCAGTAATACAGTTTATTCTTGGGAATGATTTAGCAGGATCCAAGGTGGGAAAGGCACCCCTTGTGGTGGAGAAGCCAACGTAAGGCCAGGGAACAGGGCAATTACAATAAAAATACCCAGGGATTTTTCCAGACTGTGTAGTAACAAGATCCCACTGTCGTAAGTTACAGCAGGAAGGAAAACCGAAAGAAAAAGCCAAAGGAGTTGATGCATGGAAGACACAGGCTAAAGCATTTCCAGTGGATGGAATGTACAAGGACGTGGTTAATTGTTGTTGTACATGTCATACATTCCAAATGGTAGGTAAGTCACAGGCAGTATTAAAACCAGCACCATTGTTGTCAATTCGTGTATTCGAAGAACTTTTCACGTGAGTTATGATTAATTGTGGAGCTCCCCTTTCCAAATTAAAGTGGAAACTAATATCTGCTGATCATAATTGATGTGTCCACCAGATTTCCAGAGGCAATTCCATGTGGGGTATTAAGGCAAAAAGGGAGGTAGAGGAGTTAGTAGCTTTCTTTACTCACTGTGGGCTACGCAGTGTGATTCAGTCAGACCAAGGGTCTCATTTTACCGCGCAGCTGTTTAAGGACGTCATGGATAGCTTCTGCATACAGCAGTTTAAATCAAGTGCGTCCCATCCCGAATCCCAGGGAGCCTTGGAAAGTTGGCATCAGATGCTGAAGACAATATTAACAGCGTACTGTCAGAATTACCCGAATGATTGGAATAAAGGTGTCTCATTATATAGGTTTGCCATTAGAGATGCCCCAAATAAATCTACTCACTTTACTTCATTTGAGTTAATATTCGTATATGAAGTGAGAGGTCCTTTTAAATTTATTAAATATAAATTGACAGGACCGAAGTCGGAGATCTCACACTTGGATTATGTATGTGAGGTGAGGGAGAGATCAGATCGAGTAGGTGAGTTAGCTATTCAGTACCTGAAGCGGACACAGCATGGAATGAAGCAGGTGGCAGATAAAAACTCTGAAATATTGATGATTTCCCGTGGGGATGACGTGTTAGTATTGCCACCAGTGGTAGGAAATCCCTTCAAAGCCAAGTTTAGTGCCCCCTTTCAAATTAAAAAAAAAGTCAGTTCAACTATCTGGTAAAGATACCAGATATGACAAAAAAAGTTAGAGTACGTCATGTGAATGAATAATGCACCACCACATTTAAGACTCAGGAACAGAGTTGCGGCCAGATGAACAAATTGTGCAGTTTATCTGTATGATGTGGTGATCTTTAGCAAGTGATTTAAAGCTCACATGTTACAGTTGGCAGAGCATGTTGAATGATTACAAGAAACAAACATGGTAATAAACTTAAAGAAAACAGAATTCGCGAAGGCAGAGGTGATGTTCTTGGGACATTACATTGGACATGGAAGGTTGCCCCCATGGAACACAAAGACGAAGGGTTTTGAGGAACTTCCACGACCATCCTCGAAGAAAGACCTGCATCGATTTTTGGAACTGAGTGGATTCTATCGGAAGTTTGTTGCAAACTTCAGCAGTGTATTGGCACCACTAATGGATTTACTAAAGAAGAACACAGAATTGTGGTGGACAGAACAATGCCAGGAGGCATTTGAGAATTTTAAAGCAGGATTAATCACCGCACCAGTTTTAGCTGAACCAAATATTCTAAAACCCTTTGAAAATTGTGTTTGATGCTCGGGATATAGGGGTCGAAGGTGTATTGATACAGAAAGATGATGATGGAATTGAATGACCAATTGGCTACTTGTCGAAAAAACTCAATATCCACCAGAAAGAAAAATACAAAATCTCCATTATTGAAAAAGAATGATTAAGTTTAGCACTGGACTGACAACATTTTAATGTTTATATGACAAAGGAATTGTCGGAGATGGTTGTGGAGAACGACATACCTTTCGCATTTTTTGGAATATTTAAAGACCAGAATATGAGACTATTTCATTTTAGTCTTATCTTACCGACTTTAACCTTACAAAATGTACATGCTGTGGGTCCTAAAATGTGATAGCAGATGCGTTATCGCGGATTTAAAGAAAAAAGTTTAGATAAAATCTGACTTATTGCAGTGTTATATATATGTGTGCAGAATTAATATGTATGGTATAGCTGAGATTAATACGTTTGTAATTCTTAATAATGAGATTAAGAATTAGAGGAAAAGAAATGAAGCCATCTTTTCATTCTGCCATTTTTTTTTTTTTAAGTGGGGCCGTGTTATGAAGCCGAAAGCATGTCCGGTCATTTTAAGACAGAACGGGTATTGCTGAATAGAAAGTACAGCCACAGATGCCAGCTAAAGGTCACACTCTTCCACATGTAACAATTAGCTGGGAAATGGAAACCTGAGTTCTGGTTGCTGTTTTGACAACAATTCAAAGACAACCAAAGAGTTTAAATAACGCTCAGGATACCAGAAGCCAACAGAATGTGAATATTATTGTTTGGACACCTGGAAAGCAATCAAATTATGAGAATTATTGTATCATGGGGAGTATATAAACCCAGCATTTTGAACACTAGAGGGAGAGCCACTGCCATCCAACAGCAGAGTAACTGCTGGAGAGCAGGAGTGCTAACTGGCGATTTCTAACACTCTTTATCAAAGCAACATGTTCATGTCAAACCTACTTGCGTAAAAAAATGACCCAGGAGATCAGCAGCTGAAAGAGTGAACACAGCAGGGGAGATAGAGAATGTGTGGTCTTGAGATTATAATGTTTCATATGTGGCTTGTTGGAATAGCATATTTTTACAGAGTCGGAGTCAGATGGTAAGTAGCTAAGACAAGAGGGGCTTGGATTCGTGAATAGTTGTTGTTTAGTGTTCACTATTAAAGTTAAGAAATTAACTTGCTAATTTTTGTTTAAATAGTTGAATTTAGGAGATCTGTGCCACTCATATTTTAACAGATTATGAGGTGAGGCGAGCTTTTCTGGGGCTTTGGTTTTAATTAACAGAAGGGTTTAACTCCACTTTATAAGGGCTTTTGCCCGAAACGTCGATTTTGCCTGTCCTCGGATGCTGCCTGAATTGCTGTGCTCTTCCAGCACCACTGATCCAGAATCTCGTTTCCAGCATCTGCAGTCATTGTTTTTACCTCCACTTTGTAAATGTCAATCCGCGCTAACCCCATTTCCCTGCAGTTGGCCAATATACTTCCAGTCCTTTCCGATCCACATATTTATCCAAATGCTTTTGAAATGCTGTTAATGTGCCCCCTCAGCCACATCTGCTGGCAGCTCATCCACGTACCAGCCCTCTGTGTAAAGAAGTGGCCCCTCAGGTTCCCTTTTACTCCTTCCCCTTTAACCTTAAACTGATCCCCTCTCGTCCTCAATTTTCTAAACCTTGTAAAAGACTGAGAGCATTCACCCTATCCATATCCCTCATGATCTTATACAGCTCTATAAGGTTCCCCCCTCAGTCTCCTCCACTCTAAAGAAAATGGCCTAGCTTGTCCAACCTCTCCCTATAACTCAGACCATTGGGTCCTGCCAACGTCCTTGTAAATTTCTTCTGCACTCTTTCTAATTTCATAACATCCTCCCTATAACAAAGGTGACAAAACTGAACACAATACTCCAAGTGCGGCCTTACCAAAGTCCTGTGTAACTGCAACATAAGGTCCCAACTTCTATACTCAATGTCTTGCCTGATGAAGGCCAGTGTCGCAAATGCCCTTTTCACTGCCCTGTCGACCTGTGACTCCACTCTCAGGGAACCATGCACCTGAACCCCAAGGTCTCTCTGCACCCTACACCCCTTAAGGCTCTCCCATGTACCATTGAACTCCTATCTTGATTTGAGACTCCAAAATGCAAGACCTCACACTTCTATATTTACTTCCATTTGCCATTTCTTGGCCCACTTGCCCACTTGATTAAGGGCCTGTTGCAATTTCTGATAATCTTTCTCACTAATCACAATACCACTTACTTTAGTGTCATCTGCGAACTTACTAATCATGCCTTGTACATTCTCAACCAAATCATAGATAACAAACAGCTATGTACCCAGCCTCCGGTCTGACAAGCATCCTTCCACTAAATCCTCTGCTTCCTACCAACGAGCCAACAGTTTATCTAATTGGCAAAATCCCCCAACATTCTACGTGATGGAACCTTCCCCAGCAGCCTGCCACGTGGAACCTTATCAAAGGCCTTACTGAAATCCGTAGAGACTACGTTTACCGTTCTGCCCTCGTCAAACGTCTTGGTCACTTCACCAAAGGACTCGAAGAAATTTGGGAAGCATGATCTCTTACTCACAAGTCGATGCTGAATGCTCCGAATCAAACCCTGTGTAAGTAATGGGTGCATTCAATGGTGTGCTGTCCTTCATTGTAAGATGATTCGAGTCCATAAGTAAAGCCATCATCCTGCTGTTGTAGAGCTTTGCTGAGAGAGCATTTGGGGCACTCTGTACAGATTTGATCACCTTTGTCAGGAATGATCTCCTTTCCGCAGACACGGATGATGGTAACATGAGAATAAAGTGAAGAAGCTGAGTGTTTAATCTATAGAGCTGAGAGAGACGAAGAAATGGTGATACTGAAACACGAGGAGTGGCAGCGATCACTTATTGACAGGGAGAGAAATTCCATATTTAACCAGGATTGATTGGTTTGATTTATTGTCACGTGTACCTCAGTACAGGGAAATACTTTATGTATGAGCAGTGGAGGCAGATCATAGTCAGCATGGCCAGACAGATCATCGGGTGGAAATAGACTTGGACAGAGTAAGGCATACAGGTTACACTGCACAGGACGTGCACTAGACAAGATCAACATGAACAAGATCAGCATTATTTGAACTTAGAGAGTCCATTCATCAGTCTAACGTGACTTTCCTAATAGTTTATATGCCTTTACTAACTCTCCCCACGTTATTGTGCAGTCGGCGTGTGAACCCGTACTGAACGTCAGGTTGCTCAGAATCCACAACAGCAGCCACAATACCTGCCATTTGAAACAGGTAGCCATTCCCACCCACTTCCGCCCTACATAGAGAACACCAGGATGTCTTTTCGGAGATGAAAAATGCCTTCTTGAGACTTCCCACAAGACATATGGTTTCTCTGCTCACCGCTAGAGAACCATGTTAAAGTCCTATAAGCAATGAAGCCAAGAGGGACAAAGTGGAGCAGTCTGTCTGTGCAGCCTCTGCTCCACTTATTCATCATGTTAGAGCATCAATTTGGAGACAGTGAGGACTGCCGATGCTGGAGATAAGAGAAGAGAGTGGTTTGCTGGAAAAAAACACAGCAGGTCAGGCAGCGTCCGAGGACCAGGAGAATCGACGTTTCGGGCATAAGACATTCATCAGGAATCAGCATAAATTACCTCATTCTGCCCCCGTGTAAGTGCATTATGGTGGGAATGGCCTCCGACTGATCCTGTGTAAGTAGCTCAAGAGACTGACTAGCTACTTCCTCGTCCGATTGGACAGGGCCAAGTGCCTGACTGGGTTCCTGTTTGACAGCTCGATGTGCTGACAAGTGTGACAATGCTGCAGCTTTAAGAGGTTATTTTGTCCTGGTTTAATTTAAGAGAGAGATTCAACGATTGTTACCAAGCTGGCTAGTTAAGACCACTCGAGTAAACAGCGAGGGAGGCCTTGGGTTTGTTATAATGCAGCCTGAATGAGTGTGGCCAGCTCTCACAGGTTAGGATCACTGGGTTTTTGTTTCTTGGCAACATCAGAAACTATTGGGGTCTCCACAGAGTTGGAAGTTTCAGTGGATGTCTCCTGGTTGCTACTCTCTCTGAATTTTCTCTTGCTGCTGTTTTTAATTCCTGGATTGGAGAGATGTTTGTGACATTCTGTGTCTGAATATTTCTTTTTGCCAAGGGCTGTATTTATGGGAGTTTCCAATGTTGGAATAGTTCATTCGTAATAGCTCCTAGATCTATTATTCTGTTAAGCTGTCCAATATAATTACATTATTCTAAACTCCTCTTTCTTTGGTTTTGTTTCATCTTTCGTGTTTAAGTAAATAGTGTTTTGCTTACCACCGAGTAGTTTGACCAGTTACATCGCATCTGGAACAGAAACTTTCCCTTCCCTTCCTGAGTAATAGGCTGGAGGCACTGAATAGGCTATCCCTGTTCTTCTCCAATAGTGTCAATGGGCTGAATGGCTTCCTCATATTCCTGTGAAACCAGCGTTAGATGCTGAATGAACTCTTGTTTCACTGTGGCAATGTGCTGTTACATGAATGTTACTGACACTTTATCAGCACAAGTCTCAATGGAGTCTGGGTCTTACTGCAAATGGACACAGACCAGTTCAGGAGCTGAGGGGGGACAAAATGTTCCAAACATTGTGGAATCTTCAGCGACCATCCCCACTTCTGATCTTATGGTGGGGAGGGTGAGTCGGGGAGACATTGATGAAGCAGCTCAAGATGTTTGTGAAGAAGAAGCTACCCTAAGGAACTTCCACAGAGGTGACCCAGAACTGAGATGATGAACATCTTCCTTTGTGCCATGTTTGACTCCAAACACTGGAGAGTTTGCTCTGATTCCCATTAAGTCCAGCTCCTTGGTGTCAACAGAAGTCAACCACTGCCTTGATATCGGGGCCAGTCATTTTTACCTGAACCCTTGAGTCACCCTCTTTTGTTCATATCAATAAGACATGATACAGAAGCAGCAAGTGTTTTCTTCAAACAGGTTGGTATTGAATGTCAGGATTTCTCTTCTCAAGAGTGTTGGGGAGCAAGATGACTGAAAGTATTTGAAGAGGAGGTAGATAGATATTGGCCTGTCAGAGAGGTGAGGGCTATGAATAATTGGGTATGCAAACGGATTTGAGACCAAGAGCAGGTCAGTCATGATCTTAGTGAAGGGCAAGGCAGGCTCGGGGAGTGAACGACCTTACCCTGATTCTAATGTTCTCCCATTCTGTTATTTGAAAGTTAGTGGGTGTTATTTTCATGAAGGTTCTTTTATTGAATGTTGCAGTCAGGGAGACCAGAGGATTTTGTGAGCCATTGCTTGGAAAGGTATGTGGGCTGTATTCACAGTGAATCTGGGTCTACAACATGACCAACAAATGAAGCACAAGTTGTAGAGAGGGGGAGCTCTGCAAAGAGAGATGAGGGGCCTCTTTCATATCCAGCCTGGATTTTCCAATTACATTTCCCAAATCACCTCAAACCGTGTGGGACAGTCTTGAAGGGCTGAATGGTCTCCTCCGTTTATGTGCACCAGGTTATAGGAATAAGTAGCCTCCAACTGCTCCTGTCTAGCATGTTTGAGCGGCTGAATGGAACAGAGAAACATGGGACTGAGGAGCAGGAGTGGGGCATTAGACACTTTGAGCCTTCTCCACCAGGCACTAAGATTGTGGCTGATCAGGTTGGGGTCTCAGCCCCACTTTTCTGTCTGTGTCCCATTATGCATGACTCACTTCTCTGTCAAATATTTACAGAACGCAGTTTTCAATCAATGTGAACATAGAGGCACAATTAACTTCCAGTGAAGAGAATACTGACTTGAAAGGTCCTTTCAGAATTTTTTGTCATCCCTCTCGTAGAATCAGAGAGTCATGCAGAATGGAAACAGATCCATTAGTCCAATCTGTTCACTCCGATCAGATATCAAATCTGATCCAGTCCCATTTGCCAGCATTTGGCCAATATTCCTCCTCTCAGATACTTTTAAAATGTACGACTGTAACCGCCTTCACTACTTCCTCTGACAGAACTTTCTATGCACGCACCACTCTCTTTGTGAAACATTTACCTTCATGTCCCTTCTAAATCATTCTCCCTCTCGCCTTCAACCTATGACCTCTAGTTCTGGACCCCCCTATCCTGGGGAGCAGAACGTGCCTGTTCAGAATATCCATACCCCTGATGATTTTATAAACCTCTATAATGTCACCCCTCAGCCTTTAACACTCCAGGTAGAAACACCTCAACCTAATCACCCTCTTCCTAAAGCTAAAACCTCCAGTCCCGGAACATCTATGTAAATCTTTTCTGCAGACAACCGAGTTGTACGCAGTATGCTTAAAGTGGCCTCACCAACATCCTGTACAGATGCAACATGCCACCACAACTCCTATACTCAATGCTCTGACTGATTAAGGCAAATGTGCCAAATGTGTTCTGCACCAGACTGTATACCTGCGACTCCACTTTCAAGGAACAAATTACCTGCATCGCTCGGTCCCTTTGTTTCACAACACGCCCCAGGACCTTATCATTAAGTGTATAATTTCTGCCTTGATTTGCCTTCACACAATACAAAACCTCGTATTTATCTAAATTAAACTTCATCTGTCACTCCTTGCCCCTTTGTCCCATCTAATTGTGGTCTCGTTGTACTCTGAGTTAATCTACTACATCACCTTTCTGATGTCATCTGTGAACTTACTAACTATGGCCCCAATATTCACATCTAAATCCTTTACATAAATGATGAAATGCAGTGATCTCACTACTAATTCTTGCAGCACACTGTCTGCTCACAAGCCTCCAGTCTGAAAAATACCCCTTTTCCTTCAGGCCAAATGTGACTAGGTTCCTCTGTACCCCACGTGACTGAAACTTACTAATCTGTCTACCAATCGGAATGAAATACCAGCTATGAAGAGAGGCTGAGTAGGTTAGGTTTATTTTCCCTCGAAAAAAGGAGATTTCGGGGGTCCTGGTTGAGGTTTGCAAAATCACGAAGTGTATACACAGGGTGGACAGAGACAGGCTTTTTCCCAGGGTGAAGGATTCAATAACGGAAGGTTGTGCTTTCAAAGTGAGAGGTGGAAGGTTTAAGGGGGATACACGCGGTAAGTACTTCACGTAGAGGGTGGTGGGCGTTTGGAACGCTTGTCCAGCAGATGTGGTGCAGGCAGGCACGGTAGGTTCATTTAAGATGCGTTTGGA
Organism: Chiloscyllium plagiosum; assembly: GCF_037043375.1. Taxonomy (NCBI): domain Eukaryota; kingdom Metazoa; phylum Chordata; class Chondrichthyes; order Orectolobiformes; family Hemiscylliidae; genus Chiloscyllium; species Chiloscyllium plagiosum. The sequence continues at coordinate 91,184,150 of NW_028270159.1, forward strand.
CAGATGCATGAGTAGGTGGGGAGCAGAGGGATACAGATGCTTAGGAATTGGGCGACAGATTTAGACAGTACATTTGGATCGGCTCAGGCTTGGAGGGCGAAGGGCCTGTTCTTGGGCTATAAATTTTCTTTGGTCTTTGTTCTTTAAATGAACACTTTGCTGAAGTCCATATAGACAATGTCTACCAAACTACCTTCATCAATCTTCTTTGTCACCTCTTCAAAAAACTCAACCAAATTGATGAGACATGATTTCCCATGCAGAAAGCTACGTTGTCTACTCCGATCAGCCTTCCCAAATGTATATAAATCGTGTCCCTCAGAATCCCCTCCAACAACTTACCCACAACTGACATTAGGCTCACCGGTCTATCGTTCCCCAGCTTTTTGGGTCACTGTTTCGTTTTCTAGTCCCACTCCTCCACTGCTCACAATAAATGTTAAATGTAACCAGGTCGGTGATATGGCCGATGATATCGCTCTCAGACTGGGACAGGGTCAGTTTTAGGAACAAGTCAGGCTAGTTTCTTTAATCTGGTAAGACAACACGTTTATGATCCCGAGCAATGTTACTCAAACTATGATGGAAAGATGAATGGCAAACTGTTTGGATATTGCAAATATATAATCAATATTTCCCTTTCTAAAAACACTGACACACACACACACAATTTCTGCAATTTTAACTTGAAACAACTTGGTCCAAATATTATTGGAACTCATGACAAAGGAATAATTGTGAGATTGTCCAAAACGTTATTCTGCTTCTGAAGATATTGTACTCATACAAGCTGCTAGCAATGGGATTTCATCCTGGGAGAGTTTGGATTTGGCTGAATTCCCTTTGCTTTAGGCTTTGAGTAGATTCCAGTGAATTCTGGTTCGGGATCATCCAAAGGGTAGCACGGTGGTTAGCACTGCTGCCTCACAACACCATGGACTTGGGGTCGATTCCAGCGTTGGGTTACTGTTTGTGTGGAGTTTGCACATTCTCCCCTTGTCTGTGTGAGCTTCTAATGGGTGATCCAGTTTCCTACCACAAACTGTGTAGGTTCGGTGGATTGGTCATGCTAAATTGTCCATAGTGTTCAGGGATTTCTAGGTTATTTGCAATAGTCAGGGGAAAATATAGGGAAATGGGTTGGGAAGATTGGTGTGGACTTGTTGGGTAGAAGGGCATGTTTCTACACTGCAGGGATTCCATAAAAATAAGAATGGTAACGATGACTGTAGAGGGTTTTTTTTTCGCTCGCACACATTGCTGTGATGAGGAACAATGAAGGAGAGAGAGTACAGATTACATTTTCTCCCTCTCTGAGCTGAATCATACAGTAAAGTCATCCTCTCCCAAACTGGAACATGTGAGGTCTCCTTGTACATTGTCCAAACAATGTCTCCATCACATTCCCTGTTCCATGTAGGTGCATCATTGCTGCAGTCATATACAGAGCCATACACTTCGCAGAAAATGGTCTCGGTCAATTTGAAATATGTTTATATGTCCCTGCGTCATAAAAAAAAATGTTTAATTTATTCAAAATACCTGTGTTAAACTGAATGCATTTTTTAAACAAATACAGAAATTGCTGGAAAAGCTCTCCAGGTCTCTCAGTACCCAGATGCTAGCCTCCACCACTTCCTCTGGCAGCTCATTCCATATGCACACCACCCTCTGTGTGAAAAGGTGCCCTCTACGCCTCCTCAAAACCTTTCCCCTCTCACTTTCCACCAATGGCCTCTAGTTTTGGACGCCCCTAACCTGGGGAAAAACCCCTGACTACTCACCTTATCCATGGCCATTTTGATTTTATAAACCTTTACTGCTGCAAAATGTGACTCCAATCAACACGAATGGCTGTACTTTCAGTCATCCTGGGCCTAAATTCTGAAATGCAATACTGATACCTCTTCCTTCTCCATCAAGTCACAATTCTAAATCCATTTTAATCAGTTTGTTCAGATGTATCCTGAGACACTTCTGTGGGCTTTACACCTGCACCTTTGTGCCCGGAGGTAGGGATACTAGCATCACTCAGCAATACCCAAAAAGCTGTAACAGTATTCTCCTGTGTGTTTGTTCATCAGCCTGTTCTAACATGCTGGGACATACCTCTGCAACAGGCAGGACTTGAATGCAGGCCTTCTAGCCCAGAGCTAGGAACACTACCACACATGTTCAGGAATTGGAATCAAATCCAGAGCTCTGGTTCAGAGACAGGGACATTACCCACCACACTACCATTCCCAGATTTTGGGTCATATTTTAGTGCCCACTTTCAGCTTGGTGTGGATTTATTATAATCAGGTTACCATTACTGAATTACAAACAACACTTTGTATTATTAAACAAATGCAAGATATTGGTCTCAACTGTAGGATATTGAGTGTACGTGCTGTTCCATCGAAATTAACTATAAATATATTTAATTGCTATTATCTGTAGTCTGCAATATTAAGGAAAGAAATCCTACAGACACACTCTGCCCAATGAAGGGTCTCAAATAGATATTTATTACTGAACACCAGAGACGAAGGAAGACCTTAATTTCTGACCCCAAAACACCGATCGCTCTTACCCAACTCTCATGTGCGACTCCCCTTTTCCTAAAACCATGAAATGACACCAGGCCGCTGATTACTGCCCTGCCTCTCCTCCCCACTGACTGTGTCTGCAATCTGTCCCTCCTCCCCCTAAACAGACAAGGCATACCAAGCTCAGGGTCCTTGTGAAAATCAAGGCTGGAGTGTGCAGGCATCCTGGAGATGGGGAGGATATTTTAAAGGGGGAGTGTGAGGAAGCAGTAATATCACACACTGGGCTGAGGGGTGGCAGATGGAGTTTAGTTTGGATTAATGCGAGGTATTGGGTTTGGTAAATCAAACAACAGCAGGACCTATACAATTAAAAGTAGAGTCTTTGGCAGTGTTGTAGTACAGAAACCTCGGCCGTCAGGTTTAATTCTTTAAAATTTGCATCTCATATCGATAGTGTGGTTAAGAAGTTGTTTAACACACTTGTCTTCATAGGACAGACCTTTGAGTATCGGAATTGGGATGTCATGTTGTGGTTGTACAGGACATTGGTGAGACCTCTTCTGGAATACTGTATCCAGTCTGGTCACCCTGCCTGCTCATTCCATCGGCACACCACCCTCTGGGTGAAAAAGCTGCCCATTAGGTCACTTTTAATTGCTTCCCCTCTCACCTTAAGCCTATGTCCTCTAGTTTTGGACTCCCCATACCCTTAGAAAATAACTTGACTATTCACTTTGATATTACTGACGTTGATATTATTAAGCTGGAGAGGGTTCAGAAGAGATTAAACTGGATGTTGCTGGGAAAGGAGGGAGTGAGCTATAAGGAGAGGCTGGATCGGCTGGGACTTTTTCACTGAAGAATATGAGATTAAGTAGTAACTTTACAGAGGTTTATAAAATAATGAGGGTTACAGAGAAGCTGAAGGGCTGGTGTCTTTTCTCTAGAGTTGGGGATTCAAAACTGAGGGATTTTGAAGGTGCGAGGAAAAAAGATTTGTGAAAGTCACGAGAGGTACTGATGTTCGACAGAAGCTGGCTTGTGTTTGGAATGAACTTCCAGAGGAAGTGGTGAAAGCAGGGACAGTTACAATGTTTAAAGGACATTTAGATCAGTACATGGATTAGACATCAGTTTGGATGGTGCTGTGAGCAGCTGCCCTCTCCCTCCCCCTCTCTGAATGAATCCCTGCTGATTTTCACCCTCTGCCAATGCCTGTGCAGCGGCGTGTGGAGGCTAGCAGAGGGTGGTATTGCATCACTTTAAGCACCACAAAGACTGCCAGACCTGCCCCACACAGAGACACACAGATACACACACGGGAATGGTGAGGGCACGGCGTGAAGCTCATCTGGTAACTTAAATGTAAAATAAAGAAATTATTAATTCGCCTTGTAAACTGTTAAAATATGAGGGACAGATCTGCCAAATAAAAACATCAATTTATTTTTTCACTCTGAAAGTGAACATTTTACATCAACTGTGCACAATTCTGGGACCCTCTTTCTCTTAACTGCTTATTACCCGACTCCAGCTCGATAGCAATATACTGTGTCTGGGTTTGCCATCCTCTCATATGCACAGGTGCTTGTAAGCTCTCAGTTCAGAACAGCATTCCCTCTCTCTTAAAGGTACAGTACACACTTTCAACTTCATCACATTATACCCTGATGAATATCGATAAGTGGATCCTATCCGGATTACTTTTGCTCTGTGGTTTGTCAATATTTAATTTGCTCCGTCTGGTGTGTGTCAGAACGTTTGTTGCTCCAATGACAGCATGTCATTATTCGACATTGTCCATAGGAATATATCAGTATTTCACTTGCTCACACTCGTGTATATGGGGCAGAATTTCAGTTGTTTCATGGGGACTGTGACTCTATAACAATCTGAATGTTTGTAGATGGCACCGAGCCTGGAAGAACTCTGAAGTCTATGGAGGACAGTGCGGAACATGTTGGTGTACTGTTCAGGTTTATGGCAGATGGGGATCAGTGAAGAGAAGTGTGAGATGATACACTTTGGTAGGAAAGACAATGAACGGCAGGTTAAAGCAGGCTGTGACATTATAAAGAGGCTGCAGGAACAGACAGCGCTGCATGTATATGAGCACAAGTGGGAAGGGCAGTTCCTATCACAGATTAGTTTCAGTATCTGAGCTGTTTACAGGGGAGGTGTAGGAGGGAGTCTCGGTGCTCCCTTCCTGGGAGGTGGTGGTGACGATGTGTTGTGAGCCCACCCTCCTGCCCACCGAGACCGTGGGGATTCCATTTGTACCAGCTCAACACAAAAGGGAGATGACAACAGGGCCACGGTTCTAAGTTGTGCCGGGGGGAAACGGAGGTGCCTGTGGGTTTAAAGTGAGAATTGCCCTTCACTGATCATTGCTCCGTACTCGGTCGGTGGGACCTGGATGTTTCAGAATCTCCACACGAGGCGTCCTGGTCGTCTCCGGCTCGTACCAGGGTCCTCCCCACATGGCAGGGGGAGGGGGTGAGGGAACGGACATCGGGCACTCCACCACCCGGATAGGCCCTTCCTGTCCTATTCCAGACTGTTTCTCCTGAAATGGGAGAAGTGGGGGGAGGGAGTGAGGGTGGGAGTGGGTGGTCCTGCTGTTAGTGTTAGTGTACGTGGGGAGGGGGTCATGGTGAGGTGTCCGGAGGGAGTCAGTCCACAGTGTTGTATGCATGCAGTGTTATTAGTGTGGGGGTGAAGTGGAGGGAGGGGGGAGAGATGGAGAGACAGACAGACAGAGAGACAGAGACAGAGAGAGAAGTTGCAGCATGCGGCAGTGAGAGTGGTGGACCATGAGCCTTGTTCGTGGGTTGGTGCTGTAACAGATATACAGTGACTGTGAGGGAGCAAAGAGAACACGGTGACCCTTATCCTGACAGAATGGGAAAGGTTATTGAAGCTTGTCCTGTATTGCTGAACATTTCTTCAGACTGCAGATACTGCACTGAGCTGGGTGGTGAGCTCAGACCATGCTCGGTGGGTCTGGTGGTGTCGCCCCCTCTGGGAAGAGTTAGTCCCCCTCTGTGCTAGCCCGTCCACCAGGATCTCCGTGCCCCTGTTGACAAACCGTGATGTAATTGTCCCTTATCTGCCATGCTCGGGGTAAACTATGCAGGGCAGCTCCAAGCTGAGAAAGCTCAATCGTAGTCCATTGGGCTTTTAAAGATGACATCAGTGTCAGGGATCACGGAATATCCAGGGGCATCTGGGTGATGTGTACCTCCAGCCATGAAGGACTGCATTTACAAAGTTGTAGATCAAATGCTCATCCAAAACTCTCCATCATCTGACCTCACACCAATATCACTTTTTCCCATCTTTCCTGGGAAGACTGGCTCATGTTACAGGATGCTATCGAAGTGTCTACTTTTCAGCATTATGAAACCTGGGAACACATCCTTCCAGGACACTGTCTCTCAGTCTCACCGTCTCTGTCTATTTCCCAAACCCCTCCCATGTGGTGATATTTAAACTGATTCCCCCGCCATCTCTCTGGCAGTGATGTTCACACCTACAGCACCCCCTTGTCAGGGCAACAATGGATAGATGGAGCTGTAAATGGATGGGAACTGCACATCCTGTCACTTCCAGCCGGGCTGCAAGTTTCCCCACGCTGGGCAGTGATCTAACACAGTGTGACTGAGCATTGCACTGGGGTGGCGGACACAGTCCTGCATGCAAGAAGGGTAACTGCTCCTGGTTTACAGATCAATGCACTCGGGTGGGGTACACAGTCCGACATGCTGTGAGGGTAACTGTTCCTGGTTTACAGACTAATGTCTGGGGTGGGGTACACAGTCGTACATTCTGGGAGTGTAACTGTTCCTAGTTTACAGATCAATGCACTGTGGTGGTGTACAGTATCCTACATGCTGGGAGTGTAATTGCTCCTGGTTTACAGATCAATGCACTGCGGTGGGGTACACAGTCCTACATTCTGGGAGTGTAACTGTTCCTAGTTTACAGATCAATGCACTGTGGTGGTGTACAGTGTCCTACATGCTGGGAGGGTAACTGTTCCTGGGTTGCAGATCAATGCATTGGGGTGGTGTACACAGTCCTACTCACTTGGAGGGTAACTGCTCCAGGTTTGCAAATTAATACACGGGTGATCACTGCACAGATCGCTGTGATGGTCAGTCATTCTGGTTGAGGTTTATAGATACTGCGATGATGTGGTCTGCACAGCTTCCAGTGCTGGACAGATATCTAGTCCGGGTTTATAGATCAATGCACTGATGTGGTCTGCACAGCTCCCAGTGCTAGACAGATATATGATCTGGGTTAATAGATCAATGCACTGTTGTAGTCTGCACAGTACTCCACTCTGGACAGATCGCTGGATTGCATTGACCAGTGGGATGGATGAGTCTGGACAGATTGCTGGGTTGCACTGAGCAGTACACTGGCCTGGTCTACACAGGGTTCCACGGTGAACAGATATCTCCTCTGGATTGATGGTGTCTGGGCTGGTTCTGTGAGTTAGATTGAGAATGTGGTATATCTAACCCTTTCAGCTGATCTGGCAATGCCTTTAATTCCCATTCCTGTGATTGGACCCTCCGTCTATCACCCCATTAATGTTACAGTGTGCCCATGCACAGTACACCATGTTGGTGGGGTGGGTAGGGGGAAAGGTGATGGACAGGTCAAGGAGTTCCCCGGAATGTTCTGTCCCCGACATTCCATAACTGCCATTCCCCGGAACGTTCTGTCCCTGACATTGTTTGTGAACGGCCGGACGTCAGTGAATTGAACAAACGATAAGATCCCGAGGGAAGAGATCCCGTTCTAGGGAGAAGGAGACACTGTTCCGAAGGCCCCTCCGGCAGTTAAAGGGGTGAATACGTTTTCCCTGCATTTACATTTATTCACGACACAGGATCGACCACAATTTAGTTCAAAATACAGGAATTCCCAAACTCAGTTTGTCTTCAGGAAACTGGGAGAGAATCCTTCAGGACAGCAACGTTCCCACCCTCTGTATTAGGAACTGGGAAGGAGTGACCTGTGTCTGCTCTCGAGTGATCGGGTGTGTGGGAATGTTCTAGTAACCATCTGTCCTTACGGATGTGTCTCTGTGTGTTTGGGGAGGGAGGGTTTCTTGTGGTTTATGTCACATTTTTGTCAGTGATTCCGACCTTCCCATTTGTTATTCCAGCTCCAATTATTTTAATAATTCCCTGAATACAGGGACACATTTGAAAATCTCACTGTGTTCCCGATCAAATAGGTCCCTTTGCCTCCAGGCTGGTGGATAATGGGTTTGTTTTCCTTCCTCACAGTTAACGTAGTGACCATCTACGTCCTGCTTTATAAAGATTGTGGATTGTCTCCATGTGTCAGATGTTACCTGGGGGCCATGGCAGCGGCGGATCTCCTGGTCATTATCCTCGACCTGATCCTGAGACACATTCCCATTGTTTATCGGGAACAGTTTTATTTCCTGAACGACTCCGTCCCCGTGTGTAATATCCACGCCGTCCTGCTTTTTGCAGCCACTGACTGCTCTGTCTGGTTCACCGTCACTTTCACCTTTGATCGGTTTGTGGCCATTTGTTGCCAGAAGCTGAAAAGTAAATATTGCAGTGAGAAAACGGCGGCTGTGGTTCTGGGAGCAGTGACTGTGCTGAGCTGTTTAAAGAACATTTTCTGGTATTTTATGCTCACGGCTCGGTATCGGCTGGGGAACGCCCCCTGGTTTTGTTTTGTAACAGACGCTGTTCGATTCTCCAGTGTCTGGGTCACAATCGAGTCCCTCCACCACATTCTAACCCCGGGTGTCCCATTTCTCCTGGTTCTGCTGCTCAATGTTCTCACCGTCAGACACATTTTCGTGACCAGCAGAGCCCGCAGGAGACTCCGCGCTCACACCAATGGGGACGCTCAGTCTGACACAGAAATGAGAAACCGAAAAAAATCCATCATTTTACTGTTTGTGATCTCGGCCAATTTCGTCCTTTTATGGTCAACGTTAATGCTGTATTCTATATGGAGACGGATGGAAAATATTGTGGATACCGCTGTGTATCTCCATCGCTTCGTTCAGGAATTGGGCTTCATGCTGCAGCTCCTCAGTTGCTGCACAAACACCGCGATTTATGCCGTGACCCAGACTAAGTTCAGGCAGCAGCTGAAGAATGTGCTGAAATATCCCTTCACCCAAATCCATCCATCAATCAAATTCCCTCATTAATCAATCCATCAGGGATTTTCTCATTTCAGTTCAGTGTTTCAGCGATGGAGCAGCCTGTCGCTATGGTAACAGAATGAGGATAGCGCTGGTTTGTCCATCCTTATCCCACAGGAGGGTTACAGGGAAACATTTCAATGTTTCTCACAACTCAGGGGCCAGTGAGAAAAGGCACCTTCCCACTGACTGTATCCATCATTAAATGTTCATTAAAGCGTGCCGAGCAGCAGAGTGACCGATGTTTTTGTGTGTCTTTGTGTTGGAGAAGCTGAGCTGGAGAGATACAGACTCAACCCCAAGTCCTGGTCCTCAGGGAAGGGGAGAGCATCGCGCCCTGAGCTCAGGAGCTGAGTTTAAATCCCTCTGTGCCCCCACTCTAACCTGGCCTCCCATTTCCTCTCCCATACTCTTTCTCCTCATGTCTCTCCCTCTCACTGCAAACACTTCCACTCTCACCACCTCAGGGGGAAGGGAAGAATCAGGGAGACAGAGTCCATCAGACAGAGTGGGAGGGATGGAGGGGGGATAGAGATTCAGTCAAAGAGAAACGGAGGAAGGTGAGGAGAGAGAGAGCGAGGGGAGGGGGGGGCAAGAGAGGAAGAAAGGGTGAGAGAGGGTGAGAGGGCGAGAGAGGCAGAGAGGGCGAGAGAGGGAGAGGGTGTGAGAGGACAAGAGGCCGAGAGGGCGAAAGAGGGATAGAGGGCGAGAGAAAGAGAGAGGGCGAGAGAGGGAGAGAGGGGGAGGGAGGGAGAGAGGGTGAGAAAGGGAGAAAGGGCGAGAGAGGGAGAGAGGGCGAGAGAGAGAGAGGGAGAGAGAGGGAGAGAAGGCGAGAAAGGGAGAGAGGGCGAGAGAGGGAGAGAGAGGGAGAGAGGCCGAACGGGCGAAAGAGGGAGAGAGGGCGAGAGACAGAGGGCGAGAGATGGAGAGAGGGAGAGAGAGGGAGAGAGAGGGAGAGAAAAGAGGGAGAGAGAGGGAGAGAGGGTGGGAGAGAGAGAAAGGGAGAGAAAGGGGGATAGACGGCGAGAGAAGGAATCGAGGGCGAGAGAGGGCGAGAGTGCCTGAGAGGGCAAGAGGGCGAAAGAGGAAGAGAGGGTGAGAGAGGGCGAGAGAGGGAGAGAGGTCGAGAGAGAGAGGGCGAGAGAAAGAGAGAGGGCGAGAGAGAAAGAGAGAGAGAGAGGGAGAGAGGGCGAGAGAGGGAGAGAGGGCAAAAGAGGGGGAGAGTGGGTGAGAGAGGGCGAGAGAGAGAGGGAGAGAGGGAGAGAGAAGACGAGAGACGGCGAGAGAGAGCGAGACAGGGAGAGAGGGAAAGGGCGAGGGGGGGAGAAGGCGTGAGGAGGGCGAGAGAGGGAAAGAGGGCGTCATGGCGAGAGGACGAGAAGGGGAGAGATGGCGAGAGAGAGAGGGCAAGAGAGCGAGAGAGGGCGAGAGAGAGAGGGAGTGAGGAAGGGAGAGGGAGAGTGAGGGCGAGAGAGGGAGAGGGCCCGAGAAAGGGAGAGATGGCGAGAGAGGGTGACAGATGGAGAGAGGGAGAGAGAGGGGTGGACGAGAGAGGGAGAGAGTGAGAGCGAGAGAGGGAGGCAGGCGAGAGAGGGAGGGAGGGTGAAAGAGGGGGAGAGGATGAAAGAGTAGAGAGGGCGAGAGAGGGTGAGATAGCGAGAGAGGGAGAGATGGCGAGAGAGAGAGAGAGAGGACGAATTAGGGAGAGAGGGCGAGAGAGTGAGAGAGAGCGAGAGAGAGAGAGAGAGGGAGAGAGAGCGAGAGAGAGGGAGCGAGGGCGAGAGAGGGAGAGAGGGTGAGAGAGGGCGAGAGAACCTGAGAGGGCAAGAGGCGAGAGAGGGAGAGAGGGAGAGAGGGCAAAAGATGAAGAGAGGGAGAGAGGGCGAGAGAGAGAGAGAGAGAGAGGACAAAAGAGGGAGAGAGGGCGAGAGAGGGAGGGGGCTAGAGAGGCAGAGAGCGAGAGAGGGAGAGAGGGATAGAGCAAGAGAGGGCAAAAGAGGGAGAGAGGGCGAGAGAGGGAGAGACAGTGAGAGAGGGAGAGAGGGCGAGAAAGTTCGAGTGAGGGAGAGAGAGGAAGACAGGGAGAGAGATGGAGAGAGGGCGAGAGGGCGAGAGGAAGAAAGAAGGATAGAGAGCGAGAGAGGGAGAGTGAGCGAAAGAGGGAGAGAGGGCCAAAGTGGGAAAGTGGGCGAGAGAGGGAGAGAGGGCGAGAGGGGGAGAGAGTGAGAGAGAGGGAGAGAGCGCGAAAGTGGGAGAGAGGGCAAGAGAAAGACAGAGGGTGAAAGAGGGTGAGAGGGCGAGAGAGGGAGAGAGGGCGAAAGAGTTCGAGAGAGGGGAGAGAGGGAGAGAGGGCGAGAGAGGTCGAGAGGGTGAGAGGGGGAGAGAGGTCGAGAGAGGCAGAGAGAGCGAGGGAGGGAGAGAGGGCGAGAGCAGACAGGGCAAAAGTGGGAGAGAGGGTGAATGAGGGTGAGATGGCGAGAGAGGGACAGAGGGCGAGAAAGGTCGAGAGAGGGGGAGAGAGGAAGTGAGGGAGAGAGATGGATAGAGGGCAAGAGAAATAAAGATGGATAGAGAGCGAGAGAGGGAGACTGGGCAAGAGAGGGAGAGAGGGCGAGAGGGGGAGAGTGGGAGAGAGAGGGAGAGAGGGCGAAAGTGGGCAGAGGGCGAGAGAAAGACAGAGGGTGAGAGAGGGTGAGAGGGCGAGAGAGGGAGAGTGGGTGAAAGAGTTCGAGAATGGTGAGAGAGGGAGAGAGGGTGAGAGAGGAAGAGAGGGCGAGAGAGGGAGAGAGGGCGAGAGAGGGTGAGAGGGCGAGAGACGGTGAGAGAGGGCGAGAGGGCAAGAGAGCGAGAGAGGTTGAGAGGGGGAGAGTGGGCTGGCGCGCAAGGTCGAGAGAGGATAGAGAGGGAGAATGGGAGAGAGATGGAGAGAGGGCGAGAGAGGGCGAGAGAGGGTGAGAGGGAGATAGGGCAAGAGAGGAGAGAGGGCGAAAGAGGCTGAGCGGCCGAAAGAGGCAGAGAGAGAGTGAGAGAGGGCGAAAGGGCAAAAGAGGGAGAGAGGGTGAGAGCGCGAGTGTGGGCGAGAGGGAGAGAGGGAGAGTTGGAGAAAGGGAGAGAGGGAGAGAGTACAAAAGGGTGAGAGAGGACGAGAGAGGGAGAGATGGCGAGGGAGAAAGAGGGCGAAAGAGGGAGTGATGGCGAGAGAGGGTGAAAGAGGGAGAAAGGACTAGAGAGGAAGAGAGGAGAGAGAGGGAGAGAGGGAGAGAGAGCGAGAGAGGAAGAGAGGGAGAGAGGGCGAAGGTGAGAAAGAGGGCAAAAGAAAGAGACAGTGGGCGAGAGAGGGAGAGAGGGAGAGAGAGGGCAAGAGAGTGAGAGTGGGAGAGAGGGCGAGAGAGGTAGAGAGGGTGTGGAAGTGCGAGAGAGAGAGAGTGAGGGACAGAGAGGGAGAGAGGACAAAAGAGAGGGAGAGAGGGCGAGAGAGAGAGATGGCGAGAGAAGGCGAGAGAGGAAGAGAGGGTGAGAGAAAGAGAGAGGGCGAGAGAGGAAGAGAGGGAGAGAGTGCGAAAGTGAGAGAGAGTGCAAAAGAGAGAGACAGAGGGTGAGAGAGGGAGAGAGGGAGAGAGAGGGCAAGTGGGCGAGAGTGGGAGAGAGGGCGAGAGCGGTAGAGAGGGTGTGGAAGTGCGAGAGAGAGAGAAAGGGACAGAGAGGGAGAGAGGGCAAAAGAGAGGGAGAGAGGGCGAGAGAGAGAGATGGCGAGAGAAGGCGAGAGAGGGAGAGAGGGTGAGAGAAAGAGAGAGGGCGAGAGAGGGAGAGAGGGCCAGAGAGGGTGAGAGGTCGCGACAGGGAGAGAGGGAAAAAGAGGGTGAGATGGAGAGAGAAGCAGAGAGGGAGAGAGAGAGCGATACAAGAGAGGGAGAGAGAGGGAGAGATTGCGAGAGGGGGAGAGAGGATGAGAGTGGCGAGAGAGGGTGAGAGAGGACGAGAGATGTTGAAAGTGAGAGAGTGCAAATGAGGGAGCGAGGTCGAGAGAGAGAGGGCAAGAGAGGAAGAGAGGGCGAAAGAGGGGGAGAGAGCGAGAGAGGGAGAGAGTGCGAGAGAGGGCAAGAGGGTGAGAAAGTTAAACAGAGGGTCAGACAAGGAGAAAGGGTGAGAGAGGCAAAGAGGGTGAGAGGCGGAGTGAGGGCGCGAGAGAGCAAGGGAGAGAGGGCGAAAGAGGGAGAGATGGCGAGAGATGGAGAGAGGGCGAGAGGGGGAGAGTGGGAGAGAGAGGGAGAGAGGGCGAAAGTGGGCAGAGGGCGAGAGAAAGACAGAGGGTGAGAGAGGGTGAGAGGGCGAGAGAGGGAGAGAGGGTGAAAAAGTTCGAGAGTGGTGATAGAGGGAGAGTGTGTGAGAGGTCGAGAGGGTGAGAGAGGGAGAGAGGGTGAGAGAGGGAGAGAGCGCGAGAGAGGGCAAGAGGGTGAGAAAGTTAAACAGAGGGTCATACAAGGAGAAAGGGCGAGAGAGGCAGAGAGGGTGAGAGGCGGAGCGAGGGCGCGAGAGAGCAAGGGAGAGAGGGCGAAAGAGGGAGAGAGGGCGAGAGAGGGAGAGAGGGCGAGAGAGGGAGAGAGTGCGAGAGAGGGAGAGAGGTCAAGAGAGTGCAAGAGGGCGAGAAAGAGAAAGAGAGGGTCAGACAAGGAGAGAGGGCGAGAGGCGGAGAGAGGGCGTGGGCGAGAGAGGGAGAGAGGGCGAGAGGGTGAGAGAGGGTTGGAGAGGGAGAGACGGAGAGATGGGGAGAGTGGAAGAGACGGCGAGAGAAAGGGGTTGGGTGAGAGAGGGAGAGAGTGAGAGCGAGAGAGTGGGGGTGGGCCAGAGAGGGAGAGAGGGTGTTAGTGGGAAAGAGGGCAAAAGCGAGAGAGAGGGTGAGAGAGAGGGAGAGAGTGCGAGAGAGGGTGAAACGGTGAGAGAGGTCGAGAAAGGGCGAGAAAGGGAGAGAGAGTGAGAGAGGAAAGAGGGCGAGTGAGGGTGAGAGGGCAAGAGACGGTGAGAGAGAGCGAGAGGGCGAGAGAGGGCGAGAGGGCAAGAGAGGGAGAGAGGGTGAGAGAGGGGGAGAGGACGAGAGGGAGAGAGGTCAAAAGAAGGAGAGAGGGCAAGAGAGGGAGAGAGGTTGAGAGAGGGAGAGCGGGCGGGCGAGCAAGGTCGAGAGAGAGATCGAGAGGGAGAATGGGAGAGAGATGGAGAGAGGGCAAGAGAGTGTGAGAGGGAGATAAGGCAAGAGAGGAGAGAGGGCGAAAGAGGCTGAGCGGCCGAAAGAGGCAGAGAGAGAGTGAGAGAGGGCAAAAGGGCAAAAGAGGGAGAGGGTGAGAGAGCAAGTGTGGGCGAGAGGGAGAGAGGGAGAGTTGGAGAAAGAGAGAGAGGGGCGAGAGAGGGTGAGAGAGGTCGAGAGATGTTGAAAGTGAGAGAGTGCAAATGAGGGAGCGAGGTCGAGAGAGAGAGGGCAAGAGAGGAAGAGAGGGCGAAAGAGGGGGAGAGAGCGAGAGAGGGAGAGAGTGCGAGAGAGGGCAAGAGGGTGAGAAAGTTAAACAAAGGGTCAGACAAGGAGAAAGGGTGAGAGAGGCAAAGAGGGTGAGAGGCGGAGTGAGGGCGCGAGAGAGCAAGGGAGAGAGGGCGAAAGAGGGAGAGATGGCGAGAGATGGAGAGAGGGCGAGAGGGGGAGAGTGGGAGAGAGAGGGAGAGAGGGCGAAAGTGGGCAGAGGGCGAGAGAAAGACAGAGGGTGAGAGAGGGTGAGAGGGCGAGAGAGGGAGAGAGGGTGAAAGAGTTCGAGAGTGGTGATAGAGGGAGAGTGTGTGAGAGGTCGAGAGGGTGAGAGAGGGAGAGAGGGTGAGAGAGGGAGAGAGCGCGAGAGAGGGCAAGAGGGTGAGAAAGTTAAACAGAGGGTCATACAAGGAGAAAGGGCGAGAGAGGCAGAGAGGGTGAGAGGCGGAGCGAGGGCGCGAGAGAGCAAGGGAGAGAGGGCGAAAGAGGGAGAGAGGGCGAGAGAGGGAGAGAGGGCGAGAGAGGGAGGGAGTGCGAGAGAGGGAGAGAGGTCAAGAGAGGGCAAGAGGGCGAGAAAGAGAAAGAGAGGGTCAGACAAGGAGAGAGGGCGAGAGGCGGAGAGAGGGCGTGGGCGAGAGAGGGAGAGACGGCGAGAGGGTGAGAGAGGGTTGGAGAGGGAGAGACGGAGAGATGGGGAGAGTGGAAGAGACGGCGAGAGAAAGGGGTTGGGTGAGAGAGGGAGAGAGTGAGAGCGAGAGAGTGGGGGTGGGCCAGAGAGGGAGAGAGGGTGTTAGTGGGAAAGAGGGCAAAAGCGAGAGAGAGGGTGAGAGAGAGGGAGAGAGTGCGAGAGAGGGTGAAACGGTGAGAGAGGTCGAGAAAGGGCGAGAAAGGGAGAGAGAGTGAGAGAGGAAAGAGGGCGAGTGAGGGTGAGAGGGCAAGAGACGGTGAGAGAGAGCGAGAGGGCGAGAGAGGGCGAGAGGGCAAGAGAGGGAGAGAGGGTGAGAGAGGGGGAGAGGACGAGAGGGAGAGAGGTCAAAAGAAGGAGAGAGGGCAAGAGAGGGAGAGAGGTTGAGAGAGGGAGAGCGGGCGGGCGAGCAAGGTCGAGAGAGAGATCGAGAGGGAGAATGGGAGAGAGATGGAGAGAGGGCGAGAGAGTGTGAGAGGGAGATAAGGCAAGAGAGGAGAGAGGGCGAAAGAGGCTGAGCGGCCGAAAGAGGCAGAGAGAGAGTGAGAGAGGGCAAAAGGGCAAAAGAGGGAGAGGGTGAGAGAGCAAGTGTGGGCGAGAGGGAGAGAGGGAGAGTTGGAGAAAGAGAGAGAGGGAGAGAGTACAAAAGGGAGAGAGAGGACGAGAGAGGGAGAGATGGCAAGGGGGAGAGAGTGCGAAAGAGGGAGTGAGGGCGAGAATGGGTGAAAGAGGGAGAAAGGGCAAGACAGGAAGAGAGGAGAGAGAGGGAGAGAGGGAGAGAGGGCGAGAAAGGAAGAGAGGGAGAGAGGGCGAAAGTGAGAGAGAGGGCAAAAGAGAGAGACAGAGGGCGAGAGAGGGAGAGAGGGCAAGAGAGGTAGAGAGGGCGTGGAAGTGCGAGAGAGAGAGTGAGGGACAGAGAGGGAGAGAGGGCGAAAGAGAGGGAGAGAGGGTGAGAGAGAGAGAGGGCGAGCGAAGGCGAGAGAGGGAGAGAGGGTGAGAGAAAGAGAGAGGGCGAGAGAGGGAGATAGTGCAAAAGAGGAAGAGAGAGGGCGAGAGAGGGAGAGAGGGCCAGAGAGGGTGAGAGGTCGAGACATGGAGAGAGGGAAAAAGAGGGTGAGAGGGAGAGAGAAGCAGAGAGCGAGAGAGAGGGCGATACAAGAGAGGGAGAGAGAGGGAGAGATTGCGAGAGGGGGAGAGAGGATGAGTGTGGCGAGAGAGGGTGAGAGAGGGCGAGACATGGTGAGAGTGCGAGAGTGCGAATGAGGGAGCGAGTTCGAGAGAGAGAGAGAGGGCAAGATAGGGAGAGAGGGCGAAAGAGGGGGAGAGAGCGAGAGAGGGAGAGAGTGCGAGAGAGGGCAAGAGGGCGAGAAAGAGAAAGAGAGGGTCAGACAAGGAGAAAGGGCGAGAGAGGCAGAGAGGGCGAGAGGCGGAGAGAGGGCATGAGAGAGCGAGGGAGAGAGGGCGAAAGAGGGAGAGAGGGCGAGAGAGGGAGAGAGTGCGAGAGAGTGAGAGAGGTCGAGAGAGGGCAAGAGGGCGGGAAAGAGAAAGAGAGGGTCAGACAAGGAGAGAGGGCGAGAGGCGGAGAGAGGGCGTGAGCGAGAGAGGGAGAGAGGGGGAGAGGATGAGAGAGGGTTGGAGAGGGAGAGACGGAGAGATGGCGAGAGAGGAAGAGATGGCGAGAGAAAGGGGTTGGGTGAGAGAGAGAGAGAGTGAGAGCGAGAGAGTGGGGGTGGGCCAGAGAGGGAGAGAGGGTGATAGTGGGAAAGAGGGCAAAAGCGAGAGAGAGGGTGAGAGAGAGGGAGAGATGCGAGAGAGGGTGAAATGGTGAGAGAGTTCGAGAAATGGCGAGAAAGGGAGAGAGGGTGAGAGAGGGAGAGAGGGCGAGAGAGGATGAGAGGGCGAGAGACGGTGAGAGAGAGCGAGAGGGCAAGAGAGGGAGAGAGGGTGAGAGAGGGGGAGAGGACGAGAGGGAGAGAGGTCAAAAGAGGGAGAGAGGGCAATAGAGGGAGAGAGGTTGAGAGAGGGAGAGCGGGCAGGCGAGCAAGGTCGAGAGAGGGATAGAGAGGGAGAATGGGAGAGAGATGGAGAGAGGGCGAGAGAGGGCGAGAGAGGGTGAGACGGAGATAAGGCAAGAGAGGATAGAGGGCGAAAGAGGCTGAGCGGCCGAAAGAGGCAGAGAGAGAGTGAGAGAGGACGAAAGGGCAAAAGAGGGAGAGAGGGTGAGAGAGGAGTGTGGGCGAGAGGGAGAGAGGGAGAGAGTACAAAAGGGGGAGAGAGGATGATAGAGGGAGAGATGGCGAGGGGGAGAGAGGGCAAAAGAGGGAGTGACGGCGAGATAGGGTGAAAGAGGGAGAAAGGGCAAGAGAGGAAGAGAGAGGGAGAGAGGGAGAGAGGGCGAGAAAGGAAGAGAGGGAGAGAGGGCGAAAGTGAGAGAGAGGTCAAAAGAGAGAGACAGAGGGCGAGAGAGGGAGAGAGAGGGCAAGAGGGCGAGTGTGGTAGAGAGGGCGAGAGAGGTAGAGAGGGCGTGGAAGTGCGAGAGAGAGTGAGGGACAGAGAGGGGGAGAGGACTAAAGAGAGGGAGAGAGGGCGAGACAAAGTGAGGGCGGGAGAAGGCGAGAGAGGGAGAGAGGGTGAGAGAAAGAGAGAGGGCGAGAGAGGGAGAGAGTGCAAAAGTGGAAGAGAGAGGGCGAGAGAGGAAGAGAGGGAGAGAGGGCGAAAGTGAGAGAGAGGGCAATAGAGAGAGACAGAGGGTGAGAGAGGGAGAGAGGGAGAGAGAGGCCAAGTGGGCGAGAGTGGGAGCGAGGGCGAGAGGGGTCGAGAGGGCGTGGACGTGCGAGAGAGAGAGTGAGGAACAGAGAGGGAGAGGGGGAGAAAGAGAGGGAGAGAGAATGAGAGAGAGAGAGAGGGCGAGAAAAGGCGAGAGAGGGAGAGAGGGTGAGAGAAAGAGAGAGGTCGAGAGAAGGAGAGAGTGCAAAAAAGGAAGAGAGAAGGCGAGAGAGGGAAAGAGTGCCAGAGAGGGTGAGAGGTCGAGACAGGGAGAGAGGGAAAAAGAGGTTGCGAGGGAGAGAGAAGCAGAGAGCGAGAGAGAGGGCGATACAAGAGAGGGAGTGAGAGCGAGAGATTGCGAGAGAAGGAGAGAGGATGATTGTGGCGAGAGAGGGTGAGAGAGGGCGAGAGATGGTGAGGGTGCGAGAGTGCGAATGAGGGAGCGAGGTCGAGAGAGAGACAGAGGGCAAGAGAGGGAGAGAGGGCATAAGAGGGGGAGAGAGTGAGAGAGGGAGAGAGTGCGAAAGAGGGCAAGAGGGCGAGAAAGAGAAAGAGAGGGTCAGACAAGGAGAGAGGGCGAGAGAGGCAGAGAGGGCGAGAGGCATAGAGAGGGCGAGTGAGAAAGAGGGAGAGAGGGCGAAAGAGGGAGAGAGGGCGAGAGAGGGAGAGAGTGCGAAAGAGGGAGAGAGGTCAAGAGAGGGCAAGAGGGCGAGAAGGAGAAAGAGAGGGTCAGACAAGGAGAGAGGGCGAGAGGCGGAGAGAGGGCGTGGGCGAGAGAGGGAGAGAGGGTGAGAGGGTGAGAGGGTGAGAGAGGGTTGGAGAGGGAGAGACGGAGAGATGGGGAGAGAGGAAGAGATGGCGAGAGAAAGGGGTTGGGTGAGAGAGGGAGAGAGTGAGAGTGAGAGAGTGGGGGTGGGCCAGAGAAGGAGAGAGGGTGTTAGTGGGAAAGAGGGCAAAAGAGAGAGAGAGAGTGCGAGAGAGGGTGAAACGGTGAGAGAGGTCGAGAAAGGGCGAGAAATGGAGAGAGGGCGAGAGAAAGACAGAGGGCGAGAGAGTGTGAGAGGGTGAGGGGGGAGAGAGGGCAAGAGAGGGAGAGCGGGCGAGAGCCACAAAGAGGACGAGAGATGAAGAGAGAGAGAGAGAGGGCGAGGGTGGGAGAGAAGGCAAAAAGGGCGAGAGGACGAAAGAGGGAGAGAGTGTGAGAGAGGGAGAAACGGCGAGAGAGGTCGAGAAAGGGCAAGAAAGGGAGAGAGGGCAAGACACGGAGAGAGGGCGAGAGAGGGCGTGAGGGCGAGTGTGAGGGGAGGGTGCGAGAGAGGGAGAAGCGGCGAGAGATGGAGAGAGGTAAAGAAAACGCGAGAAAGGAAGACAGGGAGAGTGGACGAGAAAGGTCAAGAGAGAGATAGAGAGGGAGAGTGGGAGAGAGATGGAGAGAGTGCGAGAGGGAGAGAGGGCGAGAGAGAGAGAGAGAGAGCACGCAAAAGAGGGAAAGAGGGCGAGAGCGGGAGCGAGGGCTAGAGAGGGAGAGAGTGCAAGAGAGGTAGAGAGGAAAGGCGAGGGAGAGAGGGCGAAAGAGGGAGAGAGGGCGAAAGAGGCAGGGAGAATGAGAGAGGGCGAGAGGGCAAGAGAGGGTGAGAGAGTGAGAGAGGGAAAGAGAGGGAGAGAAAGCGAAAGAGGCAGAGAGAGTGAGAGAGGGTGAGAGCGAAAAAGGGTGAGAGGGCGAGAGAGGGAGTGTGGGCGAGAGAGGGAGAGAGGGAGAGAAAGGTTGAGAGAGGGATAGAGAGGGAGAGTGGAAGAGAGATAGAGAGAGGGCGAGAGAGGCTGAGAGAGGACGCGAGGGAGAGAGGGTGATAGAGGGAGAGAGGGCGAGAGAGGGAAAGAGGGCAAGAGAGGGAGAGAGGGCGAGAGTGCGAAAGAGGGAGTGAGGACGAGAGAGGTAGTGTGGGCGAGAGAGGGCGAGAGAGAGTGAGAGGGGGAGTGATGGAGAAAGTGAGAGAGGGCGAGAAAGGGAGAGAGTACGAAAGAGGGAGAGAAGATGGGAGAGGGAGTGATGGCGAAAGAGTGAGTGAGGGCGAGAGAGGGAGAGAGGGCGAGGGAGGGAGAGAGGGCAAGAGTGGGTGAGAGGGCAAGAGAGGGAGAGAGGGCGAGAGTGCGAAAGAGGGAGTGAGGACGAGAGAGGGAGTGTGGGCGAGAGAGGGCGAGAGAGAGCGAGAGGGGGAGAAATGGAGAAAGTGAGAAAGGGCGAGAAAGGGAGAGAGTACGAAAGAGGGAGAGAAGATGAGAGAGGGAGTGATGGCGAAAGAGTGATTGAGGGCGAGAGAGGGAGAGAGGGCGAGTGAGGGAGAGAGGGAAGGAGAGTGAGAGAAGGCGAAAGAAGGAGAGAGGGCGAAAGCGGCAGAGAGAGTGAGAGAGGGCGAGAGGGCGAAAGAGGGAGAGAGGGCGAGAGAGGGAGTGTGGGCGAGAGAGGGAGAGAGAGAGCGAGAGAGGGAGAGTTGGAGAGAGGGTGAGAGGGCGAGACAGGGAGACAGGGAGAGAGAGGGTGAGAGGGCGAGTGAGGGAGTAAGGACAAGAGAGGGAGAGAGGGCGAGAGAGGGCAAGAGGGCGAGAAGGAGAGAGAGAGAGGGTGAGACAAGGAGAAAGGGCGAGAGAGGGAGAGAGGGCGAGAGGAGGAGAGAGTGCGAGAGTGGGAGAGAGAGTGCGGGAGAGGGAGAGAGGGCGAGAGAGGGAGAGAGGGCGAGAGAGGGAGTGAGGGCGAAAGAGGGAGAGAGGACAAAAGAGGGATGAAGGGTGAGAGAGGGCGAGAGAGGGAGAGAGGGTGAGAAAGGGAGAGAGGGAGAGCGAGAGCAAGAGACAGCGAGAGAGGGCAAGAGTGCGTCAGAGGGAGAGAGGGCAAAGGAGAGCGAGAGGGCGAGTGAGAGCGAGAGGGCGAGACAAGGAGAGAGGGAGAGAGAGGGAGTGAGGAAGAGAGAGGGAGAGAGGGTGAGAGAGGGAGAGAGGGAGAAAGAGGGCAAGAGACGGCGAGAGAGGGCAAGAGTGTGACAGAGGGAGAGAGGGAGAGAGGGCGAACGAGGGAGTGAGGGCTAGAAAGGGAGAGAGGGCGAGAGGAGGAGAGAGTGCGAGAGCGGAAGAGACAGTGCGGAGAGGGAGAGAGGGCGAGAGAGGGAGAGAGGGCGAGAGGGCAAAAGGGCGAGAAAGAGAGTGAGAGAGGGTGAGACAAGGAGAAAGGGCGAGAGAGGGAGAGAGGGAGAGAGGGCGAGAGGAGGAGAGAGTGCGAGAGTGGGAAAGAGAGTGCGGGAGAGGGAGAGAGGGCGAGAGAGGGCGAGAGAATGAAACAGCAGCTTTCTGTGTTCCTGCTCCCGATGTAACATTTGACCATTTAGTTTATCTTGTCTTCGGTCTAACATCTAACAAGGATCACTTCACTGATCCAATAACACATCCCCAGGAGTGAGTTCTCGACTGGAATCTAATTGAGGGGTTTAGGGTTTATATACAGCGTATGAGACACCCAAAAGTGAGGGACAGATTGGAATCAAATCGATGGGTTCAGGGTGGTTTATATACAGCACATGAGATACCCAGGAGTGAGGGAGAGACTGAAATCTAATCGAGGGGTTCGGGGTGGTTTATATACAGCATATGAGATAACCAGGAGCGAGGGAGAGACTGTAATCTAAGCGAGGGGTTCGGGGTGGTTTATATACAGCATATGAGATATCCAAGAGTGAGGGACAGACTGGAATCTAATCGAGGGGTTCAAGGTGGTTTATATGCAGCATATGAGATACCCAGGAGTGAGGGAGAGACTGAAATCTAATCGAGGGTTTCGGGGTAGTTTAAATACAGCATATGAGAGACCCAAGAGTGAGGGACAGACTGGAATCTAATCGAGGGGTTCAGGCGGTTTACATACAGCATATGAGATACCCAAGAGTGAGGGACAGACTGGAATCTAATCGAAGGGTTCAGGGTGGTTTATATACAGCATATGAGATACCCAGGAGTGAGGGAGAGACTGAAATCTAATCGAGAGGTTCGGGGTATATGAGATACCCACCAGTGAGGGACAGACTGGAATCTAATCGAGAGGTTCAGGGTGGTTTAGATACAGCATAAGAAATAGCCCAGAGTGAGGGACAGACTGGAATCTAATCGAGGGGTTCAGGGTGGTTTATATACAGCATAAGAGATAGCCCAGAGTGACGGACAGACTGGAATGTAATCGAGGGGTTTAGGGTGGTTTACATACAGAATAACAGATAACAAGGAGTGAGTCACAAAATTGCGGAGTCATACAGTCGTAGAGATGTACAGCATGGAAACAGACCCTTTGCTCCAATCCGACCATGCCGACCAGATATCCTAACCTACTCTAGACTCTTTTTCAAACACTTGGCCCATCTCCCTCCAAACCTTCCCATTCATATACTCATCGATCTGAATTTTAAATGTTGCAATTATACCAGCCTCTACCACTTCCTCTGATAGTTCATTCCATTCATGTACCACCCTCTGAGTGAACAAATTGCCCCTTCGGTCTCTTTCATATCTTTCCCCTCTCACACTAAACCTGTGCCCTCTAGTTCTGGATTCCCCCACCCCAAGGAAAAGACTTTGTCTATTTATCCTATCCATGCCAGTCATGATTTTATAAACCTCGATAAGGTCACCCCTCAGCCTCTGATGTTCCAGGGAAAGCAGCCCCAGCCTATTCAGCCTCTCCCTGTAGCTCAAGTCACCTAAACCTGCCAACATCCTTGTAAATCTTTTCTGAACCCTTTCAAGTTTCACAATATCCTTCCGATAGGAAGGAGACCAGAATTGTACGCCATCTTAAAACAGTGGCCTAACCCATGTCCAGTCCAGTCGCAAAATAACCTCTCAATGCCTATACTAAGAACTCTGACCTATAAAGGAAAGCATACCAAACGCTGCCGTCATTATCTTATCCACCTGCCCCTCTACTCTCACGGAGCTACAAATCTGCACTTCAAAGTCTGTTTGTTCAGCAACTCTCCCTCGGACTTGACCATTAAGTGTGTAAGTACTGCTGAAATTTGCTTTCCCAAAATGCAGCACCTCGTGTTTATCGAAGTGGAATAGAATTGAAGGTTTTGGGGTGTTTTTGAAACATGCCAGTCACACATACATGGAAGTGAGTTACACGTTGGAATCTAAACGAGAGGGTTCCGGGTGATTCATATAATCCCGACAGTGGGGAAACAAGCCCTTCAGCCCAACAAGACCACACTGACCCTCAGAAGAATAACCCATTCAGACCCATTTCCCCACATTTACCCCTGACTAATGCAACTCACCTACACATCCCTGAACACTGTGGGCAATTTTAACAGGGTTTAGATTGGATGGTTAATATACAGACTAACAGATACCCAGGAGTGTGATACAGACTGGAATCTAATCAAAGGATTGAGGCGGCTAATGTGCAGAGCCCCTTAAAATTGGAAGTCAGTTACAGATTGGAATTTTATCAAGGGGTTTTTGGATGATTATGTGTAGAATAACAGATACCCTGGAGTGAGTTACAGACTGGAATCTAATCGAGGGTTTCAGGCTACAGAATAACAGGTAGCCCGGAGTGAGTTATAGAGACATAGCATCATAGAGATGTAAAGCAAGGAAACAGGCCCTTCGGTCCAACCTGTCCATGCCGACCAGATATCCCAACCCAATCTTGTCCCACCTGCCAGCCCCCGGCCCATATCTCTCCAAACCCTTCCTATTTATATACCCATCCAAATGCCTCTTAAATGTTGCAATTGTACCAGCCTCCACCACTTCTTCTGGCAGCTCACTCCATACACGTACCACCTTCTGCGTGAAAAAGTTGTCCCTCAGGACACTTTTTCATATCTTTCCCCTCTCAAACTAAACCTATGCCCTCTAGTTCTGGACTCCCTGACCCCAAGGAAAAGACTTTGTATATTTATCCTATCCTATCCATGTCCCTCATAAGTTTGTAAACCTCTATAAGGTCATCCCTCAGCCTCTGACATTCCAGGGAAAACAGCCCCAGCCTGTCAGCCTCTCCCTGAAGCTCAAATCCTCTAACCCTGGCAACCTCCTTGTAAATCCTTTCTGAACCCTTTCAAGTTTCACAACATCTCTCCGATAGGAAGGTGACCAGAATTGCACGCAATATTCCAAGAGTGACCTAACCCATGTCCTGTACAGCCGCAACATGACCTCCCAACTCCTGTACTCAATACTCTGACCAATAACGTCTTCTTCACTATCCGATCTACTTGCGACTCCACTTTCAAGGTGATGTGAACCTGCACTCCAAGGTCTCTTTGTTCAGCAACACACCCTAGGAACTTACCATTAAATGTAGAAGTCCTGCTAAGATTTGCTTTCCCAAAATGCAGCACCTCGCATTTATCTGAATTAAACTCCATCTGCCACTTCTCAGCCAATCTGATCCAGATCCTGTTGTAATCTGAGGAAACCCTCTTCGCCGTCCACTACACCTGCAATTGTGGTATCATCTGCAAACTTACTAACTGTACCTCTTCTGCTCGCATTGAAATCATTTATGTAAATGTCAAAACGTAAAGGGCCCACCACCGATCCTTGTGGCATTCCAATGGTTACAGGCCTCTAGTCTGAAAAACAACCCTCCACCACCACCCTCCGTCTTCTACATTTGAGCCAGTTCTATATCCAAATAAATAATTCTCCCAGTATTCCATGAGATCTAACCTTGCTAATCAGTCTCTCATGGGGAACCTTGTCGAACGCCTTACTGAAGTCCATATGGATCACATCTACTGCTCTGCCCTCATCAATCTTCTTTGTTACTTCTTCAAATAACTCAATCAAATTTGTGAGACATATTTTCCCACGCACAAAGCCATGTTGACTATCCCGAATCAGTCCTTGCCTTTCCAAATTCATGTACATCCTGTTCCTCAGGATTCCCTCCAACAACTTGCCCACCGCCGTGGTCAGGCTCACCGGTCTATAGTTCCCTGGCTGGTCTTTACCACCCTTCTTAAACATTGGCACCACGTTTGCCAAACTCCAGTCTTCCAGCATCTCACCTGTGTCTATCGATGATACAAATATCTCAGCAAGAGGCCCAGCAATCACTGCTCGAGCTTCCCGCAGAGTTCTCGGGTACACCTGATCAGGTCCTGGCGATTTATCCACCTTTAACCATTTGAAGACATCCAGCACTTCCTCCTCTGTATATCGGGACATTTTGCAAGATGTCACCATCGATTTCCCTACAGTCTATGTCTTCCATATCCTTTTCCACAGTAAATACTGATGCAAAATATTCATTTAATATCTTCCCCATTTTCTGTGGCTCCACACAAAGGCCGCCTTGCTGATCTTAGAGGGGTCCTATTGTCTCCCTAGCTATCCTTTGTCCTTAATCTATTTGTAAAAACACTTTGGATTCTCCTTAATTCTATTTGCCAAAGCTATCTCATATCCGCGTTTTGCCCTCCTGATTTCCCTCTTAAGTATACTCCAAATTCCTTTATACGTTTCTAAGGATTCACTCGATCTATCCTGTCTATACCTGACACGAAGTTACAGCCTGGAATCTCATCGCGGTGTTCAGGGTGGTTTATGTACAGAATAACAGATAGCCTGGAGTGAGTTACAGCCTGGAATCTAATCGCAGGGTTCAGGGTGGGTTATATACAGAACAACAGACAGCCCTGAGTGAGTTACAGCCGGGAATCTAATCGTGGGGTTCACGGTGGTTTATATACAGAATAACAGATAGCCCGGAGTGAGTTACAGCCGGGAATCTAATCGCGGGGTTCAGGGTGGGTTATATACAGAATAACAGATAGGCCGGAGTGAGTTACAGCCTTGAATCGAATCGAGGGGTTCAGGGTGGGTTACATACAGAATAACAGATAGCCCGGAGTGAGTTACAGATTGGAATCGAATCGAAGGGTTCAACGTGGTTTACATACAGAATAACAGATAACAAGGAGTGAGTCACAAAATCACGGAGTCATACAGTCATAGAGATGTACAGCATGGAAACAGACCCTTTGCTCCAACCCGTCTATGCCGACCAGATATCCTAACCTACTCTAAACTCTTTTTCAAGCACTTGGCCCAAATCCCTCCAAACCTTCCCATTCATATACCCATCGAGCTGCATTTTAAATGTTGCAATTGTACCAGCCTCCACCACTTCCTCTGACAGTTCATTCCATTCATGTACCAACCTCTGAGTGAACAAGTTTCCCATTAGGTCTCTTTCATATCTTTCCCCTCTCACACTAAACCTGTGCCCTCTAGTTCTGGACTCCTCCAGTCCAAGGAAAAGACTTTGTCTATTTATCCTATCCATGCCAGTCATGATTTTATAAACCTCGATAAAGTCACCCCTCAGCCTCTGATGTTCCAGGGAAAGCAGCCCCAGCCTATTCAGCCTCTCCCTGTAGCTCAAGTCCCCTTACCCTGGCAACCTCCTTGGAAATCTTTTCTGAACCCTTTCACGTTTCACAATATCCTTCCGATAGGAAGGAGACCAGAATTGCACGCCATCTTCCAACAGTGGCCTAACCCATGTCCAGTCCAGCCGCAAAATAACCTCGAATTCTATTTGCCAAAGCTATCTCATGTCCGCGTTTTGCCCTCCTGATTTCCCTCTTAAGTATACTCCAAATTCCTTTATACGTTTCTAATGATTCACTCGATCTATCCTGTCTATACCTGACATATGCTTCCATCTTTTTATGAACCAAACCCTCAATTTCTTTAGTCAGCCAGCATTCCCTATAACTGCCAGCCTTCCCTTTCAACCATAACACGAAGTTACAGCCTGGAATCTCATCGCGGTGTTCAGGGTGGTTTATGTACAGACTAACAGATAGCCTGGAGTGAGTTACAGCCTGGAATCTAATCGCAGGGTTCAGGGTGGGTTATATACAGAACAACAGACAGCCCTGAGTGAGTTACAGCCGGGAATCTAATCGTGGGGTTCACGGTGGTTTATATACAGACTAACAGATAGCCCGGAGTGAGTTACAGCCGGGAATCTAATCGCGGGGTTCAGGGTGGGTTATATACAGAATAACAGATAGGCCGGAGTGAGTTACAGCCTGGAATCTAATCGCGGGGTTCAGGGTGGGTTATATACAGAATAACAGATAGCCCGGAGTGAGTTACAGATTGGAATCGAATCGAAGGGTTCAACGTGGTTTACATACAGAATAACAGATAACAAGGAGTGACTCACAAAATCACGGAGTCATACAGTCATAGAGATGTACAGCATGGAAACAGACCCTTTGGTCCAACCCGTCTATGTCGACCAGATATCCTAATCTACGCTAAACTCTTTTTCAAGCACTTGGACCAAATCCCTCCAAACCTTCCCATTCATATACCCATCGAGCTGCATTTTAAATGTTGCAATTGTACCAGCCTCCACCACTTCCTCTGACAGTACATTCCATTCATGTACCAACCTCTGAGTGAACAAGTTTCCCATTAGGTCTCTTTAATATCTTTCCCCTCTCACACTGAACCTGTGCCCTCTAGTTCTGGACTCCTCCACTCCAAGGAAAAGACTTTGTCGATTTATCCTATCCATGCCAGTCATGATTTTATAAACCTCGATAAAGTCACCCCTCAGCCTCTGATGTTCCAGGGAAAGCAGCCCCAGCCTATTCAGCCTCTCCCTGTAACTCAAGTCACCTAAACCTGGCAACGTGCTTGTAAATCTTTGCTGAACCCTTTCACGTTTCACAATATCCTTCCGATAGGAAGGAGACCAGAATTGCACGCCATCTTCCAACAGTGGCCTACCCATGTCCAGTCCAGCCGCAAAATAACCTCTCAATGCCTATACTAAGAACTCTGACCAATAAAGGAAAGCATACCAAACGCTGCCGTCATTATCTTATCCACCTGCCCCTCTACTCTCACGGAGCTACAAATCTGCACTTCAAAGTCTGTTTGTTCAGCAACTCTCCCTCGGACTTGACCATTAAGTGTGTAAGTACTGCTGAAATTTGCTTTCCCAAAATGCAGCACCTCGTGTTTATCGAAGTGGAATAGAATTGAAGGTTTTGGGGTGTTTTTGAAACATGCCAGTCACACATACATGGAAGTGAGTTACACGTTGGAATCTAAACGAGAGGGTTCCGGGTGATTCATATAATCCCGACAGTGGGGAAACAAGCCCTTCAGCCCAACAAGACCACACTGACCCTCAGAAGAATAACCCATCCAGACCCATTTCCCCAGATTTACCCCTGACTAATGCAACTCACCTAAACATCCCTGAACACTGTGGGCAATTTTAACAGGGTTTGGATTGGATGGTTAATATACAGAATAACAGATACCCAGGAGTGTGATACAGACTGGAATCTAATCAAAGGATTGAGGTGGCTAATGTGCAGAGCCCCTTAAAATTGGAAGTCAGTTACAGATTGGAATTTTATCAAGGGGTTTTGGGATGATTATGTGTCGAGTAACAGATACCCAGGAGTGAGCAAATTGAGGGTATTGGGCAATTTATAGACAGAGCAACGGGATACGAGAGGAGAGAGAGCAGAGGAGAAAGTTCCCACCATGGACCAACTCAACAATGAGCTGAGCCAGACAGAATTCAACTGCTGTAGTGGAGGTGTCCATGTGTTCTGAAAGACGGGAGAGAAACAGGCAGATACCCACACTTTCTATGATGTTGCAGTCAAATGTTTGAAGGACAGGGAATCCCTAAGCAGAGACGCAGAGTTAAACTCTGTTTAAACTCTCTCCATCACACACACACACACACACCCATTCATAGAAACTGAATATAATGTGGAGAAATGTCCATGTGCAGCTCAGATTTCCAAACTAACTCAGTGACAGACGAAAACCCCGTTCTCTGCCCAGTCCCCACTTCCAGACGCAGTGAGGTTTTGTCCCTGACCCAGGGCAGGTTTCTGACTGGATATTATTACATTGCAATATGAAGGTACTGAGTGTAACAGTTTGCTACATCTCGTCATGTCATCTACTTTGCTGTCAGTGTTTTGTGAATTATATTGAAAACATTGGCAGGTGCAAGAGAATATTCTGGAAGGTGATATGCAATAAGAATAGAAAAAGCTGAATGTTTCTGTATAAAATGATGAGAAATTCTGAAACAGTATTGTTCAGATGCTACAGCTGATCATGTACGTAAACATCAGTAAGTTAACATCATGGTAGTGCCAGCAGATAGGAGGACCCGTGATACATTGATCATAATTGAGATTAGATTGTGTTGGCAACATGAGCTTAACATGACATGAAGTGAAATCAAATCAATGGGTGGTTAATATACAAAATAACAGATAGCCCGGAGTGAGTTAAGGCATGGAATCTAATTGAGGGGTTCAGAGTGGTTTATATACAGAGTAACAGATAGCCCAGGGTGAGTTACAGTTTGGAATCTAATCAAGAGGTTCAGGCTGGTTTATATACAGAGTAACAGATAGCCCAGGGTGAGTTACAGCTTGGAATTTAATCGAGGGGTTCAGTGTGGTTATGTACAGAATAAAAAGATAGTCCGGAGTGATTTACAGCCTTGAATCTAGTCAATGGGTTCCCAATTTAAACCCACAGAAGGTCAGTGTTGGATTTGAGAAACCCTTCAATTTGGGATAAGGCCTAGCCTAGCCTAGCCTGATCAAACGCTGCAAATCTACAATTCAGTGGCTGAGCTCTTTCAGGTTTTGTATATTACGTTTCTCTCATATATTAGGAGCTTGGAAAGTAAGGCAGACTTTACTGCAATGTCACATTGTCTCTCCGCATTCACTGTAAACAGGTTCTGGGATTTGCATTTTAATCACCTTCAAAGAACTGTCTCCATTTCCTATCTCTGCTAGCATCAATGAATGGAAATGGCTTTTGACACTTTGCCCCCTCTCCCTTGCTGAAAGATGGAGAGAAGGTGAGAGATGGGGCGAGAGGGCGCAGGAGGGAGAGAGGGGGAGAGAGGGAGAGAGGATGAGATAGGGAGAGAGGGCGAGAGCCGGTATGAGGGCGAGAGAGGGAGAGAGGGAGAGAGAGGTTGAGAGAGGGAGAGAGGGAGCAAGAGAGGAATAGAGAGCGAAAGAGGCAGAGAGGTAGAGAGAGGGAGAGAGGGCGAGAGTGGATGAGAGGGCGAAAGAGGGAGAGAGGTAGAGAGAGGGAGAGAGGTCGAGACAGAGAGAGGAGGGGAGAGAAGGTGAGAGAGGGAGAGAGGCGAGACAGAGAGAGGGTGAGAGGGCAAAAGGTCGAGAGAGGGAGAGAAGGCGAGAGAGTGAGAGGGGGCAAGAGAGCGAGAGAGGGCGAGAGTGGGAGAGAGGGCGAGAGTGGGAGAGGGCGACAGTGGGAAAGAGGGCAAGAGCGGGACCTAGGGCGAGAGAGGGCGAGAGGGGGAAAGAGGTAGAGATAGGGAGAGAGGGTGAGAGAGGGAGAGAGAGGGGGGGCGAGGGAGGGTGAGTAGGGCAAGAAGGCGAGAGAGGGCGATAGAGGATGAGAGGGCGAGAGGACGAGAGAGGAAGAGTGGGGGAGAGTGCGAGAGCGGGAAAGACAGCAAGAGAGGGGGAGAGAGGACGAGAGAGGGAGAGAGGGCGAGAGAGGGAGGGAGATTGAGCGAGGGCGAGAGTGAGTGCGATAGTGCGAGAGAGGGCGAGAAGGAGAGAGGACGATAGAGAGAGGGCGAGAGAAGGCAAGATGGCGAGAGAGAGAGGGCGAGAGGGCGAAAGAGGGAGAGAGTGTGAGAGAGAGAGAGGGCGAGAGAGGAAGAGAGGGCAAGAGAGGGAGAGAGGGCAAGATGTCGAGAGGGCGAGAGAGAGAGAGGGAGTGAGGGTGAAAGAGGCAGGGGGGCGGTTGAGTGTGAGAGGTCGAGAGTGGGCAAGAGTGCGAGAGAGGGCGAGAGATCGAGAGAGGGCGAAAGGACGAGACAGGGAGCGATGGCGAAAGAGGTTGAGGGAGAGAGAGGGATAAAGAGGGAGAGTGAGGGAGGGCGAGAGAGCAAGAGAGAGAGAGAAGGAGATAGGACTAAAGTGGGAGAGAGGGTGAAAGAGGCAGATAATGTGAGAGAGGGCAAGAGTGGGAGAGAGGGCCAGAGAGGGCGAGAGGGTGAGAGGGCAAAACAGGGAGAGAGGGAGAGATTGGGAGAGTGGGAGAGAGAGGGCGAGAGGGCGATAGAAGAGAGGGAGAGTGAGCGAGAGAGGGTGAGAGAGGCGGAGAGGGCTGGAGGGCAAAAGAGAGAGAGAGGGTGAGAGAGAGGGCGAAAGAGGGATAGAGGGCAGAGAGAACGAGAGAGGGGGAGAGAGAGGTAGAGAAGTCGAGAGAGGAAGACAGAGGGAGAGATGGCAAGAGAGAGAGAAGGCGAGAGAGGAAAAGAGAGGGAAAGAGTGGGAAAGAGGGAGAGAGTGTGGAAGAAGAATAGAGGGAGAAATGGAACGAGGGAGAGAGGGCGAAAGAGGGAGAGACGGTGAGAGAAGGAAGAGAGGGGGAGTGAGGGAGAGAGGGTGAGATGGCGAGAGGGGAGACAGGGCGAGAGAGGGTGAGAGGGCGAGAGAGAGAGAGAGGGCGAGCGAGGCGGAGAGGGCGAGAGAGAGAGCGAGAGAGGGCGAGAGAGAGAGAAGGTGAGA
The DNA here is from genome assembly GCF_037043375.1 of Chiloscyllium plagiosum. Classification (NCBI taxonomy): domain Eukaryota; kingdom Metazoa; phylum Chordata; class Chondrichthyes; order Orectolobiformes; family Hemiscylliidae; genus Chiloscyllium; species Chiloscyllium plagiosum. The sequence goes on from NW_028270159.1 coordinate 91,215,480, forward strand.
GAGGCGGAGAGGGTGAGACAGGGCGAGAGAGTGAGAGAGGGAGCGAGGGTGAGAGAGGGAGGGAGAGGGCAAGTGGGAGCGAGGGTGAGAGAGAGAGAGGGCAGGAGGGTGAGAGAGCTAGAGAGGGAGAGAGAGGGAGAGAGGGCGAGAGAAGGAGAGAGGGCAAGATCCAGAGAGATGGCGAGAGATGGAGACAGCGCAAGACGGCGAGAGAGGGCGAGAGAGGGAGAGAGGGCGGGAGAGGGAGAGAAGGTGAGAGAGGCGGAGAGGGCGAGAGAGGGCGAGAGAGGGAGAGAGGGCGGGAGAGGGAGAGAAGACGAGAGAGAGAGAGGGCGAAAGAGGGAGAGAGAGCAAGAGAGGGAGAGAGGGCAAGAGAGGGCGAGAGGGAGAGAGGGCAAGAGATGGCGAGAGCGCAGGAGAGTGAGAGAGCAGGAGAACGCGAGTGAGGGAGTGAGGGAGAGAGAGGGAGAGAAAGTGAGAGAGGCAGACAGGATGAAACAGGGCGAGAGAGGGAGCGAGGGCGAGACGGACAGAGGGAGAGAGGGCGAGAGAGGGGGTTGTGAGGGAGAGCGGGCGAGAGTTAGAGAGGGCGAGAGAGGGAGAGGGCGAGAGAGTGAGAGAGGGCGAGAGAGGTAGAGAATGAGAGAGGGCGAGAGAGGGAGAGAGTGAAAGGGAGGGCGAGAGAGAGAGAAAGGGCGAGAGAGGGTGAGAGACGGAGAGAGGGCGAGAGAGGGTGAGAGAGTGAGAGAGAAGTTGAGAGGGAGAGAGAGGGAGGGAGGACGAGAGAGAGAGCGAGAGAGGGAGAGAGCGCGAGAGAGGGAGAGAGGGCGAGAGGGGATAGAGGGCTAGAGAGGGTGTGACAACGAGAGAGGGAGAGAGGGAGAGAGGGCGAGAGAGGGAGAGAGGGTGAGAGGGTGAGAGAGTGAGAGAGGAGTTGAGAGGGAGAGAGAGGGAGGGAGGACGAGAGAGAGAGCGAGAGAGGGAGAGAGCGCGAGAGAGGGAGAGAGGGCGAGAGGGGATAGAGGGCTAGAGAGGGTGTGACAACAAGAGAGCGAGAGAGAGAGAGAAGGCGAGAGAGGAAGAGAGAGGAAGAGAGGGCGAGAGAGGGAGAGAGTGCAAAAGAGGAATAGAGGGAGAAAGGGATAGAGGGAGAGAGAGGGAGAGGGCGAGAGGGCGGGAGAGGGAGAGAGGGCGAGAGAGGGAGAGAGGGCAAGACAGCGAGAGATGGAGAAAGGGCGAGTGTGGGAGAGAGGGCGAGAGGGAGAGAGGGCGAGAGTGGGAAAGAGGGTGAGAGCGGGAGAGAGGGCGAGAGAGGGAGAGAGGGCGAGAGGTGGAAAGAGGTGGAGAGAGGGTGACAGAAGAAGATAGGGAGAGACAGAGAGGGGGCGAGTGGGCAAGAGGGTGAGAGATGGCGAGCGGGCGAGAGAGGGAGAAAAGGCAAGAGAGGGAGTGAGGGCGAGAGAGGGAGAGAGGGCGAAAGAGGAAAAGAATGCGAAAGAGGAGAGAGTGCGAGAGAGGATGCGAGGGTGAAAGAGGGGGTTAGATAGAAAGAGGGCGAGGCAGGGAGAACAGGCGAGACAGAGAGAGTGTGAGAGGGTGAGAGAGAGAGAGAAGGCAAGAGAGGGAGAGAGTGCGAGAGAGGGAGAGAGGGTGAAAGAGGGAGAGAGGACGAGAGAGTGAGAGAAGGCGAGAGGGTGAGAGCGGGCGAGTGAGGGAGAGTGGGCGATAGGAGGAAAGAGGGCGAAAGAGCGCGAGAGAGGGAGAGAGGGTGGAAGAGCTTGAGAGGTAGAGAGAGGGAGAGTGGGATATAGGGATAGAGGGAGAGAGAGGGAGAGAGTACGAAAGATGGAGAGAAGGCAAGAGAGGGAGAGACGGCGAGAGGGGGTGAGAGGGTGCAAGAGGGAGTGATGGTGAGAGAGGGAGAGAGGGCGAAAGTGGGAGAGGGGGTTGGGAGAGAGGGAGAGAGGGTGAGATAGGGAGAGAGTGCGAGAGCGGGAAAGAGAGCGAGAGAGGGAGAGGGGGAGAGAGGGCGTGAGAGGGAGAGAGGGTGAGAGAGGGAGAGAGGGCAAGAGATGGAGAGAGGGCGTGAGGGTGAGAGAGGGTGAAGGAGGTAGGGAGGGCGAGAGAGGGAGAGAGAGCAAGAGAGGGAGAGAGATAGAGTGAGGGAGAGAGGGCGAGAGAGGGAGAGCTGGCGAGATGGGGAGTGAGGGAGAGAGGGTGAAACTGGGAGAGAGGGTGAGAGAGGGCGAGAGAGCGAGAGAGGGAGAGAGGGGGGAGTGAGGGAGAGAGGGCGAAACTGGGAGAGAGGGCGAGAGAGAGGGAGAGAGGCCGAGAGAGGGAAAAGGGCGAGAGAGGGAGAGAGGGAGAAAGAGTGCGAGAGAGGGAGAGAGGGAGATAGGGAGAGATGTAGAGAGAGGGTGAGAGGGCGAGAGAGGGAGAGATGGCGAGATGGGGAGTGAGGGAGAGAGGGTGAAAGTGGGAGAGAGGGTGAGAGAGAGGGAGGGAGGGAGAGAGGAGGAGAGAGGGCGAGATACTTTCGCTCTCTCTCCCTCTCTTGCCCTCACGCACTCTATTGCCCTCCCTCCCTCCTTCGCCCTCTCTCCCCCTAACACCCTCTCTCCCTCTCTCGCCTTCTCTCCCTTTGTCCCTCTCTCCCTGTCTCTCGCCCTCTCTTCCTCTCTCGCCCATTCTCCCTCTCATGCCCTCTCTCCCTCTCTCGCCCTCTCGCCCTCTCTTGCACTCTCTGCCTCTTTCTCCCTCTCTCAATCTCTCTCCCTCTCTCGCCCATTCTCCCTCTCTCCCCCTCTCTCCCTCACTCCCCCTCTCCCTCTCTCGCTCTCTCACCCTCTCTCCATCTCTCTGCCTCTCTCCCCCTCTCTCCCTCTTTCACCCAGAGGGCGAGAGAGGGAGAGAGGGAGAGAGGGTGAGAGGGAGAGAGGGGGTTGAGGGGGCGAGAGAGGTAGAGAGAGGGAGAGAGGGCGAAAGAGGGATAGAGGGCAGAGAGAACGAGAGAGGGCGAGAGAGGTAGAGAAGTTGAGAGAGGAAGAGAGAGGAAGCGAGTGCGAGAGAGGGAGAGAGGGCAAAAGAAGAATAGAGGGAGAAATGGAACGAGGGAGTGAGGGAGAGAGGGCGAGATGGTGAGCGAGGGAGAGAGGGAGAGAGGGCGAAAGAGGGAGAGACGGTGAGAGAAGGAAGAGGGGGGAATGAGGGAGAGAGGGTGAGACGGCGAGAGAGGGTGAGAGGGCGAGAGAATGTGAGTGGTTGGTGAGATAGAAAGGGTGAGAGAGGGAGAGAGGGCGAGAGAGTGAGAGGGGGTGAGAGGGCGAGAGCGGACGACAAAGTGAGAGAGTGAGAGAGGAATAGAGGGACAGAGGGAGAGAGGGCTAGAGAGGGAGAGAGAGGAAGAGAGGGCGAGAGAGGGAGAGAGGGCGAGAGAGGGAGAGAGGGCGAGAGAGAGAGAAGATGAGAGAGGCGGAGAGGGCGAGACAGGGCGAGAGAGTGAGAGAGGTAGAGAGGGTGAGAGAGGGAGGGAGAGGGCGAGAGGGAGCGAGGGCGAGAGAGAGAGAGGGCAGGAGGGTGATAAAGCTAGAGAGGGAGAGAGAGGTAGAGAGGGCGAGTGAAGGAGAGAGGGCAAGATCGAGAGAGATGGCGAGAGATGGCGAGAAGGCGAGAGAGGGAGAGAGGGCGGAAGAGGGAGAGAAGATGAGAGCGAGAGAGAGTGCGAAAGAGGGAGAGAGAGCAAGAGAGGGAGAGAGAGCGAGAGAGGGAGAGAGGGAGAGAGGGAGAGAGGGAGAGAGATGGCGAGAGGGCAGGAGAGGGAGAGAGCAGGAGAACGCGAGTGAGGGAGTGAGGGAGAGAGAGGGAGAGAAAGCGAGAGAGGCAGAGAGGATGAAACAGGGCGAGAGAGTGAGAGAACGAGAGAGAGAGCGAGGGCGAGACGGAGAGAGGGCGAGAGGGCCAGAGGGGGAGAGAGGGTGAGAGGGCGAGAGGGGGAGAGAGGGAGAGAGGTCGTGAGGGAGAGAGTGCGAGAAAGGGAGAGGGGAGAGAGGGAGAGAGGGCGAGAGAGGGAGAGTGGGCGAGAGAGGGAGAGAGGGCAAGAGAGGTAGAGAGTGAGAGAAGGAAAGAGAGTGAGAGAGGGCGAGAGAGGGAGAGAGAGGAAGGGAGGGCGAGAGAGAGAGAGAAAGGGCGAGAGAGGGAGAGAGGGTGAGAGACGGAGAGAGGGCGAGAGAGGGAGAGAGAGGGAGGGAGGACGAGAGAGCGAGATAGGGAGAGAGTGTGAGAGAGGGAGTGAGGGCGAGAGAGGGAGAGAGGGAGAGAGGGCGAGAGGGGATAGAGGGCTAGAGAGGGTGTGACAATGTGAGATGGAGAGAGGGTGAGAGGAAGAGAGGGAAAAAGATGGAGAAAGGTAGTGAGAGGGAGCGAGAGGGAGCAAGGGTGAGAGAGGGAGAGAGGGCGAGAGAGGGAGAGAGGGTGAAAGAGGGATAGAGGGTGATAGCGGAAGAGAGAGCGAAAGAGGGAGAGGGGGCGAGAGAGGAATAGAGGGCGAGAGGGAGAGGGGGAGAGAGAGGGAGAGAGAGGGAGAGAGGGTGAGTGAGGGTGAGAGGGCAAAAGAGGGATAGAGAGCAGAGAGAGGGAGAGAGGGAGAGAGAGGAAGAGAGGGCGAAAGAGGGAGAGAGAACAAGACAGGGAGAGAGTGCTGTTATGAGTCGGAGTGGTCATATTTATCTGGCTGTCAGTTTCAGAAATGTCCTTGATGTATGGCAACGTGGCTAGTGCTTTGGGTTGCGGCATGACCTCATTCCGTTGTCTTTCCCTTAGGCATCTGTTGATGAAATTACGTGGTTATCCGTTTTTGGCGAATACAGTGTATAGGTGTTCTTCTTCTTCTTTAATGCAATTCTGGTGTGCTGCAGTGTGTTGTGGCCACAAAAGGGCAGCACATTAGCACTGCAAAAAGAGGAAGAAGAACACGAATACAATGTATTCACCAAAAACGGATACCCGCGCAATTTCATCAACAGATGCCTCAGGGAAAGACAATGGAATGAGGTCATGCCACAACCCAAAGCACTAGCCACGTTGTCATACATCAAGAGCATTTCAGAACTGACAGCCAGACTACTGCGACCACTAGGACTCATAACAGCAGACAAACCAACAGCCACACTCAGACAACAACTCACCAGGACGAAGGACCCGAACCCAGCATGAGCAAAACCAATGTGGTGTACAAAATCCCATGCAAGGACTGCACAAAACACTACATAGGACAAACAGGAAGACAGCTAACAATCCGTGTCCATGAACACCAACTAGCCCCGAAACGACACGACCAGCTATCCTTAGTAGCCACACACGCGAATGATAAGCAACATGAATTCGACTGGGACAACACTACTATTATAGGGCAAGCCAAACAGAGAACAGCCAGGGAATTCCTAGAGGCATGGCACTCATACACAGATTCTGTCAACAAACACATCGACCTGGACCCAATATACCGACCACTGCAGTGGACAGCTGGAACTGACAACCGGAAGCGGCAGGTACAAATCACTATAAATGCCGGAGGAAACATCACAGAAGCACTTCACAGGAGGCTCCCAAGCACTGAGGATGTCACCTAGACAGGGGAGGAAACGTCTGCAACACAAATTCCCAGCTCGGCGAACAGAACCACAACAACGAGCACCCGAGCTACAAATCTTCTCACAAATCTTCTTCATGACCATGCGATTACTATACTCCAGAATATGCTGATACTAACATGTATTTAAATGACAGAATTCCTAATTATAGGCGAGTGTTCTGATAGGTTCGCCCCAGTCATCATGATAAAAATGTAATTGTGGCTGAGTACATTGTGAACACCCCTCCATTAAACTTTTTCATGTGTTTACTCAGAGACAATGTTTAAAAATTTCCTCAATAAATGATGTTGACTGTATTTTGCTATGATACCATGTTCCTGATCGATTTATTTTCTTTGTAATGCTGACACAAATGTCTGAATATTGATGACATTAAAAGTTGCATGGATTATATATTGTACTTCTACAGAAGAAAAGCTGAGACAGCAAGTGCCGAACTCAGGGCTATCTGAGAATGTTGAATGAGAAAACAGTTCTGATCAATAATCACTGCATATCGAATGCATTTTCCAAACCATCATGCCGGCTTTCTAATGCTCAGTTCACCAATACTAATTATTATGTAATCAATACCAGAGCAAACTCGTTTGGAAATATTGAATCACTTAATGCGTCAGCGTTCTAAAATAGATTACCAATTGATGGTTATTCCAACAATCACACAATAATTCAGTTTAGGATTTGTAACAAATAACGAAAGATTCACATTTCAAATTAAACCATTATTTCTTAGTTCCAATTTCACAAAGAAAAATGGATCTTCTATTACAGGTCAACACAACCACAAACAAAGCAATGATTCCTCATCCAGCACTCAGGAAATATCTGATACTTTCTCATTTGAATGTTCACAGAAATCATTGCTTTAATATTCAGCCTTATAAATGAACATACGTCTGATTGTTTTAGATTCCAATAATTAATATTCATTTTTACATATTACAATATGAGATCTCTAATTATTTTAAGTTTGAAATGACCTGTGATAAGAGTAATTGTTCCTTATATCTAACATTTAATCATTGATCAGATGCACTTTATTCAGCTTTACGTGTGGCATTAAGTCTCAGTTACGGAAGCAAATTGCATGGTACAGTTTCCTAACAGTAGCGAATGCTGATGTTTTATTTTAATACAGAAATCCTGGTTGATTTGCTGTTGTGGGGATGCCCTGCCACATCTCGAACAGTAGGGTCCATGTTGGCTCTTGTCCAACAAACAAAAAGACACAACCTGCCTTAGAATTAAAACACAAGATGGTGGAGGAGAGATAAACAAGACGAACAGACTGATCCAGTCTTCATTTAAAAAGAACATTTTGTACAATCCTGCACCAAGTCCATAAGTATGCCATTCCAGACAGTTATATTCCAGACAGCGATAAAAAAACATGCCAGATACAGAAAAATGACCAACCCTGACCTTCATTTATGAAAGAATAATTGTCCCAGTGAATGAATAAACACCAGCTGCAGGATACAGCGCAGTTAATCCCCTAAGCAGCTATCAGCGCAACAGATAACATTCGTTTGTCAGATATAGTTACTATTTTAATGTTGCTCAGAACATTTTTTTAAAAAGCATCTAATTACAGATTCTTGAGATTCGTACATAAGGCAGAGTGAGAGGCCAGAAGGAGTGCAGGAATTACCATTGTAATCTGAAGAAATAAGATACATAGAGAGATCCCAATGCCTGGAGATTATAACACCGATTAAACACCATGAGACAATAGAAAGCTGGGGCTATCCATAACGATGTCCAGCTGAGATTAGGTGTTCTACAGGATTGGGTGTCTGTATAAGGAGGGAAAGACTGTAACCATGTGGAGATTGTAATACAGAAAGTGTGTAAAAATACTGTTTTTTACTGTGCACATTACAGTGTGTCATTGACCTCCCTTCCGAGATTGGCCCGGGGGGATGATCCCTGCATTAACTGGTTGCTGCATGAGTAAGCGTCTTCTCCGTGCCTCAGTTCACCCTGCCTCCTGAGTCCTCATTCCTTGTCAGCGGAAAACACTCCTACAGCTATGATGACATTTCAATTTAATACCAATATTTATTATGTGTGAAATTATTACTTTCAGAGCGACATCATTTTCATGTTAAAATTGTTTTACCTTTTTTGTGTGGAAGAAAACAATATAGGCACATCCATTTGTTCTTTAGTTCACCTAACACTAAGTTATTGAAAATACTACACTGGGGGAAAAAGAACGATTCTTCAGCTCAAATGTCACATTAAACGGCTGTTTCCTTTTTTCAAATCATATAACCGGCATTTCATGATAAAGAAAAAAACTGCTTTGGAAATGTTGATATAGTTTATTTTTCTTCCAACATTAGTTGTCAATGAACAATTATCACACAATTATCAGTCATTTGGTACAAAATGACTTCCTCTACCAAATGTCATTAACTCGACCTTTTGTTCATAATCATACTCACTTTTCCGGCCTAATTATTTTCTTCCTAATTCTGACATAAATGTCTAAACATTTATCATGGTAAATGTAAGTTGAACTGTGTTCAATTGTTGCTGAGTGTTTTTTTAATTATTAAAGCAACTTTTTAGATTTTAATTTTCAGTTGATTAATATCAATGAATATGCAATCGACATCAGAGCAAAGTGCATTAAAATATGAAGTTGTTTATCTATCAGGAATCTAGAAACAATTATCAATTACAGTAATTACACAACACTTTAACTTAGACTTCGTAACAAGCACAATGTGTTTTAATATCTTCCATATTTCTTATTGTGAATGCTTCAAGATAAAAGCCTGTTTGGACAGGCCATTACACCCACATAAATACCAGTAATTTCCCTTGCAATATCCTTTGTAAATATCTGACTTTTGCTCATTTGAAAGATCACAGTCATCTCAGCCATTGAATTTCAGGGAACACCAATAACTTTACGCTGCATATTACTCAGTGGAATAGCAAGATGAGATACCTGGAAACAGGCCCTTCGGCCCAACAATGTTTCTAATGACAATAACAGTTAAATATTTTTCATGTGCAAAATTATTTAAAATCACATGAATCTTTTTCACGTACACAAAAAAGGATTGACATCACCCTTGTTTCATTAAACAATCAAAAGAAATGGTGACGTCTTAGAAATCATACATTTTCAGAAAGAATGAAGGTGCCTTCATTGACTGACCAGTTCATCATTTTGCTCCAATTTAAGTATAGAACAAAATATTTCAATTTGCATTTCATAAATTGAGAAACTATTTTGAACATATAAAATTATTGTTTTCATTTTTTATTCATCAATATGGAGTAATCACACAATTCTGTCAAGTTGTTGCAATATGAATGTGCTGTGGTTTACTCCCACAATTCAAAGATGTACAGGTTAGGTGAGCTGGCCATGCTAAATTGCACATTGTGTTCAGGGATGTGTCTGTTAGTCAGCAGGCAGTGAGAGGAATATGGTCGGGAAATGTGTTTGGCTGGGTTACTCTTTAGAGGGTCATTTTTTCGACCAAATTGCCTGTCACCACACTGTGCTAACAGGGATTCTACAATCGTTTAATTGCGTTTCTCTATACAATTCTAACGTTTTATTAAAAATTGTTGACTTCAGTTAATATGTTTAATACTTGATTATCAATATGTTCCCAAATCTTGTAAAATATCTCAATGTTTTTTGAAATCAATGCTCACACAAAACATGAGATCACAAAAAGGTCCCCGTGACCAGCTAATTACTGTTCAGTGGAATAAGCAGAGTAACTATCTGATTGTTCCTGAGATCAATCCCCACTGCCACAGGAAGGATCCGTTATCATTCGCTCCAATAAATGCAGTAGTTGTCCTCTGGTATTTCAGTTCAGTAATTACACACGATACTGGTTGGTCAAAGCTGTGGTTTTTCTTTATTATGAAACGCCAAGGATTCTAATGGAACAGATGTTCATATGTCCTGATGTGTTGCATAATCAAAACAATTTTCAGTCCAAATATTGCAAAAAAAGTTTTAAATTTGGCTTTGTGGGAAATAGGAAATGCAGTTTTCTGCAGGCGATATAGGAATGTGATTGTTATAAGTGCTAGTGGAGTGTAATTTCTGTAGATGGGGGAGGGGTGAGACATTATACAAACGGTCATGGGATTCTTGTAGCATATAGTATATTTAAGGCGAAGACTTTAATGAATATAGGGGGTCTTTTAAAGAAGTAGTTTTAAAGAAAATAGTTGTAAGCGAGGAAATAACTATGGAGTGTTTTAACTGACCACAAAAGAAGAAGTAAGTTCATTTTCACAATAAAACTTAGAGTCAGACATCCAAGAACACGGACAACCTGGTACATAGATAAGGAAAGAGAAAAACAAGTGAAGGAATTATCTTAAGGTTAGTCACAAGTAAAGGCCAAATAAGGGAATGAAATGAAATAAATAATTATGATAGGGTAAGCATAGGGAAAGGGGATGTGAGCCTGCAACACCCAAACTGTATAAAAATGATTGCATTACTGATATATTTGCCCTTTTTGCCAGGCTAGCGGGGTGCCCGGACTTGCAAGTTTGTAATAAATTGTCCTTGTTTCCATGTCTTTGTCTCTGGCTGATTTAAAGTGAATTTTGTTTCTAACAGTTTTGTTCAACTGCCGAGGCTAAGGTTCATGTCCATTACAAATATTTGGAGAAAGTGAGGAAAGCAGATGCTGAAGATCAGAGTCAAGAATGTGGTGCTGGAATAGCAAAGTATGTCAGGCAGCATCTGAGGAGCAGCAGAAACCACGTTTCAGGCATAAGCCTTCATCAGGAATCTCCGGCACCATGGATGCTGCCAGGTCTGCTGTGCTTTTCCACCACCGCACTTTCGACATGAAAAAAATCGTCTGCTTATTTGGAGCAAATACTCTCTGTTTCCTCCGTAATATAAATTTACTGTGCTTTCTATTCACTCAAGTTCTCATTTTAATAGCTCCTCGTTTTCTTCTTAATCTGATACAAATCTCAAAACTGCGGGCACAATAAAAGCGATATGAATTATAAAATTAGTATCTGGACAAGAGAACCAATGAACAGCTACATAGACCTCTTGATCAGCAAAGATATTTGAATGAAAAAGCAATGCCTTCCAAAAAAATCTCTGTACGTCTATTTTCAATTCAATAATCCTACAAATAGATTATAATTGTTAGTTGATCTCTCTTAATGACTATCTAATCAATGTCATTGTAAACCGCTGAAAAATATTGAAACATTTTATTTGTTAAAATGCAAAGATTAATTCTAAAATTCATTGTTACAACAATAAGTGAACCATATTTTATCTGTCCACGAAGGTCAAGTGACCTGTCGGCCATAATTGAATATTCTAAATATTCCTACAGCTGGGAAAATCAGAGCTAAAATGGTCAAACTAAAGGAAACAGTAGATAAAATAACCAGCTCCAAAAAAACAGTGAAAAGCCAGGTCAAAGAGCTCACAAAGGTTCGGGAGATCCCGTTACAACAAGCCCGAGAGCTGTGTTTTGGAGAGGTTGAAGCAAACTTCCTGGCACCTTGACTTGCAGCCAGTGCCTGGTGGTTATACACCTCGCTTGAGGATGACGACAAGTGAAGGGTGTTTGCAGGAAACCCATTGAATGTGTAGAATCCAGAATTTGGAAAAATGTTCTGAAACATTTCCCAGATCATGGAAATCAGATCAACATTATTGAAATCAAAGTATTCGTAATGGTCTTCAAGACCACCTAATTACTAATCGGTGAAAAACACTTTGTACGTGCCTTATTGTTCTCAGGATGAATAATCACAGCAAACATCACACTCTCATCAGATCGAAAGTTATGTAAGAGAAACCTTATTATAATTTACAGATTACATCTATCCCGGACCAATGATGACACCTTTTTACTTCTGACTGAGAATACTACGCGTAACATGTATCGAGATGAAGCAAGTCCTGAATGTAGGATTTTTTTTCTGATAGTTTTCCAATCCAAAAATTATGATAAAAATGTAATTGTGGCTCATTACATTGTCAACAGATCCCCATTAAACGTATTTATCTGTTTATTCAGAGACAATATTGAAACAAATACCTTGATAAATACTGTTGACTGTATGTTTCTGTGAAAATGAATCTTCCTTATTGACTTATTTTCTTTATAATTCTGACTCAAATGTCTAAATATTGATGATATGAAAAATTGTATGAATTAAATACAATGCAGAATTTGTTCTTATTATATGTTATATTTCTCCAGAAGAAAAACTAAGAAACCAAGTATATAAATCTTGAAGATCTGAGGATTTTGAATGACAAACCATTTCTGATCAGCGTTCACTGAATGTCTCATGTATTTCCACATCATCATGCCAGAATTTGTATTCTCAGCTGACAGAGTAAGAAATATCTAATCAACATCAGAACATTTGGAAATATTGAATCATTTGCTTTTCCAAAGTTATAATATTAATTATCAATTTATTGTCATTCCAAAAATCACACAGTAGTTCAGTTTAGGTTTTGTAACAAACATCGTCTAATTCACATTTTAATTTAATCCAGTATTTCTTAGTGTCAATATTAAAAAGGAATAATAGTTCTCTCATTCCAGGTCAACACAAACACAAACTAATTAATGACTCCCCATCCAACACTCACAGGTAATATCTGTTCCTTTCTAATTTGAATGTTCACAGAAATCATTGGATTAATATTCGGCCTTACATATTAAGGGACGTCTGTTTTTTTGAGATTAGATTACTTACTTACCTTAGGCCCAACAAGTCCACACCGAACCGCCGAAGCGCAACCCACCCAGACCCATTACCCTACATTTACCCCTAACACTACGGGCAATTTAGCATGGTCATGTCACCTAGCCTGCACATTTTTGGACTGTGGGATGAAATCCACGCAGACACGGGGAGAATGTGCAAATTCCACACAGTCAGTCGCCTGAGGCGGGAATTGAAGCCGGATCTCTGGTGCTGTGAGGCAGCAGTGCTAACCACTGTGCCACCATGCCGCCCATTACACTCCAAAAAATGCTGTTCATTTTTACATATGACGGGCAGGTATATGAGATTTCTAATCAGCTATCGCGACCACAGAAGAGTTTGTTTGTCAGAAATAGTTATTATTTTAAAGTTACTCAGAATATTAAACAAAGGTTCTAATTACAGATTCTTGAGAATCATAGGGGTAATTTGTAACATAATTAGATACATGTAACCAATTCCTATCAAAAACATTATAGAAAAGCATTTAGACTTAGTTGTGCAGTTAGCTAGTTTTAGGATTGAACTTCAAGGTATGATGTTGACTGCCCATTAATTATAAAGTCCTGACAGTAAGAGTAGCTGGATAACTTTACACAATGTAACGAACTTTATAACACAAGTCATATTACTAATCTTGTAGCAAGTAAGTCAAAACTAACTGTCTTTTGTATTTCTTTGTACATATATAATTAGGAAGTGAACAATATGAGGAGTAATTGACTTTGATAAAATTAAATATAATGAATAGCAGAATTCAAAATGTCCCAACTGATAAGGCATCCTGAGAGGCCCGAGGGGGTGCAGGAATAACTTTGAAATCTGAATTAATAAGATGTGTGGAAAGACCCCAATGTCTGGAGATTATAGTAGCTGTTAAACAACACGAGATGAAAGGAATTTAAGAATATCCATTAGAATGTCCATCTGCGATTATGTGTTTGAATTGGGTGTCTGGATGAGGAGGAGAGGTAGTCACCACATTGCATGTGGCCATTGTGATGCAGAAAGTCCATAAAAATGCAAAAAATCACACAACACCAGGTTATAGTCCAACAGGTTTAATTGGAAGCACACTAGCTTTCGGAGCGACGGTCCTTCATCAGGTGATTGTGGAGGGCTCGATCGTAACACAGAATGTATAGCTAAAATTCTGGATAATTCTATATAATTCTGTATATTTGCTATAAATTCTGTGTTACTATCGAGCCCTCCATAATCACCTGATGAAGGAGCGTCGCTCCGAAAGCTAGTATGCTTCCGATTAAACCTGTTGGACTATAACCTGGTGTTGTGTGATTTTTAACTTTGTACACCCCAGTCCCAACACCGGCATCTCCAAACCATAAAAGTGCTGATTTTTATTGTACATGTTACAGTGTGTCATGGATCTCCCTTCCGAGATTGGCCTCGGGGGATGATCCCTTCATTAACTGGTTGCTGCATGAGTAAACATCTTCCACATGCCTGAACTCAGCCGAATTCCAGAGTCTTCATTCCCTGTCAGGTGAAAACACTTCTACAGCTATGATGACATTTCAATTTAATACATACATTTATTATGTGTGAAATGATAACATTCAGAGTGATATAATTTTCATGATAAAATTGCTTTACATTTGTTTTTTTTGGTGTACAAGAAAACAATTTGATTATATCCATTTGTTCTTTAGCTCAACCAACAATAAGTTTTAAATTATTGTGAAGACTACAATGGAGGAAACGGGAACTAGTCTTCAGCTCAAATGTCACATGATGTGGGGATATTGTGGGGATAACTGAGACGTGGCTTCAAGTGGACAGGGCCTGGGAAATGAATATTCAAGGCTACACGTGCTATGTAAGGACAGACTGACGGGCAGAGTGGGTGGGGTGGCCTTTTTGGTAAGGGAGGATATTCAGTCTCTTTCGCGGGGGGGACCTAGAGTCAGGGGATAGAGTCAATGTGGATAGAGCTGCGAAATACTAAGGGCAAAAAGACCCTCCTGGGAGTCATCTACAGGCCCCCAAACAGTAGTCCGGATGTCGGATGTAAGTTGAATCAGGAGCTGAAATTGGCCTGTCGCAAAGATGTTACTACAGTTGTTATGGGGGATTTTAACATGCAGGTAGACTGGGAGAATCAGGATGGTATTGGACCTCAAGAAAGAGACTTTGTGGAGTGCCTCAGAAATGGATTCTTCGAGCAGCTGGTGCTGGAGCCGACCAGGGAGAAGGTAATTCTGGATCTGGTATTGTGTAACGAACCAGAATTGGTCAGAGACCTCGAAGTGAAGGAGCTATTGGGAAGTAGTGACCATAATACAGTAAGCTTCAATCTGCAATTTGAGAGGGAGAGGGTACAGTCGGAAGTGACAGTACTTCTGTTGAATAAAGGGAACTATGGAGCTATGAGGGAGGAGCTGGCCAAAGTTCAATGGTGCAATACTTTAGCAGGGATGACCGTGGAGGAACAATGGCGGATATTTCTGTGTATAATGCAGAAGTTGCAGGATCAGTTCATTCCTAAAAGGAAGAAAGATCCCAGGAGGAGGCATGGGTGGCCGTGGCTGACGAGGGAAGTTAAGAAACATATAAAGTTAAAAGAGAAAAAGTATAACATAGCAAAGGTAAGTGGGAAAACGGAGGTCTGGGAAGCTTTTAAAGAGCAACAGAGGATTACTAAGAAGGAAATACGCAGAAGAAAAATGAGGTACGAAGGTAAACTGGCCAATAATATAAAGGAGGATAGTAAAAGCTTTTTTAGGTTTGTGCAAGGCAAAAAAAATGGTTAAGACTAAAATTGGGCCCTTGAAGACAGAAACAGGGGAATACATTACGGAGAACAAAGAAATGGCAGAAGAATTAAATGGGTACTTCAGATCTGTGTTCACTGGGGAAGACACAAGCAATCTCCCTGAGGTAACAGTGGCTGAAGGACCTGAACTTAAGGGAATTTATATTTGCCAGAATTTGGTGTTGGAGAGACTGATAGGTTTGAAGGTTGATAAGTCTCTGGGGCCTGATGGTCTACATCCCAGGGTACTGAAGGAGGTGGCTCGGGAAATCGTGGATGTGTTGGTGATTATTTTCCAGAGTTCAATAGATTCGGGGTCGGTTCCTGAGGATTGGAGGGTGGCTAATGTTGTACCACTTTAAAGAAAGGTGGGAGAGACAAAGCAGGAAAGTATAATCCAGTTAGTCTGACCTTAGTGGTGGGAAAGATGCTGGAGTCTATTATAAAGAATGAAATTGCGGCACAACTTGATAGTAGTAACAGGATAGGACAGAGTCAGCATGGATTTATGAAGGGGAAATCATGCTTGACTAATCTTCTTGAATTTTTTGAGGATGTAACTCTGAAGTTGGACGAGGGAGATCCAGTAGATGTAGTGTACCTGGACTTTCAGAAAGCTTTTGATAAAGTCCCACACAGGAGGTTAGTGAGTAAAATTAGGGCGCATGGTATTGGGGGCAAAGTACTAGATTGGATTGAAAATTGGTTGGCTAATAGGAAACAAAGGGTATGATAAACGACTCCATTTCGGAATGACCAGTGACCAGTGGGGTACCGCAGGGATCCGCGCTGGGACCGCAGCTTTTTACAATATATGTTAATGATATAGAAGATGGTATCAGCAATAACATTAGCAAATTTGCTGATGATACAAAGCTGGGTGGCAGGGTGAAATGTGATAAGGATGTTAGGAGATTACAGGGTGTCCTGGACAAGTTAAGTGAGTGGGCAGATGCATGGCAGATGCAGTTTAATGTGGATAAATGTATGGTTATCCACTTTGGTGGCAAGAACAGGAAGGCAGACTACTACCTCAATGGAATCAATTTATGTAAAGGGGCAGTACAGAGAGATCTGGGTGTTCTTGTACACCAGTCAAGGAAGGCAAGCATGCAGGTATAGCAGGTAGTGAAGAAGGCTTTTAGCATGCTGGCCTTCATAACAAGAGGAATTGAGTATAGAAGCAAAGAGGTGCTTCTGCAGCTGTACAGGGCCCCGGTGAGACCACACCTGGCGTATGTGCAGTTCTGGTCTCCAAATTTGAGAAAAGACATTCTGGCTATTGAGGGAGTGCAGCGTAGATTCACGAGGTCAATTCTTGGAATGGCAGGATTACCTTACACTGAAAGACTGAAGCGACAGGGCTTGTATACACTTGGGTTTCGAAGACTGAGAGGGGATCTGATTGAGACGTATAAGATTATGAAAGGATTGGACACTCTGGCAGTAGGAAACATATTTCCACTGATGGGTGAGTGCCAAACCAGAGGACACAGCTTAAAAATACGGGGTAGACCATTTAGGACAGAGCTCAGGAGAAACTTCTTCACCCAGAGAGTGGTGGCTGTGTGGAATGCTCTGCCCCAGAGGGTAGTGGAGGCCCACTCTCTGGATTCATTTAAGAAAGAGTTGGATAGAGCTCTCAAAGATAGTGGAATCAAGGGTTATGGAGATAAGGCAGGAACAGGATACTGATGAGGAATGATCAGCCATGATTATATTGAATGGCGGTGCAGACTCGAAGGGCTGAATGGCCTACTCCTGCGTCTATTGTCTATTGTCTATTGTCTATTGACACGCAATATTTGTTCCTTAAACCAGCTCCACATTTCCATTCTCTGCATCCCCTGCATTTTGCTACCCCATTCTGTGCATCTAATTCTTGCCGAATAGCATTATAATTGTCCTTGCCCCATCAATAACTCTTGACCTGTGGCATGTACTTATTCCTTTCCATCGCTAAACTAAACTTAACTGAATTATGTTAAAAATCGCACAACAGCAGGTTATAGTCCAACAGGTTTGATTGTCAATCACCTGATGAAGGAGCGTCGCTCCGAAAGGTAGTGTGCTTCCAATTAAACCTGTTGGACTATAACCTGGTGTTGTGTGATTTTTTAACTTTGTACACAGTCCAACACCGGCATCTCTGAATCATAACTGAATTATGTTCACTCTCTCCAAAGTACTCACCTACAACTAAATCAAACACCGAGCCTGGTTCATGACCTAGGACCAGATCCAATGTGGCCTCCCCTCTGTCGGCCCTTCAACCATACTGTGTCAGGAAACCCTCCTGTACACATTGGATAAAACCCGATTCATCCAACGTATTAGAGTTATACCATTTCCAGTCAATTTTGGGGAAGTTAATGTCCCCCATAATGACCACCCTGTTACTTTCACTCCTATCCAGAATAATTTTGCAAATCCTCTCTCCCACCTCCCTGGAACTCTGCTGAGGCCTATAAAAAAACTCCAAGCAGTGTGACCTCTCCTCTTCTGTTTCTCACCTCAGCCCACACTACCTCAGGAGACTAGTCCTCATCAAAAGTTCCCTCAGCCACTGTTATACTCTCCTTGACTAACGTGACATGCAAGGACCCATTGCAGAGCTTCAAACTCCATGAGGCAGCCATACTCTCTGACAGACAGTCTCAGTCTGGTACCTCCTCTGTCCTTAAGACCTTATGCACTGCCTGTGCTCCTCCATTTCCCCTTTGCACGTTCCCTTTCCAAACCACCCCACCTGAATCAGTCTACAAATGGTGCTGTCAACGGCAGAATTCTGTGGAATACCCTCCCTAACCTTCTCTATCCTCCTTTAAGATGTATTTTAAAATCATTCTCTTTAATCAACGTTTTGATCTTCCATGAAGCACCTTAGGAGATTTGCCATTGTGAAAGGTTCGATACAATGCAAGTAGTTGTTGTTATTGCTGTACATTAGGAGAAACAGGAATGATGCTTTCAAAATTCCAACAAGAAAGTCACTGATAGGCGCAGTGTGTAGGCCAAATAATAACATCACATTGGGACGGGCAATAAACAAAGAAATAACTAATGGCTGTAAAAATGGCATGTCTATTACCATGGGTGTTTTTAATCTACATGTAGATTGGTCGAACCAGCTCAGTCAGGGTAGCCTTGAGGAGTTCATTAAGTGTATCCAGGATAGGTTTTTTGAACAGTATGAAATGTAACCGACAAGGAGCAATCTTTCCAAGATCTTACCCCTGTGCAATGTGACAGGAATAATTAATGACCTCAGAGTTAGGGATCCTCTTGGAAGAAATGATCACTGTATGGTTGAAGTTAGAATACATATGGAGAGTGTGAAGATAAAATCTAATACCTTGGTCCTGTGCTTGAACACGGGGAACTAAAATAGAATGAGGGAGAACCTGGATAAAGTAGACTGGAAACAAAGATTTTATGGTGGGACAGTTGATGAGCAGTGAAAGATTTTCAAAGATATTTTAGGAAGTGTTCAGCAAAGGCATATTCCAGTGAAAAGGAAGGACTGTAAGAAAAGGCGGTGGACAAAAGATAGGGAATTCTACACCAGTTAGTTTATTCTCTGTAGTTGGAAAGATGCTTGGATCTATTATCAAGTAAGAAATAGCAGGGAATCTCGATAGAAATTGTCCCATTGGGCAGACAGAGCACGGGTTCATGAAGGCAGGTCATGCTTGACAAATCGTTTGGAATTCTATGAAGACATTTCGAACAAGGTGGACAACGGGGACCCAGTGGATGCGGTGTACCTGGATTTCCAAAAGGCCTTCAACAAGGTGCCACGCAAGTGGCTGTTGCATTATATAAGGGTACATGGGATAGAGTATTAGCATGGATAGAAGATTGGTTGACTAACAGGAAGCAAAGAGTGGGGATAAATAAGCCTTATTCTGGCTGGCATTCAGTAACTAGTAGTGTGCCTCTAGGATCAGTGTTGGGACTGCAATTATTTAGAATTGATACAGATGATTTGGAGTTGGGGACCACATGTAGGGTATCAAAGTTTGCATATGAGACTAAGATGAGTAGCAGGACAAAGTGTGTGGAGGACTGGGAAACATTGCAGAGGAACATAGATACATAGAGTGAGTGGGCAATGATTTGGCAAGTGGAATATTATGTTCATAAATGTCAAGTCATACTCTTCGGTTGGAGTAACATTAATAAAAAGATTATTACTTGAATTTTTTAAAACGTTACATTATTTGCTATGCAGAGTCACCTGAACATCCTTCTGCAGGAGGGTTGGTCACCAGGTATAACCTTTTATTCCTGATGAAGGGCTTTTGCCCAAAACGTCGATTTTGCTGATCGTTGGATGCTGCCTGAACTGCTGTGCTCTTCCAGCACCACTGACCCAGAATCCACCAGTATAACAATCAATTCAGAAGGGAAATGGAATTTTGTCCTTCGTTGCTGAAGGGATTGTGTTTAAAAGCAGAGGTTATGTTCCAGCTAAAGTGGGTGCTGGTGAGGCCACACCTGGAGTACTGCATGCAGTTTTTATCACCTGACGTGCTCAAGGATATACTGCCACTAGAGGGGGGTGCAGAGGAGGTTAACTAGGTTGATTCCGGAGGTGAGGGGTTTGGTTTAACAGAGACTGAGTAGATTGGGATTATATTCATTGGAATTAAGAAGAATGGGAAAGATATAAAATAATGAATAGAATGAATAAAATAGAAGTAGAGAGGATGTTTCCATTGGCAGGTGAAGCTAGGACAAGAGGGCATCACCACCATGTTAGAGGCAGCAAATTTAGAAGTGAATTGAGAAGGAACGTCTTGACCTCGATGGAGTGCATTGCCCAGGGAAGTAGTTGATGCTAGTTCAATGAACGTTTTTAAAGCTAAGTTAGTTTTTCTAAAAAAAGAAATAATTAATTAAGAAATACGGTGAGAACGTGGGTAAATGGTTCTGCATCTAAAAAAGGATCAGCCATGATCTATCGAATGGTAGAGCAGGCTCGAAGGGCAGGACGGCCTTCTCCTTTTCCAAGATCTTTTGTTCTTATGTTATGCATTCCTCCCTCACTCGTGACTTGGAGGTGCTGGTGTTGGATTACGATGGACAAAATTAAAATTCACAGAACACCAGGTTATAGTCCAACAGGTTTATTTGGAAGCACTACGTTGCTGGTCCTTCATCAGGTGGTTGTGTGATTTTTAACTTTGTCCCTCACTCGTGTAACTGAGAAACAGCAACAAAAGCCACGAAGCAGTGCGCATCTCCAGCCAACAGTTGGTATTGTGGACAATGAAGAAGGTTATCTCAGAGTACAGTGGGATATTGATCAGATGGGCCAATGGGCTGAGGAGTGGTCGAAGAAGTGATTGATGTCAGCGGCGGACCAATGGAAAGCCAGGGGAGGAGCTGGAGGACCTTGCGGGGCAGTTGGTCCTCCGACCAATCAGTGAATGAGGGCGGGACTCGACGTGATCATCCTCGCGGTGGGCGACGATGTTCAGAGTGTGTGCGCGCGGAGGGCTGTCGGTAAGGAAAGAAATAAACAGCAGGAAGCGGGAGGGAAACGGTGTTGGTATGGTCTGAGAGGGTTTACAAACATTTGGTACACATCAGAAAATACAAACTTGAAACTTACAGTCCCGTTTTTGCAGCAAACGGGAATATGCCTCGTTGAGTAATCGGCCCGAGTGAGCGCCGCCATCTTTATTCGGGGCAATGATTCACTGGACACGTGCGCGGCCGCCAGCTTTGTAGGGGGCAAAGTTCAGAGGGGTGTCTGTCCAGCCTTCCCTGGTAAAAAGAGTCATAGGGCAGGATTTACACAGAGCACATTCAAACCCAGAGAAATATATGTTTTTCTGGATTTGTTTCGTCATTCATTTAAATGATTTGGATGTGAACAAAGGCCGTATAGTTAGTAAGTTGCAGGTGACACCAAAATTGAAGCTATTATGGACAATGAAGAAGGTTATCTCAGAGTACAGTGGGATATTGATCAGATGGGCCAATGGGCTGAGGAGTGGCAGATAGGATTTAATTTAGATAGATTAGGTTAGGATATCTGGTTGGCATAGGTTGGACCGAAAAAGTCTGTTTCTGTGCTAGACATCTTTGATTGTGGGATCATAAAAGTGAACTCTGCTCTGGTTCACCTCTGGGTTCTCTGATGTCCACTTGTTCATTATCTAGCTTCCTCAGTCTCTCATGGGTGTATTTTTGTTCTGTATAGTATTTTACTATTACTTTCACAGCTGTTTTGTAAATGAATTGAAAAAATGTAGAGCTGGAAAAACACAGCAGGCCAGGCAGCATCCGAGGAGCAGGAGAATCAACGTTTCGGACATAAGCCCTTCTTCATGAATGTAAATGAATTGTCCACTGCTGCCCGGCTCCTGACCATATGCTGTTCCATTATCAGGTTATTTTTTCCACAATATCTTTGACAGTCAAGAATTCTTTTTTCCAATAAGCGAGTGCATATTCCTTCAATTTCTGACAGTCAAAGTCTGCACCATTTTCATTCCCTGTAATTCATATTGCACTCCCTGAAACAGTAACTGCAATATGAGTTCTCCGTGAGAAACAAAAGCTCACTTCACTTTAATAATTTCAGTCCGAGACTAATTTCTGATCAGCCATTTATTTGTACACCTATAGATGGGTGCTTTGTCTAATTACCTGGTAAGGTAATGACAAAATGCACACTATATCCAAAAAACCCTCGCAATTTATACCATATGTTTTCCTTATTCCATTGTCTGTTCCCTGCTTCGCTTACGTCACTCATTTCCTTAAGACTTATCCCACAACTTCTGTTTATCCTGTTTTGTCCGTGACAAACTCTTATCTCTGACTCCCATAAGGGTGTTTGACGTCAGTCTATTATAGATTATTGATTAGGCATATCTTTTCTTCTATCAGCATCTATTTCCATCCAGAGGCCACTTTGACCTCTTTGATTAGGGTTAGTTCCTGTGTCTTGAGGAGGGGAAATAGATGCTTTCCTGTTTGCCCATATATCCACCATTGTTCTGTATTCATGTCTCATGCTTTCTTTTTGCTGAATATGTATTTTCTCATTCCTATTCTGTATCAGAATTTATACTTGCAGAAATAACATTAATTCATTTATATCCCACAATTTCCCCTTTTTCTTTTCATTACTATCTGTTAACTTCTGCATTTTTGTCTCCTTTTTTTTAACATTGTTCCCAAAATTCGCAAGCATCATTTCAGAGATTTCATCCATCTTAGTCTCACTCATCTCCTTATTATTTATTTAATAAAGTCCCTCTGTCAAATTTCCCCTCCGGGGCATTCGTTTCATCAAGGCTGTTTCAATCAGCCTCTGGGTGAGCCCTCGTATACAGGGTATGATACAACAGCCAATGGCCACCAATACCCCGACTACTACTATCAGGGAAGTAAGGATAGAAACCACCACCCCCTTCCATGTTCCAAACCAGGATTCAAGCCACCCTGTGAGAGATGTGTCTACTCCTGAATTCTCAGCCAGTTCCTCTGCTAAGGTACTAAGGCCCGAGTAATCGAACCATCAGGCGCAGTGTTATTAGGAATGAAGGTACAACAGCTTCCTCCTAACATCACACATACATCCCCTTTCTCTGCTAATATCATATCAAGGGCTATTCTATTTTCCCATGCCATCCTACTCGTCGCATCAAGCTGTTCTGATATTCCTTTAACCGCATCTCTTGTATAATTTATAAATCGCTGTTGATTATAAAAAATGTAATTTATCCAGTCTACATTTTTATTAATTGTTACCCACCAAAAGAGAGCTGACACAAAGCCTGCTGCAATCTGGTTACGAGCTTTGAATTCAGGTACTCCCCTAGGGACTCCTACCGAATCAAGATAAATCCTGTCATCAAAAGAAGTATCTAACAGTAATCTCTTACCCCTTCCCTTTTTCCCTACTATCTTTTCCTTCTCAAATGCCAGGGTAACTGGAATTGCCAATTGTACAATTGCACATATCCCTCTCCAATCCGGAGGTAGGGTGGGTCTCAATATTTTTCCTCCACAGTATTCCACAGATCCGCTCGGGGAACCTTTAATGCTGAGTAGTTCCCTCCCTTCTCCGTTTCGGTAACATTCTTAATCTCTGTACATAATTTCAGCTCCCCCAAATGTCTCGACCGACTCGTACCTCGCCTGTGCACACATGACGTGTGATTTCCAACTGCGGCGGAAAATGTGGGGGGAACTTTTGCATCTTTCTCCTCCAAGGGAGGGAACATCAGAGATAGGGAGGTACAATTCCTATCATTCCATGCAGTCTCATCCTGATACAGGGTTATCATACATTTCATGCCCTTCCTGTCTCGCTTCCACTCGAGCGGAAAGGGAACCACCTGGGCCACTGGCCTACCAGAGGCACATGCATAGCAATTGCTTTTGTTCAGACTTTTTACAGTATACTTTACTCATTCAACCCAGGCATTTGCATCCCCGTACCCAGTCTCTATCTCGATGGTCTGTTTCAAATCCTTTACCTCTATAATTTTTACTACTTTAGGATCATTGGGAGGGGTGAAAGGTTGTATCTCATTACCCAGTAATTCTACCCATTTTTCCCTGTCCTATGCTAATTCGAAAACAACAGCCCATAAACTCCTTCCCATTTGCTTTCATTTCAATCCCAAATGTTTCATTTAATTGTACCTTATAAGTGCCACCTCCCAAAACCGCTCCGTGCCATGTGGTTTTTCTTATCGTTAAATATATGGGGTTACACTTATTATCGGGACAATCGGTGCTGGTCGAAAGGGGGCCCTGTGTATTGTGACAAGACCATTATACCAGGTTCCATCCCCGAGGCCATCCCCATAGGACTTAAGATGTATCTCTGAGTTGCGCTTTTCTCTCTGATTAGCTACATTCCCACAATTTACTAAGCTACATATATCAGTGTCTATTACTTGTGGATTATCAGACTCAGGAACCATTAATAATACATATGAAAATGATATGTGACAAAATCCTAATACGAAGAGGACTAGCATCATAACTCTAAGCATTCCCAGTATTCTAATCGCTATGCTAAAACACAAAAAGGCTTAATATACAATCTTATAGAAATAATCCCGCGCCCGCGTCGCCACTGTATCGTCAATTACTCAAAGTCTCTTTAGTCTGAGTTTCAGCGGGTCTTGCGTTGATTCGGCTGTCCTGACTTCTTCCTCAACTGGAGGGTCCACTGGCCCTTTGATCCGAATGTAGTGAGTCCAGTCTTTCTCCACCGTCCTTATTGCCGTTTCGGCAGTCAAAAGAGCCTGGTACGGCCCTTCCCAGTCTGGCTGCAGCTTAGTCTCTGTCCATGATTTTATTAAGACCCAATCTCCTGGCCGGATGGGATGAATTCAAGGAGCGGAGTCTGTGCCAATAGACCCTGTTTCTGAGGAAAGATAAAGAGGAGGACAAGCCCAGTATATACTTCTTTAAAAACAAATCTTTAGTTTCAGGAATTGGCAATTATCCCTGCGTTCCCAAATAAGGTAATCCAAATAAAATTTCATAGGGGGATAGTCCCAAATCTTTCCTCGGGGCTGTTCGTACTCGCAAGAGAGCTATAGGTAAACATTTGGTCCAAGGGAGTCTGGTTTCTATGATCAATTTAGAGAGCTGTCGTTTGAGTGTTTGGTTCATTCTCTCGACTCTTCCTGATGATGGTGGATGCCATGGAGTATGGAATTCCCAGGAAATCCCCAACCCCTTCATTACCCCCTGTAACACTTTAGAGGTAAAATGAGTTCCTTGGTCGGAATCTATACGGTTCACTAACCCATATCGGGGAATTATGTGCTCTAATATTGTTTTAGACACCCCATTTGCAGTGGCGGTAGCCAGGGGGTATGCTTCAACCCAACCAGATAAATGATCTACTATGACCAACATATATTTTAATCTTCCTACTCTAGGTAGTTCAGTATAATCTACTTGTATACTCTGAAAGGGTCTCAATCCTGGGTCTCTTCCTTCCTGGGCCTGGTTTCTCAGAACTTTTTTATTTACCTTTCTGCATATTATGCATCCCTCACATATTTGTTTAGCAATGGTATATATCCCTTTACATCCATATTCCCTAAGAACTAAATCACACATTGCTTGTACTCCCCAGTGACTGCCTTGGTGTAGGATAGCCATAATCTCTCGCATCATCATTTTGTTTAACATTTCCCTTCCATCAGATAACCTCCAATGCCCGTCAGCTGTCTTTGTAGCCCCTAAATCTCTCAATTCTCTTTCTTCTTTTTCAGTAAATATAGGAGCTTCCCTAGGACCTGGAACAGTAGGTATTAGGGAATGAATCACCACTTCTTGTGGGTTCAGGGCGGCTTCCCTAGCCACTTCATCAGCTAATCTATTTCCCCTAACCTCTGGTTCATTTCCTTTCTGATGACCATTTATGTGCACTACGGCTATCTCTTGGGGGAGTAATAAAGATTCCAAGACCCGTTTAATCAATTCTTCATGAACTAATTCCTTCCCCCGGCTATTGATCAATCCTCTTTCCTGCCATATCTTTCCGAACGTGTGCACAACACCAAATGCATATTTAGAATCAGTGTATACTGTTCCCTCTTTATTTTCTAATGTCCTAAGGGCTCTCTCCAATGCATAGAGTTCGCAGATCTGAGCTGACCACCCATTTGGCAACCTTCCTGCCTCCACCACACGACCTTCTGTCCCGTCTACGACTGCATACCCATTATGCCTTTTCCCTTCAATCACCCGGGATGACCCGTCTATAAAAAGTCTAGCCCCTGCATGAAGTGGAACATCTCTCAGGTCCATACGGACCTTAGTTTGGTATTCAATAATGTCAAGGCAGTCGTGCCCTGGATTCTGAGGAGAGTCTCCTTCCCCTTTCCAAAGAAAAGCAGCTGGATTTAAACAATTGTCGGTGACCAACACTAAATCATCCTTTTCTATCAGTATCGCCTCATATTTCAAAATCCGCGAGTCTGTCAACCATCGCCCAGCTTTTTGGTTTAGGATTGTTCTCACTTGATGTGGAGTGCTTACTATTAGGGCTCCCGCAAATGTAAGCTTTCTGCTTTCCTCCACCAACAGTGCAGTGGCAGCCACAGCCTGCACACACTCGGGCCACCCTAGGGATACTGGATCCAATAACTTTGAAAGATATGCTACTGGCTGTTTCATCCCTCCCCATCTCTGGGTTAATACTCCTAAAGCCGCTCCCTTATCTACGGTGACAAAGAGGTGGAAGGGTTTATCTAGGGAGGGTAAGGCTAACACGGGGGCATAAATCAAATCTCTTTTGAGTTTCTCGACTAGTTCTTTTTCCTCATCATTCCAATTAGATGTTCTGGCTCCCCCTCTATTAGTTTGAGATATAATTTCCTAGTCTTCTGAGCATAGGAATCTATCCACATCTGCAATATCCCGTTAGACCCAAAAATTTGCGTAACTCTCGTTTAGTGCTGGGCCGTGGCATCCCCACTATTCCCTCTATCCGCTCCGGGCTTATCTTTCGCTTACCCTCACTCACTAAATGTCCCAAGTATTTTACTTCTTGCTCCACATATTGTAATTTGTTTTTAGATACTCGCAGGCCCTGCTGGCCCAGAAAATTCAATAATTTGTTAGTGGCTTCTACTACTCTGCCTCTTCTTATTCCTGATACTAAGAGGTCGTCTACATACTGCAACAGGGTAGTCCCCTTGGGGCTGCTAAATTTCTCCAATATTTGTTCTAACTTCTGTCCAAATAAATTCGGGGATTCCGTAAACCCCTGGGGGAGCACAGTCCACCGGTATTGCTGTTTCCGCCCTGTCTTGGGATCCTCCCATTCAAAGGCAAACAAATTCCTACTTTCCTCCGCCAAGGGACAAGCCCAAAAGGCATCCTTTAAATCTATCACACTAAACCATTTGTGGTCATGAGGGATCTTACTTAATAACGTATAGGGGTTTGGCACCACTGGGTGCCTGACCTGCACTATCCGATTTAATGTTCTCAAATCCTGCACCAATCGATAAGTTCCATCAGATTTCCGTAATGGTAGAATTGGGGTATTATAAGGAGACATACATGGCTCCAACAAACCATCTCTAATCAGTCCCTCAATTACTGGCTGGAGTCCCCGTTTACCTTCTATGGAAATAGGATATTGTCGTTCACAGACAACGTCCCCTTTCCGTTTTAAATTTATTAAAAGGGGAGGGATCTGTAGTTTTCCACGATTCCCTTCTCTAGCCCATACAATAGGGTCTATCTCTCTCTCTGCATCCTCTGTCAATATTGCCAGTTGTACAACTAATTCTTTTTCCAGAATTCCAATCTCCAGTCCTAAAAGGATAATTAGGTCTCTCCCCAGTAAGTTACTTCCTATATCAGGGATATACAGCAGTTCCCCTGTAACCCTACCTTTAGGACCTTCTATCATCATAGGTTCAAATACTGGAACAGTAAATCCTTCCCCTTTCACCCCCGAAACAGTAATTGACCGTGTAAACATTTCTACTTTCTTTGGTTTAAAATTCAGCGATGACCGTGCTGCCCCGTATCTACTAGGGAGATTACCTCCTCCCTACACGGTCCCACCTTCAAGTTTATCAAGGGTTCCTGGTGGGCCCTGAGGGCAGGAACCCCTGACACCCCTATTCTTCATCATAATTCATAAGCGGAATTGCCTTTTCTTCCCTTTGTAGATCAGGACACTCCCGCTTAAAATGCCCTATCGTTCCACAATAATAGCATCCTGCCTGTAGCGACTTCCATCTCTGCCCCTGTCGCTCAAACCCTCTATCAAATGTTCCCCCTTGTCCTCTCCCTCTTCCTCTTCCTCTCTGTCCTACATGCTGCCTCCTGCCGCTCCGGTTGCTCACTATTGGTTCCATTCTCCTCTTAATTACCTCATCAACCGTAGCTACCATAATTTTCGCCTTCTGTTTTTGTCTCTCATCCTCCCTCTTTACAAACACTTTCTGTACCTCTCTCAACAACTCATCTAATGGTTTTTCACTCCTTCCTTCTATCTTCTGTATCTTTCTCTGTATGTCTGGCCATGCTCTTGTCACAAAATGTACTTTCAAAAGACCCTGTGTCACTGGGTCCTCAGGGTTCATTCCAGAGTATTTCCGCATTGAGTCCCTTAATCTTTGCAAGAAAGCTGAGGGAGTCTCATCTTTCTCCTGTCTAATTTCAAAGGCTTTAATCAAATTCTGTGACTTCGGAACTGCCTCCCTTATTCCTTTTAGAATCAGGTCTTTCAATTCCCTCATTTCTTCTCTATGATCCGGGTTTTGGTTTTCCCACTGGGGGTCTCTGAGGGGAAACTTCACCTCTCCCTGTCCAGCATCTCCATCTCCAATCGGGTGTTCCCTGTTCCATATTTTAATGGCAGCTCCTCGTATAAGTCCCTTCTCCTCCCCAGTAAATAGTATATTCAAAATAGACATTAATTCAGCCCAGGTATACAGACTGGGCCCCAAAAATTGATCAATTTGTTCAGACATCCCCACCGGATCCTCAACCAGGACCTTCATTTCCTTTTTAAATGTTCTGACCTCCCCACTGGTGAGGGGGGCACTTACAAATCCAATCTCTTTGTCCCCTATGGGTACCTCCCAAAGGGGATAAGTCGTTACGTTTTACCCCTTTTTCTTTTTTTTAAAGAAATATTACAATATTTCTAGCTCCCCATAACTTCAAACACCAATTCATCAATTCATGCTTGACTAACCTTCAAAGCCTGTTCCTAACTTATAAATATATTTATATATATTTACGTTCATTTCTTCAGTATTTAATAGTTAAAATGCAAAATGCATACAGTTCCCAATTTTGCAATTCACTGTAATTACCCAGTTTTAGTCCTTTAATTTAGATCCAGAATTAGTTTCCTTAAATAGTCCTGACCAATCATTGCTCAATTACAATACTATAGGTCGTAAAATAATCAGGGCTTGCCTCAAAAGAATTTGTCTACTCAAGTTTCTTTTTAAAAAAAACTTCTAATGCATGAACAATGGCTGAATCCAAGGTCACAGATATTAACCATAGAATTTTGCTTTTACTACAATCTAATGTTGAACTGAAACTTCAACTGTCCTCCATAAATCGCTGTTATGTAAAGATAAAAGAGATTAGTTAGAATCTGATAGTAAGGCAGTCATGATCTGTAAAAAGAACAGGAGTTATCATTCCTTTTTTTTTCTTCATAATCACAATAGAATCCTTAACCTTAAAAGAAATCATGTTAAGTTTCCATAACAAAATCAGATTCAAAACAGTCCTGGAACACAAGCTCCAGGGAATAAAACACAAACATTCAATCACCAACAAACAAATGTTCACTCAAACCAAATCACAAAGGGTTAAACTTCCTACCAGCTGTACAGCTCTTAACATTCTCTCTCTCTCTCTCTGTCTCTCGCACATTGACATATAAATTCAGATATTCACAAACCCAGTCTTCGTCCGATCTGTACTTTGGCCAGAAGACAGCGGGACGAAGAATGGAGTCCTTAGTCCATACAAAGCAACAATATTTAATCATCTTTCTCCCTTGTACAAGTATTATTTTGCCAATTTCCACAACATCCTGCCCAAAGGACTTTCCGGAGGAATGTTGTAAGGGACCCCGCCTCCATTTCCATTGCCGTGTCCTTACTTTGTTTCCCCGGGGGCTTTTTCCTTTCACAAAGCGCAAGCCATATTGAGTTCCTTCGTTAGTCCCTTCTTCACTACTAAAACTCAATCCCGGCCACCAAGGCAATACTTAAAAGTCAATTTTCTTACCTTGGTCGTGCACAGAGTTGCCTGGCCCCTTTTGTCACCGTATTTTCTATCGAGCTCCTATCACTGTCTGATTCAGATGTCTCTCTTATAGGATTCACATCAGTCACCCAAGGGAGCAGACCAAACCGGGACACGAGACCGCTCATCAATGGGGAACGGGACGCGTCTTCCCAGTGTCCAAGGCCAGCCACTCCCCCCGGTGATGGAAGAAAATCCCGGACACGAGCCCCCAATTGTGAGAAACAAAAGCTCACTCACTTTAATAATTTCAGTCCGAGACAAATATCTGAATCAGCCGTTTATTTGTACACCTATAGGTGGGTGCTTTGTCTAATTACCAGGTAAGGCATTGACAAAATGCACAGTATATCCCAAAGAACCCTTGCAATTTATACTGTTTTTTCCCATATGTTTTCCTTATTCCATTGTCTGTTCCCTGCTTCGCTTACGTCACTCATTTCCTTAAGACTTATCCCACAACTTCTGTTTATCCTGTCTTGTCCGTGACAAACTCTTATCTCTGACTCCCATAAGGGTGTTTGACGTCAGTCTATTGTAGATTATTGATTAGGCATATCTTCTCTTCTATCAGCATCTATTTCCATCCAGAGGCCACTTTGACCTCTTTGATTAGGGTTTGTTCCTGTGTCTCCGTGGAAGGAGGAAACAGATGCTTTCCTGTTTGCCCATATATCCACCATTGTTCTGTATTCACGTCTCATGCTAACATCTCCTTTCTTTTTGCTGAATATGTATTTTCTCATTCCTGTTCTGTATCAGAATTTATACTTGCAGAAATAACATTAATTCATTTATATCCCACAGAATGATGACGAAGTTATTGATTTTCACTGCCCAATTCCAACAGCAGACCTTGTCCCAACAATAGTCTTCACTCCTGACCGAGAAGTCGGTGTTTTGGGCAGGAAACTCCATGAAAGGCTTATGCCCGAAACGTTGACTCTCCTACTCCTTGGATATACTGCCTGACCTGCTGTGCTTTTCCAGCACCACACGTTTTGACTCTGATCTGCAGTCCTCACCTTCTCCTTTTCCCTCGGAGGTCTGGTCTGGTCTGAAGTAAGCTGCGAGGTACAGATGCACTTGCAAGGAGTTTTGTCGTCCTGGAACATGCAGAGGGAGGAGTGAAAAGGCTGTTGTATGGAGACTTGCAGGGGTTGTTGGGTTTAATTGAGATGTGGGCGAGGGTATCCCAGTTGGAATGCTGAGATTTGGAAGTGACTTGACAAATTCTTGAATTCTGTGTCTTCTCAAATGGAGAGTTCCTAAATCATCCAACAAGTGTGTCTTGGACATGTCAACAGAATGGAAGCATGTGACGTGTGAATTTACTTCCTGCATGATGAGACTCCTACAGCCAGGCAGCTAGTGATGGACCAAAGGGTCTGCTTCAGGAATGCTGAAGAATGGCATGACAGCCCTGAACATCGACTATACATGGAGAGAATCCCTATTGGCTGAGAGAAATGAATGGGAAGATTTCCATTGGTTTGACATGAGCTATCAGGGTGACCAGACATCACCTTAGACGCTAAAACTAAAGGCATAAAATGACACTCTGTAAGTGTTAGTGAGAAACTGGTGATAAAAGCTGTCTGTTATGAATTCGTATCTTCGTCAAGCAGCAAAGTTACATTGCATAGAGGCACGCAATCTGAAATACATCAGAGCACCTTTCAGCAACTGGAGCATGCTGGTGGCCTCTGACAAAGAAAGTAGTTTCAAGGAAATATGATGTGCTTCAAAATGCCACAGACACAGAAATGTACATCCACGCGCGCGCGCGACACACACTCATACTCACATTCATACTCACACACCTTCACAGAGACAGACACATAGCCATGGATATGCACAGACATACACACACGCGCACACACACAGACACACACACAAATACAGACACACAAATACAGACACACACAAGCACTCACAGAACAAAATGACATCCTGTGTTAAGAATGAACAAAGGTGCACCTCAACCATCACACCTTGACTCTTGGGAGGAGCTGTGTCATTGAAATTTGAGAGGTTACGTCTCCACATTATTTTTCGGGTGGGGTGATGAGTGATATTTTGAGGTAAACGGGAAAGCACTAATGTCCATGGTTTTCTCAGGGCAATATCCTCTTAAACATTGAAGATAGGAGCAGGAGAAGGCCACTCAGCCCTTTGAGCCTGCTCTGCCATTCATCATCATCCAGCTCAATAGCCTCGTCTTGTTTACTCCCCATTACCTTTGGTCCTATTTGCTCTAAATGCTACATGTAGCCGCGTCTTCAATACATTCAATGCTTTGGCATTAACAAGTTCCTGTGGTAATGAATTCCACAGGCTCATCACTCTTTAGGTGAAGAAATGTCTTCTCATCTCCATCCTACATGATCCACCCCGAATCCTCATTCTGTGTCCCCTGATTCTGGACACACCCACCATCAGGAGCATCCTCCCTGTATCTACCCTGTCTCGTCCTGTTAGAATGAGATCCCCTCCCATTCGTTTTAACTCCAGTGAAAACAATCCGAAGCGAGACAACCTGTCCTCATATGTTCGTTCCACCATCCTCGGAATCAGTCAGGTAAACCTTCGCTGTACTCCTTCCAGAGCAAGAACATCCTTCCTCGGAAAAGGAGACCAAAACTGCACACAGTGTTTGAGGTGTGGCCTCACCAAGGCCCTGTACAACTATAACAATGCATCCCTGCTCCTGTACTCGAAACATCTCTCAATGAAGGTCAATATAACATTTGCCTTCTCTACTGCCTGCTGCACCTGCATGCGTACCTTCAGCGACTGGTGCACAAGGACATGTGGGCCCTGCAGCACACTCCCCTCTCCCAATTTGCAGCCAGTCAGGTAGTAATCCACCACCTTCCTTTTGTTTCCAAAGTGAATAACCTGACATTTATCTAAAATAAACTGCATCTGCCATTGATTGGCCCGCTCACCCAATCTGTCCAGACCATGCCATAGGGTCTCTGCATCCTCGTCACAGTTCACCCTTCCACCCAACTTGGTATCATCTGCAAACCTTGAGACGTTACATTTTATTCCTTCATCCAAATAATTAATATATATTGTTAACAGCTGGCGTCCCTGTGGCACCCCACTAGTTACTGTCTGCCTGTTTGACACGGGCCCTTCAGCCCTCCTCTGTTCCTTCCCTGCCAACCAGTTTTCTATTTATCTCAGTACACTTACCACAATCCCATGTGCTTTAATCCTGTACAGTGACCTCTTAAATGGGGCATTGTCAAATGCTTTCTGCAAGTACAAATATACCATATTGACCAGTTCCCCTTTATCAACTCTGATCGTTACATCTTCACAGAATTCCAATAGATTTGTCAAGCATGATTTCCCCTCCATAACTCCATGCTGACTCTGTTTGATTTTGCTTTCTCAATGCTCTGTCATAAAGGGTAAAGGATTTGAGAATTTTCCCCACTACTGATCTGAATCTTACTGGTCTCGAATTCCCTTTCTCTGTATCTCTCTTTCTGAGTGTTGGAGTGGCAGTAGCTGCCCTCCAATCTATAGGGACTGTACCAAAATCTGAAGAATCCTGACAACCAAAGCATCCACTATTTCTGGAACCACTTCCTTAAGTGCTCTGGGATGCAGATTTATCAGGCCCTGAGGATTTATCAGGTTCAATCCCCTCAATTTCCCAGCACCATTTCTCTACTAATATTGACCTCCCTCAGTTCTTCCCTCTCACTAAATCTTGCATTCTACAGGATTTCTGGTACTTGATTTGTATCTTCGAGTCAGAGAGTCCTAAAGCACAGAGACATGTCGTTTGGCCCAAAGTGGTCCATACTGACCAAATTGTCCACCCATGCTAACCCCATTTCCCTGCATTTGGTCCACATCCTTCTAACTCTTTCCTATCCATGTACTTGTCAAAATGCCTTTAAATGTTGTTAACGTACCCACCTCAACCACTTCCGCTGGCAGCTCATTGCATACACGTGCCAGCCTCTGTGTAAACAAATTGCCCCTCAGGTTCCCTTTTGTACTTTTCCCCGCTAACCTTAAACTAATGCCATCTAATCCTCGATTCCCCAACCCTGGCAAAAAAGACCGAGTGTATGCCTCTCATAATTTTGTACAGTTCTGTAAGGTCCCCTCTCAGTCTCCTAGACTGCCAAGAAAAGAAGTTCTCGCTTTTTCAGCCTCTCCTTATAACTCAGACCACTGAGTGCGAGCAACATCCTTATAAATTTCTTCTGCACTCTTTCCAGTTTAATAACATCCTTCCTCGAGCAAGGTGACCAATACAGAACACATGCTCCAACTGCAGCCTGGCCAACCTCCTGTACAACTGTCCATTTTTGTGAAGACAGACCTAAAGTATGTATTCAGTTGCTCAGCTGTTCCTTTGTCCTTTGTTATACATTTCCCCATTTCTATCTGTAGGGACCTACATTTGTCTTCACCAACCTCTTTCTCTTCACGTACTGTAGAACCTTGTAGTGTCAGTCTTCATGTTCCCTGCAAGCTTACTTCCTTTTTACTGTGTTTTCCCCATCTTAATCAATCCCTTGGTCCTTCTTTGCTGAATTCGAAACTGCTTTCAAACATCAGACCTATTATTCTTCTTGGCCAATCTCTATGCTTCTTCCTTTAATTGGATACGGTCTAATTTCCTTTATAAGCCATGGATTGGCCCTGTTACCCATTTTGCTTTTGTACCAGACAGGAATAAATAGTTGTTGCAGTCCCCCCATGATTTCGTTGAATATTTGCCAATGCCTATCTACTGTCGCACCTTTAAGCAACTTCCACTCATCTATCAACGCCAACTCATGCCTTATATACCTTCATAGTTTCCTTTATTAAAATTCAGCACCCTAGTCTCCAAATCAGCTGGCTCACTCTCCATCCTGATAAAAAAGCTGTATCATGTCATGGTCACTCATCCCCAAGGAGTCACACGCAGCTAGATTGGCAATGATACCCTTCTCATTACACAGTACCCAGTCTCAGATGGCCTGCTCTCTAGTTGGTTCATCCACATGTTGGTTAAGAAAACCATTCCATATGTAGGCCAGGAATTCCCCCAAGTAGACATTGTGGCTAATCTGATTTGTCCAATCTGGATGCAGATTAAAATCACCCATGATCACACATGTCTCCATATCATTAGCTTGGCTAATTTCCTGTTTAAGGAGACAGTGAGGACAGCAGATGCTGGAGATCAGAGTTGAAAATGTGTTGCTGGAAAAGCGCAGCAGGTCAGGCAGCATCCAAGGAGTAGGAGAATCGATGTTTCGGGCATGAGCCCTTCTTCAGGAATGAGGAAAGTGTGTCCAGCAGGCTAAGATAAAAGGTAGGGAGGAGGGACTTGGGGAGGGTCGTTGGAAATGCGATAGGTGGAAGGAGGTCAAGGTGAGGGTGATAGGCCGGAGTGGGGGTGGGGGCGGAGAGGTGAGGAAGAAGATTGCAGGTTAGGAAGGCGGTGCTGATTTTGAGGGTTGGGACTGAGACAAGGTGGGGGGAGGGGAAATGAGGAAACTGGAGAAATCTGAGTTCATCCCTTGTGGTTTGAGGGTTCCTAAGCGGAAGATGAGGCATTCTTCCTCCAGGCGTTGTGTTGCTATGGTCTGGTGATGGAGGAGTCCAAGGACCTGCATGTCCTTGGTGGAGTGCGAGAGGGAGTTGAAGTGTTGAGCCACAGGGTGGTTGGGTTAGTTGGTCCGGGTGTCCCAGAGGTGTTCTCTGAAACGTTCCGCAAGTAGGCAGCCTATCTCCCAAATATAGAGGAGGCCACATCGGGTGCAGCGGATGCAGTAAATGATGTGCGTAGAGGTGCAGGTGAATTTGTGGAAGGATCCCTTGGGGCCTTGGAGGGAAGTGAGGGGGGAGGTGTGGGCGCAAGTTTTGCATTTCTTGCGGTTGCAGGGGAAGGTGCCAGGAGTGGAGGTTGGGTTGGTGGGTTGTGTGGACCTGACGAGGGAGTCTCGGATGGAGTGGTCTTTTCGGAACGCTGTAGGGGAGGGGAGGGAAATATATCCCTGGTGGTGGGGTCCGTTTGGAGGTGGCGGAAATGACGACGGATAATATGATGTAGATGGAGGTTGGTGGGGTGGTAGGTGAGGGCCAGTGGGGTTCTGTCCTGGTGGCGATTGGAGGGGCGGGGCTCAAGGGCGGAGGAGCGGGAAGTGGAGGAGATGCGGTGGAGGGCATCGTCGAATTTCCTGTTTAATTCTATTCCAACATGACCACTGCAGTCTGGGGGTCTCTGTATGACACCCACTAATGTTTTTGTCCCTTGGTATTTCACAGCTCCACGCACACCGACTCCACATTGTCGAAGCTAATGTTCTAAAAAGAGATGAGCAAAAATACGTGACCAGGAATTGAGATATTTCTGCTCAAATATTGATTTTGGTTTGATGCTAATTAGCCTTGTCAACTTTCAGTGAATTGCTTCGTAAAATCTGGGA
This sequence comes from Chiloscyllium plagiosum, assembly GCF_037043375.1. NCBI lineage: Eukaryota > Metazoa > Chordata > Chondrichthyes > Orectolobiformes > Hemiscylliidae > Chiloscyllium > Chiloscyllium plagiosum. The sequence goes on from NW_028270159.1 coordinate 91,251,917, forward strand.
CCGCCAGCAGAAGGTGATGAGCTAGAACATTTGTGGAATTGTTTTCTCAGTAAACGAACATAGATACATTTTGTTGAGATTTTCACAGTAGATGACAATGCTTCTCTAGCAGTTGGAAGTGAGGGCTGATCGTCGACCCTTCACCCAACACCTTCACTCACAAAAATTAAGGCACTCAAAAGATTGAATGAGGCTACTTAGTTTAACACCATTTATTGAAAAAAATGGTTGAGTGTTTAAAAAAGGATGTTACAGCAGAAAACTGAGAATGGCTTTATAAAATGGAAACCTTGCCTGATAAAAGTATTGGAATTCTTGGAAAAAATGGAGGAAACCGTGATTGTAATATGTGTTGATTTTCTGAAGGTGTTTGATAGCACCCATGCATAAGATGACTGAATAAGATAGGAGCCTTGGCTTTGGAGGTACTGTATTAACACGGAGAGAGGATCTTTGAAATCCCAATCAGAAAAGTTTGATTAAGAGTTTTATTTTACAGAATATCAATCTGTGGAGTACTACGTAAATCAGTTCTGGGGACAAAAAAAAATTACAAAGTATTTTGATGACTTAGATGAGGAAAGTGAGTATATTGTAGTCAAGTTTGCGAATGACTCAAAAATTGGAGCAGAGACAAGTGGTGAGTATGACACAAAAAGAGGTTTGCGGAGGGATACAGATAGGACAAGAGAGTGAACAAGGAGCTTTGCATAATAATGTAATGTGGATGAAATAAATGAGAACAGACAGAAACAGTGAAGTTATGCATTTTAACGGGCAAGATAGAGATTGAATTCAGAAATCTACAGGGAGTCAGCATCTCCGAACCACAAAAAGTTAGCTTTTAATTTCAACTGTCAATAAGGATGGCAAATGTCATGTTGGGGTTTGTTTAAAAACTAATGGAATATTGAGATGAGGAACAGTCAGATAGAGCAGCTCATGTGTGGCTGAGGAGTTGCTGCAGGGGTTAGGATTCCTATTTTTCAATCGCTGGGATCTCTTCAGGGATAGAAATGACCTGTATAAGAGGGAGCTGAATTGGAAGGGGACCGATATTCTTGTGGGGAAATTTGCTAGCAGTACTCTGAAGGTTTTAAACTAGTAAGGAGGATGGTGGGAACCAACAAGATAGTGAGAAAAGAGAAATGTTTGAGGTGAGATGCGGTGAGCAATTCTAGGGGTCAAGGCAGACAACAGTTTGGCAAGAGCGAGGTAAGACTACAAAACTGCATTTACTTCGATGCAAGAGGCCTGACATGTGAGACAGATGAACATTGGGAATACATGGGAATGTGGGACAAGGATATCATTACCATTACAGAAATGTGGCTCAGGGATGAACAGGACTGGCAGCTTAATGTTCCAGGAGATAGATGCTATAGAATGTATAGACAGAGGAGCAAGACAGGAGATGGAGTGGTGTTTTTGGTTAGAAAGAATATTACAGCTGGATGTAGAGAGGATATTTCTTGGAGACTGCCCAGTGAAGTTATATGGATGAAACTTAAAAATAACAAAGAGGTGATGACCTTGCTGGGATTGTAAAATGGGCCTCCTAATAGTCAGTGGGAAATTTAGAAGCGATTATGCTATTTGTAAGAAAAAAGGATAATGGTAGGGAGTTTTAACTTTCCAAATAGAGTTTGAGGTAGTGTTAAGATCTTGGAATGTGGAGAAATTGGTTAAGTGTGTACAAGAAAACGTTGTTATTCAATATGTGGATGCACCTACGAGACAGTTCGCAATACTTGACCTTCTGTTGGGAACCAAGGCAGGGCAAGTGACTGAGGTGTCCATAGGAGCAGGCTTCAGGGAAAGTGATCATAGTTCTATTGGTTTAATAATAATGATGAGAAAGGATAACATTGATTTAAAAATGAAAGTTTCAAATTAGAGTGTGGCCAGTTTCGATGGTATTAGACTTTGAGAAGTTGGTTGGGGGAGGTTATTCACAGGTAAAGGGACAGCTTTAAGAATGAGACAATGAGAGTTCAGTGATGGTATGTTTCTGTTTGTGTGAAGGGCAAGGCATGGGAAAAGCTCAATGATGAGGGAAATTGCAACTCCTGTCCAGAAAAAGAAGGGGGAATTCATCAGATATAGCCAGCTGGGATTGAGTGATCCTGAGAAGGGTATAAGGGCAGTAGGAGTATACTTGAACAGGAAATCATGAGGGGAAAAAGGGGACATCAAATTGCTTTGGCAAATAGAATTAAGGAGAATCCGAAAAGATTCTAAAATTATTCTAAGGTTAAAAGAATAATTAAGGAGAGAATACAGGCCTTAAAAATCAACATGGCTTTCCTGCATGTCACCACAGGAGATGGCAGAGACACTAAGGAAATATTTTGCATCAATATTTACAGTAGACAGGAGCATGGAAGCTAAGAAACTTGGGAAATAAATAATGTGATCTTAAAATGAGTTCATTTTACAGAAAAGGAGGTGTCGGAGGTCTTGAAGTAGAAAAATGGAAATAAATCCTGGAGACCTGATTAGGTATTTCCCAGAACTTTGTGGGAAGCTAGGGAAGAGATTCATGGTCCCCTTGCTGAGATATTTGTATCGTTGATAATCATAGATGAGATGCCAGAAGACTGGAGAGTGACTAATGTGGCAGCATTATTGAAGAAAGTTGTATGGAAAAACAAGGGAACCATAAACTGGTGAGCCTTTCACACCAGAGATGCTGCCAGAGCTTCTGAGCATTTACAGCAGTTTCTGCTTTTGTTTCTGATACACAGCATCCACAGTTCTCTCCGTTTTTATTTAGTAGTTAGAGAACATTACTTTTTGTATTGGAGGCCTGTTAAAACATAACAACATCCGAACATAAGTAATACAATCAGGAGTAGGCCATCTGACGCCATGAGTCAGCTCTGCCTTTCAATAACATCATGGATCATCTTTCAATGGACTGAGACTTCACTTACCCACTGCTCACTATCACCCTTCATTCCTTTACTCTTCACAAATCTATCTTCACCTTTAAATCATTCAACAGGTTAGCCTCAGCTGCTTCACTAGGCAGGGGATTCCAGAGATTCACAACCCTTTGAGTGAAGACGTTGGCTTGACCAGCTATCCTTAGTAGCCACACATGCAGATGACAAGCAACATGAGTTCGACTGCGACAACACTACTATTGGGACAAGCCAAACAGAGAACAGCCAGGGAATTCCTAGAGGCATGGCATTCATCCACAGATTCAATCAATAAGCACATCGACCTGGACCCAATATACCGGCCACTGCAGCGGACAGCTGGAACTGACAACCGGAAGCGGCAGATACAAACCACTATAAATGCCAGAGGAAACATCACAGAAGCGCTTCACAGGAGGCTCCCAAGCCCTGAGGATGTCACCTAGACAGGGGACGAAACGTCTGCAACACAAATTCCCAGCTCAGCGAACAGAACCACAACAACGAGCACCCGAGCTCCAAATTTTCTCACAAACTTTGAGCCTCCCTGCTTCTGTCTTATCTATCGCATTTATAATTTTACAATCCCCTCCCCCATTCTTCTGAATTCAAATGAGTATAATCCCAGTCTGCTCATAAGCCAACCCCCTCATTTCCAGAATCAACGTAGTCAAACTCCTCAGCAAACCCCACCCCAGTGCCATCTCATGTAAGGCGATGAAAAGTGTACAGAGTACTCCAGGCGTGGCCACACCAGCACCCTATACAGCTCCAGCAGAAAGTCCTAATTTTAAACTCTATCCACTGGCAATGAAGGACATTATTCCATTTGCCTTCCTAATTAGCTACTGGACTTGCAAAACAGACTTTTGTGTTTCATGCACAGGAACACCCAGGTCCTCCTGCACAGCAGCATTCTGTAATTTTTCACCATTTTAAAGTAGTCCACTTTGTTATTATTCCTACCAAAATGGATGACCTCATGTTTACTAACATTTTACTCCATCTGCCAGATCCTTGCCCACTCCCTTAGCCTATCTATATCCTTCTGCACACTTTGCTCTATCACTCATTTAAGTGGCTTCTGTGAACTGCAACACACTACACTTGGTCTCTAACTCGAAGCAATCTCCCTGAATTGTAAACAATTGCAGTCCCAACACTGATCCCTGAGACACATCACTAGCCACTGAGTGTCAACCAGAAAAACACCCATTTATCCCCAATTTTTGCGTTCTGTTAGTTAACCATTCTTCTGTCCATGCTAATGCATTGCCCGTAGCACTGTACATCTTTATCTTATGCAGCAGCCTTTTGTGCAGCACCTTGCTGAATGCCTTTTGGAAATCCAGATACACCACGTTCACCAGTTCCCCATTGTCTACCACGCTCATTATAACCTCAAAGAATTCCAATAAATCAGTTAAAGATGACTTGCCTTTCATGAACCCATGATTCATTAAATAAATGTAGGTGTTGCATTTTTGTAAGGCAAACCAGGACAGGACTTATATAATTAATGGCTGGGCCTTGGGGAGTGTTGCTGAGCAAAGATACCAAAGGGTGCAGATGCATCATTCCTTGAAAGTGGAGTTGCAGGGAGACAGGGTGGGGAAAAAGGTGTTTGGCACGCTTTCATTCATTGGTCATAATGTTAAGTGTAGGAGTCGAGATGTAGTGTCTCAGCTGTACAGAACATTTGTGAGGCCACATTTAGAATTATTACAGACAAATCTGGCTCACCGTTTCTATGAAGAATTTTGTGAAACTTAAGAGGGTGTAGAAAAGATTTCCAAGAATGATGCTGGAACTGGAGTGTTCAAGGTATAAGCTGAGGCTGAATAGGCTGGGGCTTCTCTTTTCCCTGCAGTGAGAGAAAAGGAGGCTAAGGAGTGGCCTGAACAAGACTTATAAAATCATGCGGGGCATTGATACGGTGAATAGCCAAGGCCTTTTTCCTCGAGCGGGAGAGTCCAAAACGAGAGGACAGCGGTTTAACGTGAGAGGAGATACGTTTGAAAAGAACCTGAGGGGTAACCTTTTCACATGTATGTGTGGGAAAAGCTGCTAGCGGTAGTAGTGGAGGCGGGTTCAATTACTGCATTTAAAAGGCACCTGGATGGGTGTATGAACAGGTAACATTTAGAGGAAGATTGGCCAAATGTTTGGCAAATGGTACTCAGTCAGATTGGGATATCTAGTCAGTGCAGTTGGACCGAAGGGTCTGTTTCTGTGCTGGATATTTGTATGACTATAATGTTTGTTAAAACTGAAAAGAAGCTGTATTCTTACCACAGCTGGAATACTGTGACCTGTTCTTGGGACTCATATCACAAAGAAAAGGTACACTGGACAGAGAGACAATCCACACGAGGTTCAGTCGACTGATCCTAAAGATGGAGGGACTGTCTTGAGGGTAGAAATTGAGTCGTTTGGGCCTATACTCATTAGAACATAGAAGATTCAGTACTGACATTCTGAAACATCTATTACTTTCAGGAAACTTGATGGTGTAAATGCAGAAATGTTGTTTCCTCTTGTGGGAGAGTTTCGGACCAGGGAGTAGAATTTCTGAATTAGAGGTCACAAATTTCGGGCAGAAGAGAATTTTGTCTCCCAGAATGTAGAGAATTTGTGGAATTCTTTGCCACAGAAAACTGTCGATTTTGGGTCATTCAGTATTTTGAAGGCGGAAATGGACAGATTTTGATTGGTAATTGAATCAATGCTGACAGTTAAAACGCTGGAAAGTGGAGGTGAGGGTTATCAGTTCAGCCATGATGTCATTGTTTGGAAGACCAAACCCCATTGGCTGAACAGGCTGCTTCTGGTTCCCTATCATTCACCTTTGCTCTAAGTTAGTCTTTTCAGATTATCTCGGCCTCATTTAAATTGACCTCCATTTCATGTTTGAAGCCCGGCTGCTTCAATGCCTCCTCATCATGAAAAAAGACAGGGATCGCCTTTCTCCCTGTTTGATGGCATTGCATTCTGCCTCTAATGCAGTGACTGCATTTAAATTCCTCCAGTTCTGTTGAAAATTTGTCAAACACAACCACAGCTATCACAGAAAAGGTTAAAGACAGATCAAAACTATATTTAAACTACCATATCAAACGCATTGTCGGTATGCATTGCATGGAATACACACATTGCATATTAAAGGTCTCTCTGCACTGATCCATTAAACACTGCAAGGGTTGTTCATAGATGATTTGCTTATGTGTGTATGTATGTCTGTGCCTGTAGATGATAATCTACTTGTATAACAAAGTTTCGATGCATCGTGTTGTTCCCTTTTCATTCTGGTATCAAGCATTTCAAAATCAGAATGACAGTGGGTAGGAGTTCAAGCCCCTTTACACGGCTACATCAAATGTTTTCTGTGATTGTACAGCTCATGTAATGTGCTGGGTAAATCTCCCTCTATATTGTGCTGTCCAATGCAAACATGTCAAATATACTTTGGTTTAGACACAGTATAGATCCGCATCCAGGATTCCCTAAAAAAAACCCTCCCAGATCAGGTACAACACAGAGTCGACACAGAATAAATCACCCTCTACAATATTAAACATTCCATGAGATGTGCAGTAAAAGTTAATTATAGACTAAATATGCATTGCACTGAACCATTAAACATTCCTCAGCCAAGAATAATACTGCTGAGTTACAATGAAAACACTATCACAGTAAAGTCTTTCCGATCAAGCATTTCCAGATCACTCAATACTCAGACAGATTTTTGGGAAAATCTGGCTGTATTGACTCAAATCTCTCGAAAGAAATGGATGAATTTGGCTGAGAGCATATGTTGGTGAGGTGTTGGCTTCATGTTATTAAGGAAAACGTTGTCCGATTGTGGAGAGGCAAAACAAGGCATCAGATATAAAGGAAAATGGGGGGAGGCAGGAGGGGAAGAGAGAAAAAGAGAGACAGAAATATTAGCTGTGCCAATGTATCACTTAATTATAGTTTTTTTTATACTAAACATGACAATTGATACCTCTGTCATTCAACAATTATACAAATTATGTATTAAAAAGTCCTAACATCAATTAGTATTGGAATCCATTGAGTTATTTGCATTTTGTCCACAATTCGTGTGCTGTGCTTGTGGGGAAATATAAATTGCGGTTTTGTTGTTCTGTAATTTATTCTGAGAATTCTATTTCTGTGTTTATTTACATAAATGCTGAATTGGTTTCAATGAAGTGATGGTGACAGCAAAGCCAGATGAAAGAAGTGATTTGTTGGTAAGATTCAAATCGAAACAAGTTTATTTTAAGAATGGTGACCATTTTCAGAAGTGAATGCCAATTTATGAAGAGGAATTGCAACAGATTTTACTTATTTCTGAATGATAAACACAATTTAAAACTTTTATTTAGGTTAAATATTCAGTGCTGAAAATTCTGCAATTAAACTTCAATGTTGAACTGGATCTACTCTGAATGTCGCTGCTGAAAATGTGTTGCTTATGCCTGAAATGTCGATTCTACTGCTCCTTGGATGCTGCCTGACCTGCTGCACTTTTCCAGCAACACATTTTCAGCTCTGATCTCCAGCATTTGCAGTCCTCACTTTCTCCTATTCTGAATGTCCCACTAATTTATATTGTAGTCCGTTTAGACGGTGCAACATCACTCAAAGTGCATTTTAGAATATTCACATGAAATACTTGAAATGACATCAGGAACTGCGCAACAATTACATTTAATTGATATAGTTGTTGTGAGGTTTTGTTACACGTATTACTTTCTGGTAAGGGTCAGCAATGAGTCCCTATCCCCAACTGCCCATTCAATAGCTTGCTAAAGCCACTTCAGAACACAGTGGGTCTGGAATCTCATGTCGGCCAGACCATGGAAAGGTGACAGATGCCTTGTCATTCGTGAACCAGCTGTTTTTGTATTTTCCCATTGACTCGGGTGACATGGTCACCATTTGGCTTTCTTTCCCATTCCAGGCTTTCTTAGAATTCAAATTTCATCCTGGGCAAACGATGGTATTCCAAACCCCGTCCATTCAGCATCAAACTGGAGTTTGGGAATACTGGTGTCGTGGTGTCACCGCTGTGATCCTAATATTGGGAATGCACAGAAAGCGGTCACAAACAGAAATGCAATAAATCTGACACTTTACCTCATGAACAAATATTGGAGTGCAATACTGGCAAGAACTCTCCTGCTGTTCACAGCAACGTCACAGGAGACTTTGCATCCAATCATCAATCTAAACTGTGTACCGGACTCTGTCTGAAGAGCCTGACTCACCATAATTTGCATTTTTTGAATTCTTCACTGACTTATGAAAAAGTTAGTCACATATCCCAAGAAGGTGGTACCTTTTTGAAGGCCTGCCATCTTGCTCGGCTAATTATGGTTGATCTTTCTGAAGAAGCTTTATTACAGCCAAATGGCTTCTCAGTCGAGACTGTAGTGCTGGAAAAGCACAGCAGGTCAGGCAGCGTCCGAGGAGCAGGAGAATCGACGTTTCGGGCATGAGGCCTTCATTAGGATACCTGATGAAGGGGTTATGCCTGGAACGTTGATTTTCCTGCTCCTCGGATGCTGCCTGATCTGCTGTGCTTTTCCAGCACTACACTCTCAACTCTGATCTCCAGCACCTGCAGTCCTCACTTTCTCCTGATGGGTTCCTTAGTCAGGTTCGGCACAGGAAAGGACCATCACCTTATTGTTGAACGGGTTGGGCAGGCCAGGTAGGAAGGTCAGACGACCTCCTCTGAAGGACAATACTGAACCATGTAACATGCTTCAAACCTTTGGTAGGTCTGTGATTATCGTTCATTATTCCAGCATTTTCATTTCATACTCTTTTATTAATTGAAGCTACCATGGTAGGGACTGATTCTGGAACTTGACTCCAAACCTTTTGATTGCTTATTACATACTCATAATGCCTCCTCAACCACTTTATCAAACTGTCATGTTAGCTTCAATGATTTTTTTAATAACTCCTGGAACATGGTGGTTGCTTTTAGTTGTCCGTAGTTGTCCTTCAGCAGATGGCAGTAAGCTGCCTTTCTGAAATAACATGTTCCAAAATGGCCTGAGGAAGGGAATTCCAGATTTTGTCCCAATTACAGTAAAGGATCGGTGACATATTTCCATGTCAGGATGCCGAGTGTTTTAGAGAGGAGCTTACAGTGGTGCTGTTCTCTTGTATCTGCTGCTCCTGTCCTTCGAGATGCAAGTGGTAGTGGGAAGGTACTGTCTCAGGAAGTGGCTAAGTTTCTGCAGTGTAGTATTTTAGATAGTGCATATGGCAGGTACTAAGAATCAGATTTGGAGGCAATGGACGCTTGTGGATGTGCTATTGATCAAGTGGGATGCTTTGTCCTGGACAATGCCAAGCTTCTTGAGTGCAGTTGAAGCTGTTCCTATCCAGTCGGGGCGAGCTGTGCTATTAGCCTCCTGACCTCTGTCTCTTAGACAGTCAATTGGCTTTGCGAGTCAGGAGGGTGAGTTACTCGCTGCAGTATTCCTAGCCTCCGGTCTGCTCGTACAACCATTGTATTTATATGGAGTGTCCAGCTCAATTTCTAATGAACAATAAAACGCAGGGTGTCGATGGAGAGGGATTCAGTGATGGTAACACTATTGAATGTCAAGGGGTTTAGGTTAGGTTGTCTCTTATTGTCAATGGTCATTGTCTCGCAGCTTTGTGGTGTGAATGCTATGTGCCACTTGTCAGCTCAAGTCTGGAAATTGTCCAAATTTTGTTGTGTTTGAATGTGGACTGAGGAGTCATAAAAAAGTGCGAGATTAATGCAGATTTCACTTCTAACCTTCTGATGGAGGAAAGGTCATTGCTGAAGAAGCTGAACATGATTGTGCCAAGGACACTTTCTTTAGGAACTCCAACAGGGATTTGCTTTGGCTGAGACGACTGCCCTCTTACAAGCAAAGCCATCTTTCAATGTGCGAGGTATGACTGCAGGCAGCAGGGAGGTTGTCACCTGATACCCATTGAACCCAGTTTTGCTAGGCTCCATAATATCACCCTCTGTCAAATGTGACTTAATGTGAAGGGCTGTCACTCTCCCCTCATTTCTGGAATTCAGTTCTTTGTCCATGTTTAAATCAAGTCTGTAATTCAGACATGAGCTGAGTAGGCCTTGCGTAACCCACATTTACACAGGTTATTGCTGAGCTAGTGCTGCTTGACAGCACCTCCCTACATCTAACTCATGATTGAGCATGGACTGATGGGGCAGTAATTCGCCAGGGTGGTTTGACCTATTTTCTATGCACAGGACGTGCCTGGCCTATTTTCCACATTGTCCATGCCAGTGTTTTATCTGTACCGGGATTGCTTGGCTAGCACAAGTCATCAGTATTATTGCCAGAATTTTGTCAGGCTCCATAGCATTTGCAGTAACCCCTGCCCACCCCACCCCCACCGGCCAACAGTGTCTTGATTTCACACGGAGAGAGGCGAATTCCCTGCCGACAGGTATCTGTGATATTGGTGATCTATGAAAGATGCCGAGATGGATCACACAATTGGCACTTCTGGCTGAAGATTGTTGTGAATGCTTCAGCCTTAACTTTTGTGCTGATGTGTTGTGCTCTCCAAAGCAGAGCAAGGAAATATCTGTGGAGCTTATTCCTTCAATGAGTTGTTTAATTATCAACTTTAATTCATGTCTTGATGTGGCAGCACTGTGGGCACAGACCCCTGTTTCCTGAAAGAATGGTCTAGGCACAATATCTCCAGACTATAACTCCAACCCCCACTCCATAATGTGGATATTCACAACAGAAGATTGCTTATCCTTTGTATTGTGTAGATTCCAACAATGCATCGTATATTCGCTTAAATTGTTAGTCTCGAAAATACTTTACTTCACAGACTTTAGGATATAATGTTCTGTTTTCAATTCTTCTCTCCGACAGGCAAGCCCATCGATGTCACAACTGGCTTTCCTCCTCACTAATTGCAAAACCAAACGTTTTTCACCTCATCTTTGAACTTACTGATGAAAATTGCTACATAATTGACTAGATCGTTCATATACGCTGCAAACATCAAAGGATCCAGCAACCAGTCATGTAGTAAGCCACTGGACACAAGATGTCTTCACAATGACTACCTTCGACCATTACCTTCTGCCAACAAATAAACCTTCGAATCATTTGCCAAACTGCACCAGATCCCATGAACCCTTACCATATTAAAGATGCAAGATCTGGTCAAAAACCTGATTGAAGTCTAGAAGCATTACATCCACTTTTTACACCCGATGTTACATCTCATTGCCTCTCCGGAAAACAGAATCAACCACTTCCGATATGATATCACTTCCACCAAAGCCATGCTGAATTTTATTGCTTAAACCTTACAATTCCAACTTTTAATGAATGCTGTCTCTTAGATTTACTTATTAACTTCCCTCAAGCTTTCTACTTTTAAACATAGGTTTATGAGTGAAACTACACATTGTCACTTAGCTCCTTTCACCCGATGACAACTCTTCTTATCTCTCTGACAGATAATTTACTCTCGCTGAAATAATCTTGTGTCTCTTCTGTTTCATTCTGGGAAATGGGAATGGAATTGAATACCGTGTTGAAACCAACAGCAATCTGTCCGTTTGTTCTTGACACTGTCAATGTGTATTCCCCCTCAGAGGCAGGAAGACCTTGTGCTGATAATACGGAAAGTAGCGCCTGATGTATCATTCTCAGCTGGCACACAACTTCCTGTTTCTATGTGCCAGCAGCAAGCCACACATCTCACTTCTGATCAGAAAATAAACCCAGGGGATGCAATCTGGCGGAAACATCTGCCAATATGGCCTATATCAGGACACAGAGTATGAAGTGATTACATTGAAGTGACATTTGCAAATTGACCTTTTGATCTCTGTTTCGCGGTCTGATTCCAGGACATCATTGCACGAGTCTCTCGACCATCTAACAAGCTCATTCGATTCACTAACGTCTGGGACATATCGACATGCACCGTGTCATGTCTTTGATCTTGTACTACTTGTTACTCTCTTTTCAGATTGAATGTTCCCAGTTTTTGATTCTGTCTTCTGTATCCATCACCTTCCCAGCCGAATACATTCTGTTTGATCTGTTTCCTAAATTTTGATCAACTAAACAAGTAATACCGTTTTGTACAGACAGGTATGTTGGTGTGTCAGATTAACAGAATCAATATATGGAGAGATCACTTGGCTGTATCTAACTCTGACCGACATTGAATTCAAATAAAGCACAGCACTGTATGGTTTCAAACTTTGCAAATCTTCTCTCTTTGAAAGAGCTTGTTCTAACGGTTAATTCTTTTCTTGATTATTTCAGAAACTATGACTAAAAATCCCTATTTTTAACAAAGTTTCAAATATTATTAAAAGTTGCAGCCCTGGCATTTCCTACAGTGAACTTTGTGGTGTTTAAATGTTCTGGTCAAAATTTGCTTTAAGCAGAAGACTTAACCATTGGTTTCTCCGAGTTCCCAGCCATTGCACTTGCAGTTCCATAATAACTGCAAGCTATTGCTAAGCCCCAGAGAAAACAGAATGTCCAGGCCCCGTACACATCCAAGCGCCATGATGTAGGCCTCGAAGCCCTCCGTTTCTTCCTGTCACGCCAACCCAAGCAGTACATGCTCAACCTCTACTACATTTCCTTTCAATCCTCCCACTTCCTCCAAACCAAAGGGGTAGCCATGGACGCCTGTATGGACCCCAGCTATGCCTGCCTCTTCGTCAGATATGTGGAACAGTCAATCTTCCACAGCTACACCGGTATCATTGCCCATCTTTACCACCGCTACATTGATGACTGTATCAACGCCACCTCAAGGAGATTGAACAGTTCATCAACTTTACTAAAGCCTTCCACCCTGACCTAAACTTCACAGGGACCATCTCGGACACCTCCTTCCCTTTCCTAGACCTCTCCACCTCTATCTCCAGTGACCGACTAAACATTTACTGCAAGCCCACTGACTCCCACAGCTACCTGGGCTACACTCCTCCCACCCAACCTCCTGTAAAAATGCCATCCCTTATTGTCAATACCTCTGCCTCCACCGCACCTGCTCCCAGGAGGACCAGTTCCACCATAAAACATTCCGGATAACCTCGTTTTTCAAAGACTGCAATTTCCCCTCCCATGTGGTCGACGATGCCCTTGAACTCCCTCCCTCCAATCGCAACAGGGAGCCCTCCTGGCCCTCATCTTCCACCGCACCAACCTCACATACATCATATCATCCTCCGCTGCTTCCACCACCTGTAAACAGACCCCATCACTCGGGGTATATTTCCCTCCCTACCCTTATCTGCATTCCGGAGACACCATTCCCTCCGCGACTCCCTCGTCAGGTCCATGCCCCTCCACCAGCCCACACCTCCCCCCTCACCTCCGACAAGGCCCCAAATGATCCTACCACATCCCGGAGCAATTTATCTATACTTCCACAAATGTCATCCACTGTGTCTGTTCCACCTGCTGTGGTCTCCTCTACATCAGGGAGACAGGACACTAACTTGCGGATCATTTCAGAGAACATCTCTGGGACACCCGTGCCAACCAACCGCACGGCCCCGTGGCTGACCACTTTAACTCCCTCTCCCACTCCACTAAGAACAGGCCGGTCATATTCTGTTCATTTCCAATGAATAAATACAAAATAACCGAGCCTGAATTTGGGATGATGTTAACAGGATTTATTTTGATCTAAGCATGAACAGATTATTTTGACAAAACAGGTGGAGAGATTCACTTCCTGAAAAAGCAGCTCAAGTGGTATAAGCTGGCACCAAACCAGGTTTGGTCAATACTGAGGCAAAAATACAGCATACAGTCTTGAGCGAAATAAATAAAGAAACTGTGTTAGCTCCGGAACAAGATAGAGTGTATTAAATATGAACAAAGACACAAGTATTTTAGGATATAATAGAAAAGTAATTTATAGTATATTGAAATGCAAACAGAGATGTGAATTTGTGTCTCGACATTGTTCCTAGCTAAATTCATCATTTCAGAAATGCATTTGTTAAATTTCATGAATCATTTGTTGGTCCATTCCACGAACCTTGCGAGGTCCTTGTTAAATTCTGAACCATCGCCTTCCAGGTTCAAAGTGGCTGCGAGTTTCATGTTACAGCAAATTGTGAAGTTGTGCACTGTATGCCAATGTCTTAGTTCAAAATTTAAAGCAATCACAGCTCCAAACATTTACAAAATATCACTATGGATCTTCCTGGAATCCAAAAAAACTGTCCCTTTGATCAATGATTTCTAAAATTTACTCACATATCTGTTGTGAAGGAAGTTTTCAAATAACTTGAAGTGCAAATGGTTCACATCAGTCGGAATACAGTAACATTTCATGTGTTACCCCACACAAAAAGAAATCAAGCAATATTCACAAGTTGCTCTCAGCAAGTCTATGATGGACTGTTTTATCAAACAAAATCATTTCCAATGTTGTGAGGGCTCGTCTATCTTCTGTGCAATGGTCTGAATTTTGTGTCTGACTGCAGATGAAACTGGCTGATCTGGGTAAAAGTACAGTTTGTGCCTTTCACATTGTTAATGTATATTGCTGACTTTAGTTGAATAAAGTGATGTTGTCCCAGGCATCATCTAGCACCATTAATTAGACCATTAATTTCCACATCACTAGCCAGACTATCAGGTGGGGTGTATTGATCTCATTGAAACGAATGCTTGGAATATTTCTGGTATGAATCATGTGAAGTGGAGCCTCTGAACGAGACATAGAACATAGAACAATACAGCACAGAACAGGCCCTTTGGCCCACGATGTTGTGCCGAACATTTGTCCTAGCTTAAGCACCTATCCATGTACCTATCCAATTGCCACTTAAAGGTCACCAATGATTCTGACTCTGCCACTCCCACAGGCAGCACATTCCATACCCCCACCACTCTCTGGGCAAAGAACATAACCCTGACATCCCCCCTATACCTTCCACCCTTCACCTTAAATTTATGTCCCCTTGTAACACTCTGTTGTACTCGGAGAAAAACTCTCTGACTGTCTACTCTATCTATTCCCCTGATCATCTTATAAACCTCTATCAAGTCACCCCTCTTCCTTCGCCTTTCCAATGAGAAAAGGCCTAGCACTCTCAACCTATCCTCGTATGACCTATTCTCCATTCCAGGCAACATCCTGGAGACAAAGTAGGAAAGATGAATTTCGAGTAGTAGGGAGTTTTCACGACAGAGAGAGATCACTTCGCCCATCGCACCTGTATCGCGTGAAGACAAAGCCTTCCAGCCAACACCCACTTTATAGCATGTTGTCCATAACCGTGCAGGTGATAGCATTGTAAACATTCGGGAACACTGTGTAGGGTCTAATCCATTATCAACATAGATATGATCTCCAATACTGTAAATCCTGGCTTATCGGGAAAAAGTCGGGGCAGAACTGTATCAATATTCAAACAGTTGGTGCAGCCCTGAGGAGCTAATAGGCCCATTTCTAAACGTTGTTCCTCAGGATATTTTGACTATTCTTGACTTAATATCATTGTAAACTGACATGAAAAAAATGCAGACATGTTCCCCAGAAATGCTGACAGCAACATACCTTTATTCAGCCAAGATCAGCAACATGAATTAAGAAAGTTTTCAAAAAACTTTCTTTTAACTGATTATTGACAACACGGATTTCACAAAGTGCAAAGTACAGAGGGGAATGGTAGAGGGGTGGGGGTGGGCGATATTCACTATTCCCTGATGTCTGGTTGCGTTTGTGAGCAACAGATGAACCTGCGAACCAGATTCAGGATGGTACTGCAGGTATTTCAGCAGATACTGTGTACACGGAATTCTCCCATAAATCAGCAATGACATGAACATTTATTTTTGATGGTGTTTGAAGCCAACTAAAATTGAACAATATGGTGGGAGAACTTCCTTTCATTTCTTTGAACTAGTAACAAGGGACACTGTCTGTGGATCTGGGGTGGCAGGAGGATCTTTCACAGCAGAATGTGAGGGAACAGAGTCACCGTTGGAAATCCAGATAGACTGTGACTTTTGTCACTGGAGGGTGAGAGTTCGGGGTGGGGGGTGACCTCATATAAGTTTATAAAACCATGAGTGGAAAGGTGAATGGCTCTAATTGACATGATTCATACTGGAAATGTACGAAGCTTTCGTTTCAAAAATATCACATATCAATAAACTACACCTGACCCTACGGTTAGTGATGTGGAAATTAATGGTCTAATTAATGGTGCCAGACGATGCTGGAACAACATCTCTTTATTCAACTAAAGTCAGCAATATACATTCACAATGTGAAAGGCACAAACTGTACTTTTACCCAGATCAGCCAGTTTCATCTGCAGTCAGACACAACTTAAAATTGCACAGAAGATAGACGAGCTCTCACAACATTGGAAATGATTTTATTTGAGAAAAGAATCCATCGTAGACTTCCTCAGAGCAATTCGTGTCAACAAACTTGTTTTTTTTGTGTGTGGGGGTAGCGCACGAAATGTTACTTTAATCCGATTGATGTGAACCATATGCACTTAAGAAGTTGTTTGAAAACGTCTATCACAGTAGATACGCAAGTAATTTTTACAAATCATTGATCAAAGGGCACAATCTTTTTTGGATTCGAGGAAGATCCATAGTGATATTTTGTAAATGTTTGGAGCTGGGATTGTTTTCAATTTTTGACCCAGACATTGGTGTATTTTCCCTCTGATGGGGGATTTCAACAATAGGGAACATGCTTTTCCAATGAGAGGAGAAAATCTTTTAAAAAGAGATCAGAGACAACTTTTTACACAGAGAACGGTTTGTGTGTGGGATGATCTGGCGGTGGATACGTACAACCTTTAGAAGACATTTGGATCAGTAAATGAATATCAAATGTTTGGATGGATATGGGCCAAGTACACACAGGTGGGATTAGTTTAGTTTGGGATTAGGACTGGCATGGACTGGGTGGATCGAGGGGTCTGTTTCCATGCTGTATCACTACATGACTCTCTGACTATTTATCAATTTTTCTCAATACTAAACAGTGCTGTAGTGATCCTTGAATGAACTGTTGATGTTAAGGTTGTGTCTGAGACTCTGCGAATATTTCCTTCAATGAGAGGAGTGACTAGTTCTCCAAGTTACACAACTGAAAATAAACTTTTCTCCAGCATTGTTGCTGAGTAGATGTGTTTCTGCGGAGGTGGTGGTTATGGTTTGCAGTTGGCTTTCCACCAACTGGTCAACAGTGAGACAAAATATCTTTGATCCACTGCAGAAACTCCACTTGCTTCCAGTAAATGAAACTGGGAACTCAAGGACCTTTTCTGTAGTCAGCTTAATTGCTGCCAACTGTTGGATCTGGCCGATTAAAGGGAAAATGAATCAACTAAAGTAAAATCCTACCAAACTATATTTTCCCATTTACTCAAAATGGACACATTTCACTTGGTATTTCTCCCTTTAAAAGGAAAGTCACTGAATACAGCATTCACTGTATGACTATCAGAAAACAGGACATTGAATGTAATGACGTTCTGGTTGGTTCAGTCTGTTTATTGAGTATCTTTAAAGCTCCTGAATATGAAGTTAATGGATCCAAAATCCCACATTGCATTAACATTTGTTATCATCTCAAAGTAAATTAACAAAATTGAATTGGTTCAAACTCACATCACTTGTTACACCATTCTCTGATTCATGTATCTCATTAAAACTGAGTGGGCTCTTTATACATGGTTAACACTGGTGTACTGTAACCGCGAATGTTTGCTGATTTTTAGGAGTTAACTGCCCTGTCAGTGCTATCAGTGAGCAGAGAAATGTACTGTTTATAACCTACATTCGTGGTAATTATTACTGTAATACTCTCTAATTTAACCAAATATTCCTGATGCACCCAGACTGTTACATGCAATGGTTTAGACGTTGATGATTTAAAAAAAAAACTTATGGACTGTCTTGTTCTAGTTCATTAGATGCTCTTTCAAAAGTTTACCTCGGTGTTATGTATCACTGCGAACTCACATTTTGTTTCTCAGGCACACAGCTTTCCTTTACTGTGCATTTTAGTGTCGGAGCAATTTGAAAAAAAAAAGATGCAGGGAGAGACATTCTGCAATGTAAGGAGGTGCTTCTAATCTCCGGGTCCAAACTGTTTAGTGACATACACTCACATTCTGAACATAATCACTTTAGACATGCTCCATATTAGGTTGCCTAAACTGAATTTAGAAACGCAGATTAGAAATGGTATGTTATTTTGTAATGTGAGAGAGACTTTGAGTGACAGCAAAAATAAAGTCATTCATTTTTTTTTGGCTAATAATATTATTGAAGTTCTTTTTAGCTTTATCTGCTTGTGGTGGAATGTAGGATTAAAGGGAGTTAACTTCTAATTGAATATTCTAAATATAATCACTTTGGACACGCTCTGTATTCAGTTGCCTAAATTGAATTTTGAAATGTCTAGTATGAATTACATGTTATTTTGAGTGCGACAGAGACTTGCAGTATCCAGGGAAGAAAAGCTCAACTGTTTTATTAGCTAGTTATATGTTTGAACTTTAATTTTAGTTTTATCTGCTTGTGAATGAATGTAGAAATAAAGGGAGCTCACTTCCAGTTGAATGTTTTTTTTTAAACAAAATACATGCAACTATCATGTGAAACAGACCTGAAGCAACTCAAATTTACTTCCAAAGAAGCTATTCAGTAAAACCAATATCCCAAGATGTGTATGTGTCCATGTTTAAGCAGAACCTCATGTAAAGACATGACCCCATGTGTTCGGGCTGTACAAGCTGATACCAGGATCCAGTCTGAGCCTCCAGCAGGAAACCAACACGCGAAAGCTGTAAGCCTGCCCCTTCCGATGTCCATATAAATCCTGGGCACTGGACCGTAATTCAACACTCCTGGGTCGGATCTGTTTAGAAAGATCTTAGCAGAACCGCTTCCCACAAGTTATCAGAATGATTGTGTCGACACTTTTTCTCAGTTTGTTACTGACTTTCTTATCATGTGAGTGTTTGTTGTTCAAGTCTCTCTTTGTGACTGTCTCAATGTTAGTCTACAGCTGGAATGTTTAAGACTCACCCATCATTTCACCAACATTAATGCTCATGGTTTGTTTGTTTTCTTTTTAAAGGTGTCCAGTCGGAGGTTGTTTTGACCCAGCCAGAGGCAGAGACTGGCCGTCCCGCAGGCAGCCTGAAACTGACCTGTAAAACCAGCGGGTTCAATCTTGGCAGCTACAGCATGCACTGGGTCTGACAGGTTCCCGGACAGGGTCTGGAGTGGCTGCTGTACTACTATTGTTCATCGGACAATAGCTATGCACCAGCGATTAAGGGTCGATTTACTGCGTCCAAAGACACTTCAAACAACATTTTCGCGTTGGACATGGAGAACCTGAAGATCGAAGACACCGCCATCTATTACTGTGCAAGAGACCACAGCGGGAGGAACCAGGGCTGGACCCGTTCAAAAACAGCTCGAGGGAACATTTTGTCAATTCCATAAACTGACGGTCAGTACGAGTTTTAAATACAATTATACCGACTGCAATCTGAAGCAGACCTCAGGCTACCTCTTACAAAACTATCAAAGAGGAAATGTACCATTTAAACTAGCAAACTGGTGACACAATGGGACAATGTTTTGGGCATGTCATATGTACTGCTAACACTTCCATCAATTAAATGCTCGGACAAAATGTTCGTTTTAATATATCTGACAGCTCAGGAAATCACTGCTCATTGTTATGTCAACTATGGCATCAATTCTAAACATGATCAGTACTAAATGGCTCTTTCAAATGAAAATTGAGACCTGGAGTAAAGAACAGAGAATGAGTGTACTGGTCTACATCATTGTGATAGTACAGTGGGTCACAGTGTTGTGCACAGCGACATACTCATACAAAAACCACTGACAAGTGTTTATCTCAAATTGGTGATTTCTACCATGGCAGGAGCGAGAAATAATGTGAGATGCAATTTAAACGCAATCCAGTAGTGCTAGTTTGTACAAATGTATAATTTTTCTACCTTCTTCGTGTTGATTGTCAAGTTCAATGCAGACCAAACCTGGAAAAGTATTCCAAGCTTTCAAAATACAATGGATCGTAAAAGCTGGAATAACACACTGAATCATTTTTAGAGGAGTCTGAATCACTGCTTTCTAGGAAGTGAAGAAATTCTCTGCATTTTACAGTTTACAGTCTGTCATAGTATTTGACACAACGTGTCTCACAGTGATATAGCTGGAGTGACACTGCAATTATGACCAATACAAAAACCTATTCAGCCTCCATTGTTTGAAACTAGTCAGTGATTACTTCTACAAACCGTCTTAACTTGCAGTCAGTATTAGTTCTGTGCGGTTTAATGCCAGTATCACTATTTAATTTGTGAAAGTGTTTGGGTAATTATTGATACACCAGTTGAGGATTTTGAGAATCAGCTCATTTGTTACTCTGTGAAGTATAAAACAGTATTAAAATTTATCAAGAATGATCAGAATTCACTAGCGCAATTATGTGATGAAGATTTGTCGTGACTTTATTTTGCCTGTGGTTCTGAAAATTTAAAATGATGGCAGATTTTTGATTTGTTTTATGCAGAGCTAGTTATTGTGTGACCCAGTCCAGAGAATGTAACACTGTGACTATCTTGATTACTGGGGCCAAGGGACCATGGTGACAGTGACTTCAGGTAAGGCCCTTGAACTTTCTTAGTGACTTTTTAAAAACTTTCTATTCATGTGACTAATTTCTGAATTAAATGAAACTCAGATTCTGTGCTGAGTTTGGTTTGGTTCGGATTGATTTTTGTTCAGACTGATTACGGACTTCAGTTAAGGCTCAGCAAATAGTTACAGTGGGGATAATGGAGTCAGTTGCTCGTTGTATCGCTTTTTTTGATCAGATGGGCATTCTGTGTGGCTGGGTTACTTGAAACACCTAATGTCTCTTAATCAGTCAGCTATAAATAATGGTTAATGTCAGTGACACCCTGACTGTGAGTTTTATTATCAACAACAAACGCTAAGAATTCAAAGATGTTCGAGATATTACTAAACATGATTAAAATATGCTAAAATATCATTATTCACTTCGTGAATATATGTTCTTACCCTGATTATATTTTCTCATTTATTTTGTTAATTTTGTTGATGACAAGCAGGTTAGAAACTGTCATAAAATTTTCTTGCGGTGCTATATTGCATTCTGTTAATGAGATTCTGAGTTTGTTTTACTTGATTCTGTTGAATTGAGTTGATTGGATTTTGGCTTTGTTTTAGTTGGTTCGGTTTGAACTGTGTTGATTGGATTCTGACTTTGTTTTTACTTGGTTTTGTTGAATTGTGTTGATTGGCTTTTGAAATTGTTTATTTGATTCTGTTGAATTGAATTGTTTGGATTCTGATTATGTTTCATTCAAATCTGTTGTTCTGAGTTGATTGGATTCTGATTTTATTTTCCTTGATTCTGTTGAATTGAGTTGATTGGATCTTATTCAGTTTGTGAAATTGATCAGCGTTTTCATGCTTTCTGTAATCGATGTTTTCTCTCTGGTGAGGAGATTGACTCTCTGGATTACTTTTCATGACCAATATTTGTGAAGTTATTTTGTTTTTCATGAATCATTTCTGCATTTGTTAAAATTTTATGACAATTTTTTCTCTGCTTGATTGAAAACATTACATCCATTTGTAACGGTCTGAAAAACAACTTAAGGCAGAAACTCGGAAGTGTGAGAAATGAAAAAAAAACGAGTTTTTAATGCATTGACTTTTAAAAATAAACTCAGTTCTAAATGTAAACTAACTGAATTTTGTTTTGAGTAGTCTCATTCAAAATAAAATTTGGGACTAAACTCTGAAACTGCAGAATTGATCACATTATGTAATTGAAACTAACTTAAAATTATAATGTGGTAATATTTGTCCATTCAGTAATTTTGTTTTGACAATGAAGTGATTAATCAATATACGCCTTCAGCCGCTCTACTGTGCGCTGCACAGGATTGTCACGATCAGGAAGGGTATACAGGTTGGAAATAAATTGAACTGTTGCCAGAAACGTTACAGTTTTAAGTGTCAAGTCCCCTCACAAACAAGGCTGCTGTTATGACTTGTTATTTCTATTCAATTTAATCATTAGTTTGCTGGATTCTGAGCAGCTTTGTTAGACTTCAATCTGGGTTTGATTTTTGAGGTTACGTCATGTTCTTGGTTCTGTTGAAAATGTTTGCAGAGCTATTTCTGCTGCAAACACACCGTGTTGTGATCTGGTGATCGTTGATCTGTTGAGGAGGGACTGTGCTTAGGTAACATTAAATGTGTTATATTTGGGAAACCGTTTCTGGTTTCGACATTGTTTTTGCAATATTAACACGGTTGGTGACAGTGAACCGCTCCAGGTTCCCCATTCAATGCGATCAGCATGCGAGGTGACATTTCATAAAGCCTAATATTAAGTGAAAGACAAATCGCAAAGGTTTTAGAAATGAAAGGAAAACAGATACCTTCGGGCGCCATTTTTACTTAAAAGTAATAATTAAGGATTAATCTAATCCATGCTTTACAATCCACATTCAGAACGCCACTATCTAGTTTAATCACAAGATCTGTCTTTAAACAGTTTACAATTATAGAGAAATATAAATAGAATTTCAAACGTCTAATGTTCTAATAGTTCTTGCTCTTGAGCAAAAATGCCATGACTGTGTTATAATTGATCAAGAAACACCTTTCAATTCCGCTGTACACTACATACATATTTTTCTGGCTGGAAAAGATCATTGGCAAAGACCATTTGGAAATTCTGCTCAATTCTATGAAGAACAGATCAGTTTCACAGCTTTGATCAGTTTCACACGTAACTTGAGTTCATTAATTGTTATGTCCCTGATTAAACTGGATTTACAGGATAAAAATAAAACATTAACTGAATTATTTAATCTGCACAGTGCTTTAGGTGTTCCCAATTTGTGCATTTTAAATAAATAGTTACTTTTTTCCAACACAATGTCAACTGAGGAGTCATTTTTCGGAAACAACTGCTATCGTGAATTATGTGACCAAGGCCAAATTTCGAATTAATTAAAATAATCCACTCATTACCTCGCAGGGCAGCATGATGTCTCAGTGGTTGGCACTGCTGCCTCACAGTGCCAGGGTCCCAAATTCGATCCCACCCTCGGGTGACTGCCTGTGTGGAGTTCGCACATTCTCCCTGTGTCTGCGTGGGTTTCCTTCGGGCGCTCTGGTTTCCTACCACAGTCCAAAAGATGTGCAGGTCAGGTGATTGGCTGTGCTAAATTGCACACAGTGTTCAGGGATGTGTCGGTAAGGGAGCATTAGTCAGGGGTAAATATAAATTAGGGGGAATGGGTCTGGGTGGGCTACTTACTGTCCAGAGGGTCAGTGTGGAATTGTTGGGCCAAATGGCCTGTTTCTATATTGTAGGAACCCTACTCTTAAAACCATGGGAATGCTTGCTGCAAACACAGAGAATTCATTTTACATCGATGTGTTCAGACGGATGCAGAGTTCACAAATTTGCAGAAGACATGAACTAGAGGATAACAGAGCACATTGTTTATTCAGATACTTAAAATAGAGTAATATTTATTTTAATAAATATACTTGATCGATTTATTGCAATGTAGCGATCGGAAGGAATCTGCTCACATTAGTTCAGTGTGACAATCATTAAGATTAGATTTCCTGCAGTATGTATCGGGCCATTTGGCCCAACAAGTCCACACGACCCTCTGAAGAGAAACCCACCCAGACCCATTCCCCTACCCTATATTTACCCCTGACTAATGCACCTAACACGATGGACGATACAGCATGACCAGTTCACCTGACATGCACATCTTTGGATTGTGGGAGGAAACCCACACAGACACAGGGGAGATTGTGCAAACTCCACACAGGCAGTCACCCGAGGCTGGAG
Source organism: Chiloscyllium plagiosum (assembly GCF_037043375.1). Classification (NCBI taxonomy): domain Eukaryota; kingdom Metazoa; phylum Chordata; class Chondrichthyes; order Orectolobiformes; family Hemiscylliidae; genus Chiloscyllium; species Chiloscyllium plagiosum. The sequence continues at coordinate 91,275,832 of NW_028270159.1, forward strand.
CCGAGCCTGGGTACCTGGATCTGTGAGGCAGCACTGCCCACATTTACTTAGACATCCGCTAAAGCGGGAAACTCCAGACAGAAGCATGTTTTCAATTCATACCTTTTTAAACATGTTCGTTTATTAAAAGCAGTTAACAAGAATATGACCTTGCCCTAATTCCTTCAACAGAAATGCTTTCCACACTGGAATGCAGCATTGACTTTATGCAGTGCATGCAAAATCTCCACAGTTCAAGGAACGTTTTAAGAATATGTAAAAATAATTTAGAGAATAATCCATTTCCTCCGGATCTGTGCTTTAATTGGCGATATTTCCCAACTCAATAATTTTGTTAAATACAATGACTTATTAAGTTTATTAACTCAGTGGTTATTTATGTTAATTGTGAACACATTCTCGTTCACATTAATCCTCTGGTTAGTTCCACTGATGAATGTTCAATTACAGTGAATATAATTGACGTGAGGAGTTGAGCAATGTAACCTCTAGGATTAAGTCTGTTGTGCAGTTTGTTTCTGTGCTATCTCCGACTAACTTGTCAATGGTCCTGACCATTTGTAAATTGTCCAGTTCGGATACCTGAATCTCAGACAGTACAATTTCATCTCGCGCTTCAAAACCACTTTTATCTGCCAGAAATACAATATTCGATTAGGTGCCCCAGAATTGAGAGCCCTGACTAAGTTGTTCCAATCAGAACGAACGTTTCAGGAACAAAAGGCAGATAGCAAGAGTTTTGAAATTGGTTGTTGGCAACAAGAGAAATTTGATTGAGTGAGGCAGAGGGAAATATGCTGCATATTTTCTTTGTGCCTCAGTTATGCAGGACATGTTCCGTGGCACAATGTAGAATCAGAATTTTTTTGCATCTTATTATTTGAAAACCTATTATCAGCTTTTAATGTCACTGGCAACGGTCATATTACACTTCAAAACATTTTAATATTTTCCAAACTAAGTAGACCGTCTGGTGCAGCAACATTCACAGGGGAAAGAGGAAGGGAGTTCGAGGTTGGAATCCAGTGACAGTGAATTGATGGCAATGCAATTCCTAGATTTATTCCTCTGTAGTTCCCATAGAGTTTGAACAATTTGGAGCTGCTGCCAAAGCATTCTTGGATAAATGTTGAAATGTTACTTTCATTGTACAAACATTCTGGAACAATCCCTGGTTGTTGGAAGGTGATAATAACTAACATGGTTTATGTATTGTCAAAACAGGTGGACTGTGTTCTCCGTGATTGTGTCAAGCTCATTGTGTTCAGGTCTGTTGTGATGTTGTAGTAGAGTCACTGATTCTGTGCCAGGTGGCCTGTGTTCACTTACAATCTGTTAGAGAGGTATGTAACACAATCTCTTATCAGGTTACGTCAGTGCAAGAAAGCAAATTGACATGTCTGGGTGTTTGTTGGAATTCCACTCACAGAGGCCAATGAAATCTATTCAATCGCTGTCCTGACTTGTGTCTCTTAGATATTAAACAGAAATTTGGTGGTTAGCAGCTTTTTCCAGATCAATATTTGTTCACAAGCTTTTGGGCATCGCTAGATGGGGTTAATGGAGTAAGTGCTCAAAGAAATCCCAGCTTTTGACTTGCTGTTATGACAATATCATTTATAACTAATCCAGAATGAAACATTTTCGAAGCATATTTGATGAGATTATGCTTCGGCTGTTTTACTTTATATTAAACCAGTGCTGTAGCTGAATTTGATTGTTCAGAATGGTGGGAGTTCCGCTGAATCCAACACTTGCTGCAGATGGTGAAAGCTTTTCAGTTGGTCTTCAATTGCGATCTCAGACCATTCAGTACCTCTGCTAAGAATTCTTTTTCCAACAGGAGTCAAGCCAACGTAATCACTGTTTATCTCAACAGGTATGAGCTCTTGTGCCAAAAACATGACAACAATTTGGTGTAGAGCGGGGGGCGGGGGGGGGGGGGGGGGGGGGGGGGGTTAACCTTGCCTTCTTTACACAGGAGCTGCTAGACATGCTGAGTTTCTTCAGAAATTTCTGTCTTTATTTTGGTTTTCTAGCATTTAAAGATTGTTGTTTCACTGAAATAAGTTCTGTTCGATGAAGCAAGTCCTTTAGAGAAAAGATGCATTTGAACAAATTGCGAATGTTCAGAGATATTAAATATCAGAGAATCATTGAATTTGACCGCCCTGATCTCGAGCTGTAGTTTCACAAGAAACTATTATGAAGTAACAACACGCTCCAGAGCGCAGTGGCTGCTGTAATTGGGTGGACGTTATTTTGATCACTCAGATAGAGAATGTCAATGATCCCGTTCCAAATAATCAACAGAAGGTTTTTCTAAAGCATGTGTGAAACAATTAATTTGTTGAAATATTTTAATAAAAAGTGTTCACTGCCAGTGCTAGCTTAATGAATGACACAATGATAGGAAGGTAGGAGCAAGAGAAGGGCACTCAGCCCCTCGAGCTGTTCCACCACTTACTTAGATCATGGAGCATTTGTGAGCTAAATCCACAGGTCTCCCTTTGGCTAAAACTCTTCAACACCTTTGATTAACAAGCAATAACTATCCCAGATTTACTGATTCGACTGCCCGTAACAAAGGGAGACACCATTTCTGAAAGACATTCCTGTGAGTACTGTGACACAATGAGGCTGGAATTAATTGCTCATGAAAGTAAACTTTCAATCTCTGACAATTTCCAATTGAAACATCCCAATCATCATATTTCTTTAATTTAACACTATACTTCCCTGGAATAAAGAAATATAAAGTGTGATTGCCTTGCTAAAAATGCAGGAAGCTTCCTTCCTATTGTATGGTTAAGAAATAGCTCTGTTCATTCAGTGAAAACACAGTCAAATCACACAAAAGGAAACCACGTCATCTTGTGTAGACACACAAGTGCCTCAAATAATTTTCAATTCTTCCAGTGGTTGTTTGAATCTCTAGACAGGTGTGGAAGTGTCAGACTTTTTATATCGCCTTGAGAAACCAGTTATCATCAGCCTATTTGAATTGCTGAAGTATGTGTGGTATTAGCACATTCACAGCGCTGTTAGGAAGCGAGTCCCATGGCTGTGATTGAGGAAGAGGAAACGGCAGAGAAATAGTTGAGAGTCAAGTTGAAGTCTAATTTGGAGGAGAACTTTCAGGTGAAGCATTTACACGCATGTGCGCCCTTATCCTCAAGGATCACAGTTTTGGATCATGCTGCTGAAGGGACATTTCAGCATGCAAAATGGAAGCTGAAGAAGGCCCCTCGGCCCCTCTAGAATGCTATTCCATTCATGGGATCATCATTAATCTTGCTGCTCACCAGTCTTCCCAACACACCGATAACAATGAACCTGATTGTTTACTGTCCAGCAAAAGAATGGTGAAACTTTGGAATTCTCCACAACAGAAATTGATTAAGGACAAAACATTAAATGATTTCAATAAGGAGATAGATTCCTTCAATCCTTAAAAAAAATGCTCCGGATATGTTGGAGAAAGGCAAACAGGGTACAATATTGGTTGAAAGCCATGAAAACATTGAATGGGACATCGTTTGTAAGTTGGCACGTAACACCAACATTGGTGGTATAATTGGCAGTGAAAGTTATCTAAACGTACAATGAGATCTTGATTAGCTGGGCCAATGGGCTGAGGAGTGGCAGATGGAATGTAATCTAAATGAATACAACGTGTTGATTTTTGAGAAGACAAATCAGGTCACAACTTACAGGGTTATTGGTAGGGCACTGGATAGCGATGTTGAACACAGGGCCCTGAGGGTCCAGACTCATAGAGTCTTACAGAGTTCATGGTAAGGCACTGGGTAGTGATATTGAACACTGAGGACCCTGAGGGTTCAGACTCATAGATTCTTGAAAGCGTTGTCTCAAGTACCTAGTGTGTTGAAGGTGTTTGGCACATGTACCTTCATTGGTCAGAGCACTGAGTGCAGAAGCTGGGGCTTCATATTGTAACTGTCCAAAACATTGGAATGAGCTGCCAGAGGAAGTGGTAAATGCAGAGATAGGTCCAACATTTAGAAGACATTTGAACAGATCCAGGAACTGGATAGGTCTGGATGGATATGTGCCAAAGTCAGGCAAGTGGAATTAGTTTAAGTTGGGAACTCTGGTCAGCATGGATGAGCTGGACCAAAGGAACTGTTTCTGTACTGTACGTCTTTATGACTCACTGACTTTATGGTGGAGTAGGCTCAAAGTTGGAAGGTGGTGAGCAAGTGAGGGGCTAGATTGGGCATGTGGGAGAGTTTGGGCTGATAGGCTGTGAGGTGTTGGCTGGCTGCTGGGTAAGCTTGCATGCACTCTGTCTGGCAAGGTGGCATCAAGGTAAATGGTAATGGTCACAGGATAATTTGGTCGAATTGTGCTTGGTAGGTGAGGGGTAGTTTGAGCTGAAATGCAGGATGTCTGTCTTCGCCAGGCTGGTTTATGGAGAGGTGAGCAGGATGCCAGGCTGGTTAGTGTAGAGGTGGGCAGTGTGCCAGGATGTTTCGGGGGTGGAGGGTCACTGTAATGAAGTGATAGGTGGACGTGTTGTCAAAATGCAAAGCTCGGAGTCTGGCAAAATGGTGGGTGGTAAAGCACAGATGCGAAAGGAGCTGGGATGCAATGTGCTCAGGTTGACTTGGGGAAGATGAGAGGTCAGTGATCAAGGACTGAGGTCATGTCTTGGGTAGTGGGCTTTTGTCCGAGGTTGTGAAAATGATGGTGCCAGGTCCAGTCAGGGCCAGATTCACCATGGGCCAGGTGCAGGGCGGCTGGAGTGTAAAGAAGTGAAAGGAATTGAGATCATATGTCCATCTGCAATATAGAATTTAGAACATTACAGTGCAGTACAGGCCCTTCAGCCCTCGATGTTGCGCTGACCTGTGGAACCAATCTGAAGCCTATCTATCTTACACGATTCCATTTGCATCCATATGTTTATCCAATGACCTTTTAAATGCCCTTAAAGTTGGCGAGTGTACTATTGTTGCAGGCAGTGTGTTCCATGGCCCTACTACTCTCTGAGTAAAGAAACAACCTCTGACATCTGTCATCTATGTCCTCTCCTGCTAGCCATCACTATTCAAGGAAAAAGACTTTAACTGTCCACTCTCTGTTTATCTTTTATGTCTCAATTAAGTAACCTCTCAACCTTCTTCTCTCAAATAAAAACAGCCTCAAGACCCTCATCCTTTCCTCATTAAACCTTCCCACCGTACCAAACAACATCCTGGTAAACCTCCTCTGAACTCTTGCAAAGCTTCCACATTCTCCCTATAATGTGGTGACCAGAACAGTACACAATACTCCCAAGTGCAGCCACACCAGAGTTTTGTACAGCCGCAGCCTAACCTCATGGTTCTGAAACTCATTCCCTCTATCGATGAAAGCCAACACAAAGTATGCCTTCTTAACAACTCTATCAAACTGGCTGGCAACTTTTAGGGATCTATGTACATGGACACCGAGATCTCTCTGCTCAGCTACACTACCAATATGGATTGCCTTGGATGTGTTTCTTGTGATAGGGGTTGTGTGTTCCGGGCATGAATGGGTGTATAGCAGGGTAGGGTTTGTCAATGTGAGTGGGAATTTAAGTCTAGACAGAATAAGTGCAGTGGTTAGTCTGAGACATGAGGTTTGGTGGTGAACTGTGTGTCAGTTTGATAGTTATTAAAGTTAAAGATTACTTGTTCATTTCTCAAATCATATTTACGTAAATACTCAGCTGTAACACTCCAAAGTCTCTGAACCTTAATAGTCCTCCATTTTTCAGAGGCCTCCAGAATTCAGATAATTGTAAATGAGATGTTTCAACTTCCAGACAATTGGCATGAGTTCAGCCGTGACAGCCATCCTCCCCGTCCCAGTGCTCAGCTCCTGCCTGTGCTGCTGCTGCAGTGACCTTCCTCCCAGAGAGAACATTCTGCCTTGCATTGATAAGTGAGGAAGGCTCACTGGACCTGATTTCCAAGCATGGGGATGGCAAACACGGGGGGACACAACTTTAAAGTGAGGGGAGATAGGTATAAGACAGATGTCAGAGGTTGTTTCTTTACTCATTGAGTAATAAGGGTATGGAATGCTTTGCCTGCAACGGTAGTAGATTCGCCAAGTTTAAGGACATTTAAGTCGTCATTGGGCTAACATATGGACGTACATGGGATAGTGTAGGTGGGATGGGCTTCAGATTAGTATGACAGGGCAGCGCAACATCGAGGGCCGAAGGACCTGTACTGCGCTGTAATGTTCTATGTTCTATGATTCACTCTGACTTCTCTCCGGGGGTACTGCCAGCTTTTGGGTATTTCCAGCAGCACGGCACCTCGTGGGGCAGCACGCTGGTTCCGTGGTTAGTGCTGCTGCCTCACAGTGCTAGGGACTCGGGTTCCATTCCAGCCTCGGGTGACTGTCTGTGTGGAGTTGGCACTTTCTCCCCATGTCTGTGTGCGTTTCCTCCCACAGTCCAAAGATGTGCAAGCTGGGGGAATTGCAAATGTTGTGTTCAGTGATTGGGAGGTTAGGTGCATTAGTCAGGGTTAACTGTAGCATAATAGGATAGGGGAATGGGTCTGGATGCGTTACTTTTCAGAGGATGGGTGTGGACTTGTTGGGCCAAATGGCCTGTTTGCACACACTGTAGAATTTCGATGAATCTGCATTTCCTTGGTTTGTAGTTTGTGAAACTTCTCTGCTCTTCATAGCAATCCAGTGAAAGTGTCAGTTGGTGAGATCTTCAAACAGTTACTGGGGTGGGATCAGGATGTTCTTCTTCCGAAATTATATGGCAATGGTCAAGGTCGAGGGCATGTTCCTAAAGAGGAAACCAATGATCATGATCAGCAACTGATAGGAAACAAAAATAAACCCCAGTTATGCTGTCGACTTCTGCGGGAGCACACTGGCAAACGTTTACAGCTGAGGTTACATTTGAGTAACTGATAAGGTCAAATTAACAGAAACTAACATGCTCAATTGGTCATTCTGTTGTAGAGACACCGTTCCCCCCCCCCCCCCCCCCCCCCCACGCTTTATGGCCTGGTCTCCTCCTGTCAGGAGCACAACACCGGTTCTGTGATCTTTGGTTGTTTGGCGATGGACTATTCTCCTGATGTCACCAAGGTAACCTGGAAGAAAGGTGGGGAGCTAATCACGACTGGATTGAAGACTTACCCATCAGTGAGAAACAAGAAGGGAACCTACACCCTGAGCAGCCAGTTAACCCTGCCCGGGTCAGCGGTAGATTGCCCCAGCAAAATCTCCTGTGAGGTTCAACACAGCGGGACACACAAGAGCAAAGAAATGCCATGTCCAGGTACGTGTTGTAGGAACTGAGATAAACAGATCATCTGTGATTAACATGAATAAGGCATTATTTATAACCGTTTTCACAGACTCACCTTATACAGCACAGGAAAAAGGCCCTTTGATCCACCCAATTCACGCCTATCAATAACAGCCACCTAACTATTCCAGTCTCATGTGCCAGCCTTGTGTGACTTGCCCTTGCAAGGATACTTCATACTTATAATGAGGGGCTCAGTCTCTACATGACTTATAGGTGCTGAGCTCCAGGCTAACACCACCCTCTGTTTGATTTTGTTTTCCCCTGAGATTCACTTGGAACCTCCTGGCCTTACCTTCACCCTGTGCCCCTGAGACATTGATCTCTCCATCAAGGGGAAAGGTTTCATCCAGTTTACCCTGTCTATGCCTAAAATAATTCTAGACATCATGATAATCTTCTCCCTAATTCTCCTCTGCTCCAAGGAAAACCCCTGTCTATCTAAACTAGTTTCATAACTAAAACCCTCCAACCCAGGCAAGACCCTGGCAAATCTCATCAATACTGCCTTCAGTGCAATCACATTCCTTCCATAACATGCACACAACGCTTCAGTATGGCCTAACCAGTGTTTTATTAAGTTCCAGTATCATCTCACCACCCTTCATTGTCAATGTCTAGGCTAATAAAAGCAAATATCCTCCCACCTTCTTAGCCTCTTTATCCAGACGACACAGTACTATAGGGGATCGGTGGGTACATGCACCAAAGATCCTCAGGCCTTTCCAGGGTTGCACCATTCAAACGTCATACCTCACAGATTCTTCTGCCCAATTACATCACCTTACATTTATTCAGAATAATTTCCATTTGCAACTTTTCTCTTCACAAACAATCAACCCTTTTATATCCTCCTGCAATCTAAAGCCATTATGCTCATGACTTACCAACATGACAGTTTTCATTTCATCAGTGAATTCACTGGTTAATCCTCCTAAATTTGAGTCTCAGTCATTGGTATGTAAGAGAAATAGCACGGAAATCAACACTAATCCCTACAGAACACCAGGAGACATAGATTTCCTGTCACGCAGACACCCGATGACTATTAACCCCTGCTCCCACCACTCAGCCAGTTCTAGATCCAATCTGTCAAATTAACTCGGATCCCATTGGCTCTGATTATTACTATCATCTGGATATCGAATTATCTCTATGAAAACTACTATCAAATTGTTACACGTGACTTCCTCTCAATAAAACCGTGCTGAAAATTGTTGATTTATCTTGCAAATGAAGACTAATTTCACTTCTCAATAGTTTCCTTACCACTGAGACTAGCTTGACAGATCTGTGTTTTCATTATTTATCCCTTCCTTCGTCCTGCATAACAGTGCAACGTTGGCTGATCTACACTCACTTGGCACAACTGCTGTGGCCAGACAGGAAATATAAATTATTGTCAGCGACCCAACTATTTCATCCTTTGCATCGCTCAACCGCTTGGTATACTTTTCACCTGCCCTGGAAATATAATCACTTTTCATTCAGCAAGACAACACAGAACATCACGTCATGTGTCCTAATTTCTGAAAGTACATCACAACACCCCTCCATGATTTCTGTCCCCACACTGTCCCTCTTACTAGTGAACACTGACACAACACATTCGTTTTGACCACAACCAAATCATCCGGCTCCACTCCAATAATAACACTTAATGGGCATTATTGTTTCCCGAGTAGTTCTTTTATTATGAATAAGCCTGTAACTTTTAAAAATATTTTCCTTTATTTTGACTGCTATTATTTTCTCATGGTCCCTTTTGCTGTTCTAATTCCTTTGTCTTTCAAACTCCCCCTTGCACGTTCTGTACTCCATATTAGTTTCTATTGTTTTGAGATTGCAGTATAGACCGGAAGCCTTCCTTGTTTCTCTTTATCTCCCCCTCCATGCCCTTTGGTGTCCAGAGCCCGCTGCATTCTTGGTACCACGCAGTGGCTTCCTGGGAAATGTCCTCCCTGTGATTTTCCTATCTCTTTCTTAAATGTGTCACACTGCTCTAACTCAGATTCACCAATAAGTGGCAGCTTCCAGTCCACTCTGGTCAAGTCATTACCTGATCTTACTAAAACTGTCCTTCCCCTTTTCAGAACTTTGGGCCAATTTCTATTCCTTTGCAGTACAATCTGAAATCCAACTGATTTACCATCACTGTCTGCAAAGTGCTCCACCATTGGTGTTTTACCCACTGGGTCCACTTCATTCCCTGAAGTTAAGTTCAGGTTCACCCCTCTCTTGCAAGGTCTGGATTAAAATTCTCTGTATTAAACACATACTTTGTTCAAATATTCTCCTGGGGGCATTTTCAGAATTGTGCTCCCTCTAAATGTTTGACAAAATGAATGTCCAAGCCTATGCTGAGGAAGTGAAAAACCTTTTTTCATTCCCCTATTTAATTTACATGTCTCTGAAATTTGCCCATGTATTCGCACTTGGTATTTTGGACCAATATTAAGGTCTATCGTGCTCTCCCAGTAGTTATGTTTGCTGTGTTTTGGTGTTGAAGTACTGTCCATTTGCCTTTGTTCAAGGAGGTATCCATGATTTCATTTCTCTTTACAGCCTAAAATACTCTTGTCAGAATTTCAACAGAAACAACATTCTGCACCACACACCCCCGCCCCCATCATTTTCTATCTTTCCCTGTCTTGCCTGAAGGCACTAAATCCTGGAATATTGAATAGCTACTCCTGCCCGGCTCTCAATATGTCTCCGTGATAGCAACGACATCATTTCTTCATTTATGCCAGTAATTCGTCTGCCTTGTTCATCAGACTCTGTCATGAAAAACGAATACCATCCAACGTTGCTATCTCCCTTCTGATGTTACCGGCCTATAGTTTCTGTGCCTCCTTGAATCCCTTGCTGTGTCCTCTAAGTTTAGCCTTTCACATTGTCCTGCTGATCTTTCTATGTGGATCCCAGCTTCTCCAGCACTCTGCACAATTATGATTCTTGTATACATTAACCACAAGAAACCTTGATATATGAGAACTGATTGTATTTGTTATGAAATTCGTTGGATAATGTATGCGATGTGTTTCCTAAAGGTCCAGATATTCTCCAACCAACTCTTCTCCTAACTGTGAGCTCCAGTGAAGAAATCGCAAGCAGCAAGTTTGCAACTGTCGTCTGTTCAATCATCGAGTTCCATCCGAAGTCAATCTCCGTGAGTTGGTTGAAAAATGGCCGACCCTTGGATTCTGGCTTCTTCACGTCTCCCGTGTGTGAGGCGAACGGGAACTTCTCGTTGACGAGTCGGCTGATCGTCCCTTATGGTGAATGGTACAACAGTGCGGTCTATACCTGCCAGGTCACTCATGGAGAGAACATTCAAAGTAAAAACATCACCGCACTCCAGGGTAAGAGACACAGACGGAGAGAGCTACAAATCATTCTGAACTCTGATGTGAATCAAACACACTAATTTATCAGGCGTAGTAACAGCATGGTACAGCTTCTCGTTTCCCAACATGCCACGTTTCTCATTTCAGTTTGAGTGTTACATTAGCATTGCTCATAATTCAACCTTTTGGCAAGTCAGAAAAGCATGTTTCCTCTCTGTTGAAGATAGATATATAGACAGTGAGCTTTGTTAAATAGTTTGTTGCCTGACCATGCTGGGAGAGGCATTCAGAGTGCTGAATCCTTGCCTGGTAGCCGCTTCAAGGATAGGTTTGGGGTGGAGGGGGGATATTGGAGAGATATCTGATTGAAACATAGAAAATACTGAGAGACTGAGGTCGAGTGAATGTGGAATAGATGCTTTGACTGTTAGGCGAGACTAGGACCCAAGGGCACAGTCTCAGGGTCAATGGGGCACCGTTTAGAACTGAGATGGGGAGGAACTTCTTCAGCCAGAGGGTAATGAGTCTGTGGAACATGTTGCTGCAGAGGGCTGTGGTGGCCAGGCCATTGTGTGTATTCAAGTCAGAGATAGATCGGCTCTTGTTTGGTACGGGGAGAAGGCAGGAGAATGGCTTTAGCCCGAAACGTCGATTTTCCTGCTCGTCGGATGCTGCCTGACCTGCTGTGCTTTTCCAGCATCATTCTGATCTAAACTCTGGATTGGCCGAACAGCCTTATTCTGAACCTCTATCAAATTGACGTGGTTAAAATATGCAGTGACCCTTACTTGAGAATAAATCAAAATGCGTTCAATGCTTCATTCCCTGCTCAGGAATGACCTGTTGGTTGGACATTGTACGACATTGATTGTTATCTGGTACTGAGCTCTTTAACTTCATTTATGGGATCAGACCTCAGACCAAGTGGCTATCACATTTGATGAACTGGGATAAATGTGATCTCACTGAGCTTCTTTAAGAAGCTCTCTGTAATTAGTGGATGAGGCAGGAGAATAAATTCTGGTGGGAATGCTATAATAGGGATATAGGGATGAATGAACTAGGAACTCGAGACAGGCTGATTTAGCCTGGTTTGGGGTGATGATGTTTACACAGTGAGTAGTGGATGTCTATAAAATTAGTGCACATTTCCATCGCGTTTGTAGATTAATTTAAGACGCTTTTGTTTGTTTTTTTTTCTCCCCTGCTCTATGAAGAAATTAAAAAATGCAGCTTGGTAAATAAAGTAAAAGTACAGACCAATTATGAACTAACTGAATGGAGGGAAAGACTTAAGGAGATGGGTGTCCTTCTCGATATCCAATGCTGTACCCAGTGTCTTGTTTTCAGATCTATTCCAAACACAGCCCACGAGGAACAATGACATAAATTAGAGAATGACATCACACCAATAACGCAAAGTATTTTTGATCACGTTAAATATAATGAACAGAATTTCCATGGCTGTTCACCGCTCCTGTTACACTTTAGAACTCTGCAAAGAGAATAATTATTATTTATTACAATTTGTCCAAAATTTGGGATGTGATTTGGCAGTCAGTGTGACCAGCAGCACTTGCACCTAAAGGTTATGAACATGGCAATGAACTCATTCTATTCAGATTACTCTTGTCACAAGTATCAATAGATGGTCTTAAGTGAGAGACAAACTCCGAAAGAAAGATAATTCCATGGGTTACATGATGGTAACTTCGATGATTTTACTTTTTTCACAGGTTTCACTTGTTACAAAGCCAGTGTTCTTTAGGAATAATTACACAGGGTATGTTATAGGTAATCACAAATGTTTCATAGATCAGAATACATTAACAATAGTAAGCATCGTTTCAGAATAGTTGGAGTTGCCATTTTGAAGGTGGTGTCTTCACCCTGTGAAGGAGTAATCTGAAGATTGGCTGTTTGTATCAGAAAGGGGCATTTTTCATTGACTTTGATTTTGTTTCATAGAAGATACCGAGTGCCACCCTAACACCGTTAAAATCCTCCCACCGGCAGGAGAACAAGTCTTACTGGAGGCGACGGTGACGTTAACCTGCGTTGTGTCCAATCTTCCTGCTGGAGTCAATGTGACCTGGAAACAAGAAAAGAAGCCTCTGAAATCAGAGATTGCTGACCAGCCTGGACAGAATCCCGACAGCGTGATCCGCAAATTAGACATTTCTACTGAAGCCTGGCTGAGTGGTGTTACTTTTGAATGTGTGGTATACCATCAGAATCTACCGACTCCGCTGAGAGACGCCATCCACAAGGAGAAAGGTGAGCGGTGAGATTAAAGCACTAAGGATCCCATGTGTAATCCGGATCCAGTTCCATCAATGACAGGCTTTGATTGGAAATGAACCAACACCGTTCGGAGCATTAATGATGCATCTGAAGGCAGGATAGCTAAGTAGCTGCTTAAGAAAAAGATGGACCAAAGGATATTGTATTCTGATGAAGTCAGATAAGGTGGGAAGAAGCCTGGGTTGTGATGTCACCATCAGCAATGACAAATGGACAGAATGTCAACGTTGTGGGCTGGAAACATGGAGACAACTTTCACATTAAACTTTCTTTTTTTTACTGAACAGAATGTGTACCATACTGCTCCTTTAAAAAAACGAAAGTGAATAAATCCCAAATTTAAAATGGCGTATTTTAATATTTAGCGAAATTGTGATATCGGTTCAGGATTTTTTTGGTTGATTTATATTTGTCTCAAATATTCTGCAGTGATTAATCCGCTGGAGCCATCAGTGTCGGTCCTCCTGCCACCAACAGAAGAAATCTCCGCTCAACGGTTTCTCTCCCTCACCTGTTTAGTGAGAGGTTTCTCCCCCCGAGAGATCTTCGTCAAGTGGACAAACAATGACAAGCCAGTGAATCCCAGTAACTACAAGAACACCGAGGTGATGGCGGAGAGCGACAACACCTCCTTCTTCATCTACAGCCTGTTATCCATTACAGCGGAGGAGTGGGCCAGCAGTGCTTCTTACTCCTGTGTGGTGGGACATGAAGCGATTCCATTGAAGATCATCAACAGAACAGTCGATAAATCCAGCGGTAAAAAACCGAGTTTTGTAAACATTTCACTTGCACTGATGGACACTGTTAATTCATGTCAATAAAAATCTCAAAGTTGCATTTAATAATTCAACAGAAGTAATGAAGTGTTTTTTTCCTCCAGCTGTGTGTTAAATACCGAATTAGTTATTTCTCACTCTGACTTACATTCCATCTGTGCAGTTAAAGTGAATTATTAACAGGTCTGTAACAAGTGTCTTGTGCAGTTAATGTTCCCTGATCAGATACACCCTGGGTCAGAGACAGAGTAAAGCTCACTCATTGCAGGATTCCACCAAGTACGTTATCCATCCTAAATCCCTCTGTGACAAAATCTGACAATGTCCATTTTATGTCAAGGGTAGGGCACGAGTTTTGAACTTGGTGTTTTTGATTCCCCCGATTGGACATTCTTACAAAATTCATGTCAGTTTTAAACTGCCAAATTGCACCAATTGGAAATGTAAATTTAAGACACTTTAAAATTAAATTTGATTGGAACATACCAATCGTAAAGAGTGCGGAACCGTTTGAATGTAACCTTTGTTTCTGGGGAACTGCCAGGGATCTTGCGCCAGCGCATGAGTTGACAGAATGTATCTTCACTTTCACACCAAAGAGAATCAACAGATAAGTTGTTGTGGAGCAGAGGGGAGGGGAAAGATGAATGGTCTGTCCTCTTGCTCCCTGTGCAGAATTTTCATGGTGGATGTCCTCTGTAATGTAACCCAGTTGCTAACAGGGACAGTCAGCTTCTTGCTTACTGTCCAAAGATTTAACATTTCCATGCAAAACAATACCTTTGAAGCATGTTAGACACGCTTGGCTCTGTTAACAAATGATTAACATTGATTCCCATAATCCAAAACTGGTGTTTGCATCGTCTCAGTTTGAATTCCATAGTTTTATCTCAGTTTTCTGGAACACATGGGATCAATTCTGGTATTCGAATACCTGATATCATTTTGTTTCACATACAGAACACAAGTAGACATTTTCTAATAAACATATTCAGAAATGTTATCTCTGGGGCAGTGGGGATTTGAACTCACGCCTTTTCTCTCAGAGACAGAAGTTCTATCACTGCAACAGAGGAGTTGCTCATAAAACGCTTATCTCTGCACAACGATGGGAAATGTTTCCTGCAACACCAAGGTCAAAATCTAATTATGGGCAATGCATTAAAATTAGAACAATATATTAGAATAATAAAAATTGCAGTCTGGTATAAGAACAGATACAGAGAGATGATCGCAAATACACACGTAATGACACATATACGGGCTCTCACCTAAAGACACACATTTATGTGCACACTCAAATGTGCATATAGATAAGATGTCACACACGCATACTCGCACAGAGCCACACATGCAAGTGGTACTTGAACACTTAGCTAAGCTCATACAAAAACTCACATGCACCGAAAGAAAATCATTTGCACAAATGAACAGGAGTACTCACACATAACCATGAGAAACATCGACACACGGTAACACACAAATGGGCATGAATACATATACATTCATACAGCACAATGCGTACAGACATACACACATGAACACACAGATACAAATTCCGAAAAATGTCCTCCCACATGTCAACTCACACAGGCACGTAAGTGCACAGAGATAAACATTAATATCATTATTTTCCCATTTTCAGAATCACAAACATACGATGACAGAGGCAGCTTAATTAGTTATTTTTAAACCACATTGATCAGCATGTATACAATATCACACGCACACACAAATTCAGAGTCTCACATGCAGACACACAAGTGCATAGATGAACAAATAGAGGGGCGTTTATTAAATAAGGATAATGGGTACAAGCATCAGCAAGCATCCACAAACAATAGCACAAACAAGCTGATCAGGAGATGGTTTGGGAAAGATTGCCACACAAGCAAACATCATCATCTAAATATAAACATCCATCAAATCATAACATTGCATGCTAACATTTATTAAGCATAAACATGAAAATAGCCCAGTGTAGGTAGGATCTGAAACAGACACATAAGCACACGTTTTAGATAGCACTAATGAAAAGTGAACACTCACAAAGACATTACAAGATAAGCATAGGCAGCAACGAAGTGGCATATCAGCATGATGATGCCTACACACTGGGAAAATATCAAAATTTAGGTGCACAAACACATGAGCACACCAGCAGTAAAGGAACAGGAATATGTTTATTCATGCACAGACTCCAACATGGGCAAGAGTGAAGTAAGAGACTCTTATAACCACATACACAAACATTAAAGGGAAACCAAACACACCAAGCAGTAAATCAAATAAATTAAGGGACACACGTACAAAAACTTATTCCTAAATATACAGATCCTACAAACTAAAATATGAAGCAATGTCCTGACTGTGATGTCACTTATATTCATGATTTGCTAAGCAATTGGTCACCAATATAAAAGATGAGAATCACATTTGAACTTTTATTCAGTGATGGCTACAATTTTCAACTAAAGTGCTGTCACAGCCTATATTTATAATATAATGATATAATTAAAATCATCATTCGTAATAAGCATTCCTCAAATAATAATATCTTTAAATAATAGATGAAAAGAAAAATAATTTAAAACGTTCTGACATGGACAATGAAGAAAGAACATGTGCAGTTAGTATTTGTAATTTCTTGCTGAGTCAACAATGCACTAATAGATACAGATAAGAGTCACACTTGAGAAATACCTGACTGCTTTATGAAGACGTAATGGTCTCCAATTACATGACTTGGATGCAGATAGATCGATCTGGATCAATAAACAATCTAAATGCGTTCTCTCGGCTTTACATTCATAGATTCAATAGATCGCACTTGGATTGAAGACTATGAGGATGATAACAGCAACATCTGGACAACTGCTTCCACGTTCATCACCTTGTTCTTCCTGAGTATTTTCTACAGCGCTGCCGTCACTCTGGTGAAGGTGAGAATAATCACATCTTTCTCACGCCAAGCAGCCCAATATGTTTTGTGAAATCTCTAAGTGTGCCATTGAATAAACATTATATCTGAAAGTCCCTGATCATAAATATCTGCATCATTGCTTTCTCTCTCTTTTCCAGGTTAAGTGAATGAGTTGTGGCCCCCTTTGATTTTCCTGATCTGCTGATCAAGGTCTCTGAATTCCCAATCTCCAATCTGTCCTGTTGCTGACTCGAACAGTGAGATTACTTCAGTTTATCAACCTGTAACTGAGACAATTATTGATGGATTTTCCTTCTTACTTTGATATCTTTGAGATGATTGTGGTTGGAAGAATTTGTAGCTTCCCAGTTGTTTGAAGCCCGTTTGTTTTGTTTTTATTTGTTCCTTACTCAGAATGGTTGCCTACCCTTTCTGATGAGCCTTTGTATTCCCTTTCTTGTGACTGTTACTGATGTACAGAAAGTTCCCAGCTCACAGCGCATGTGTTCTCGTCTCAATGTGGCATCCAGCCATTATATTCACTTCTGTAAGCTTTTACATCAATCTTTTGGATAAAAATGCTTTCTGAAATGGTTAATAAATCTCGAATGAATATGCACGAACCTTGAGTTTGCTTAATTCTTTCTTCAAGGCCAGTCAGTAATAATACATTTTCCCACATCCTACTCCTTTCCCAGCCAAATACTTTCGCTTGTTCTGTTTTATTGTATTTTATCCAGTCATTTAGTTTAATGCTGCGCAACCATGCAGCCCACTAATGTAAATACATCTTTCACACGATATGCCTGATGGAACACTCTAGAGGCAGAATGATTGGAGAACCATTTCTGCTTATGCACCAAGGGTCACGGCCTCGGGTCACCTCATGATAATTTTATAGGCTCCACCAGAAGCCGAAAAAAGGCAGACAACGGAGTTTGAAAGTTTACTCTACACTGTCTAAACTAAAAGTACTCCCAATGTGGGGACAGCCTGGGTTAGTAATGCAGAAATCGCCACCTAAAGCGCCCAACGAAACATTCATCAGCCAAAAATGTCAACGTTCAGTCAGGTCTTCAGATACAACACGTGCACAATCCAAGGGCGGATTCTCAGAACTGGAGTTTTTCTCACACATAAATCTCATGGAGCACAATTCCTGGGATCTACTTGACACACCACACCTGTCAAATCCCAGGGAATGAGACTGAGATCTGTCTGATACAGGGATATCACTGAACAGCAACCCTCAAAAATAATAAATCAGAGGTCGCTGTGATCAGGCAAGGCACAGCTCATGAGTACCTGAAATATTCAGCCATTGAGATCTATATGACGCAAGACGGAATTGAGAACCAATCACAGCAACTGGTCACAGAGTCTGGAAACTATCAGCAGAGGAGAACAGTCCCAATTTCTCAGAGTTGGTGAGGTGTGTCATCCCGGGAATAGTGTTGTGAATCAGTCACGCACCCAATCTCATAACTTTGCATTTTTTTCAAAAACGTGGCACCTGAAACTAGATGCAACATTCCAGGTGAGACAAGAGACTGTTTTATTTCAGTTTAACATAATTGCTTTGTGTTTGTTCTCCACAGCGTAGGGTGATGAAGTCGGGTTTATTTGCTCTTCTGTCCTTGTGTCATGGTACATTCCCTGATTTGTGCACATACACACGGGGGATCCTCTGCTCCTGCACCCCTTTGGGTTTACCCCCTTACTATTGTATGTTCCCCTGAGTTCATCACAAAACAAAGAAGCACGTCACCCCTCCCTGAGACTGAGATCTATCTGACACACCGATATTAATGAATAACAATCCTCAACAATTATAAATCACAGGTTGATTTCGATCCTGGAAGGTAGAGATGAGAAGTTCTGGAAAACCTGCTGCTTTCCATATCCTTTCCCACAAGCCGTCTGTCAAGCTTTGAAGCACTTAGCTGTTCTTCCAATATCCTAACATTTTATTTTAAATTGCTTTAATATTTTTCTGTAATTTTGCATTCTAGACCAAAGCACAGGTTGAACCAACAAGGACTCCAAACACTGAACTCTGAGAACGTACACGATAAGGCAACCTACATTCTGAAACGGCAAACACCCGTTAACAAATGGTTAACAAGTTCAAAACAGCGGCTGAGATTAACTTGAACTCATCAAATAAAAGGAAAGTAATCTGGAGGTAGAGCGGTTTAGGCAAGACCTGGGCAGACAGAATGGAGTTCGTTTTTTAAAATTCTTGTTTCTATCCAGAATTTTCCTTCCACACAATGTAACCTTTTATTTCCCATCACCCAAGTCACCCATAGTATCGTTATTTTCAGCTACTAACCATCACCAATAAATTGAATAATTTATGTTCAAAGCCCCTCCCATCATCAAAGGTACGGCAGAAGTAGGAAGAGCTTGAAGGAGATTGGAGTCAATTTTTCTTGTGGTGAAACATTACTATTGTTCTAACGCAAGGGATTTCTGAGGGATGGTCGAGTGAAGCTATGTGGATGGAACTCAGAAATAAGAAAAGCATGATTACTTTGATGCGATTGTAATAGTGCCCCCAGTAGTCAGAGTGAAATTGAGTAGCAAATATGTAGAAAGATCTTATTTATACGTGAGAATAATAGGAATGTAATAATAGCAAATTTTAACCTTCCAAACATAAAGTGGGACAGCCATGGTCTTAAGAGCTTGGATGGTGAGGAATTTGGTAAGTGCTAAAGTCAATTTTCTTCATTAATATGCAGATGTAACTATCACAGAAGGAGCAAACCTGACCTACTCTTATGATATAAGGCAGGGCAAGGGACTGAATGGTTAGTAGGGGAGCTTTTTGGGGCCGGGGTCATAATTCGATTAGTTGTAAAATATTTATGGAAAGGATTGGCATTATATATAAGTTAAAGTTCTTAATTGGACGAGGGCAAATTTTGATAGTATGAGACAAAAACTTTCAAGGGTTGATTGGAGTAGACTGTTTGCAGCTCAAGGGACGGCCAGCAGGAGTGAGGCTTTCAGAAGTGAGATAACGAGAGTTCAGAGGCGTGATGTTCCTGTTTTTTTTATTATCATTTAGTTTAAAATGGAGGATGGGTGCCTTTTCAATTTCATACCAGTAGCACAGAAAGACCTGGGGAAATAAACTGCAACAAAAAAGAAATGTACAAAAGTGATTGCACTACGGATAATCTCACCATATCATTCATGTAAAAAATAATTCCCTGTTTTGACCTTGAAGTTAATAGAGTCTATTAATTAGTCCTGTGTGTGTAATATTTTTCATCTATCTGTCATTCTACATTTAGTTGTTATAGTTACCGTGTGGATTACTGCACCTCTCTAAAAACTCAAAACAAAATAAAGTAAAACTGCAAATTAATATTGTATCTAATTACGAGAAAAATAATGAGCAATTCAATGGCACCAAATTGGAAAGGGATGTTGAAATGTAGCCAATTCTAAGGACTACAAGAAGTTGCAAGAGATCATTAATTAATTTACGGCATGTTCAAATAATTAGCAAATGAAGATCCACACAGATAAACGTAAGGTGTTGCATCTTGGTTGGAATAATGTGCAGGTCATTTATTCAAAGATGCACGTCTAAGTGAGGGAGACAAACAAAGGGATTTCAGACAATGACATCAGTCACTAACAATTTCACCACAGGTTCCAAAGGCCATAAAAATGCAAACAAGGCTCTAAGCTTTATCTCTAAAGGGATAGATTTGAAAGTCGGGTCACTATAGAAATTTGGTTGACTATAATTAAGAGTATTGTCTGCAGTTCGAGTTGACATATTATAGAATGTATGAGAGAGAGAGTGAAGAGAAGATTTCTAAGAATGCTACACAAGTTTCTGGCTGTGTATATCAAGGAAGAATTGTTGTGCTGTTCACTTCTCTCTTGTAAAGAAGGATGACAGTTCTAAAATTATGGAAGGTTTTGAAAAGAGAAGGTACAGAGAAAACATTTCACTATGTGGTCGAACATAACTAGAGGCTGTCAATACAAGATGCTACCTCAAGAATTCCAAAAGGGAATTCAGAAGAAACCTCTTCACTGAAAGAATGATGAGAACGGGGAATATGTGACCAGACGGAATAGTTTAAATCAATAGTTTAGATGTATTTCAAGGAAACAAGGCGAGCACTTGGAAGGGATGGGAATAGAGAATTACAATGGGCGATTTAGATGAGGAAAGATGTGAAACACCTTGAGTGGAACATAAGCGCTGGCATGAACTGATTGTGCCAAATGGTCTGTTTTTCCTCTGTTATCCTATGTAGAAAATCACCATTGTATGAAACAAAAAGTGTATTATGAACATCGAGAAGAATTATAAAGTTTCTCACAAAAAGGTCTCAAGTATTCAGCACTGAATGTAAATGATTTTATCACATGGCCACACTTCACTATTTGCTTGATAGCACTGAAACAGCAGCAATCACAGTACTCTTACTAGGAGTAGGAGTAACCCAGTGTCCATGCACCAATTGGGGGATCTTAATGACTTATTAATGGTCTCAGTAGGACCTGCTAACCTGGTCCTGGGAATGTTGTGAACACTCTAGCCCTCACGGCTTCTTTCACTCATTTACTCTGATTTCTAGTTGAACAGGATTAGGGTGTTGTGG
Organism: Chiloscyllium plagiosum; assembly: GCF_037043375.1. NCBI lineage: Eukaryota > Metazoa > Chordata > Chondrichthyes > Orectolobiformes > Hemiscylliidae > Chiloscyllium > Chiloscyllium plagiosum. The sequence goes on from NW_028270159.1 coordinate 91,297,161, forward strand.
ATATTACCACTGCAGCTTCAATGTTACTTTTCTCTGTATCCTCAGGTGTCTCCAATTTAGTTGTTATCAGTTACCAACACTCAATGACAATCTGCCTTTCTAATTGAAACAGAAATTGCTAAAGAATCTCAATAGGTTACAGGACTCAAAAACATTAACTCTGCTTTCCCCCCACAGATGTTGCCAGACATCTGCTGAGATTCTCCAGCAGTTTCATTTTTGTTTCAGATTTCCAGCATCTGCAATTTTGTTTTGTTTTAGCCTTTCTAAAATTCTGTCAAACTTCATCTCATCCAAGTCCCAATTACATTTTGTTTCACCATGAACTGGACATCAAATTCCTCTTCATAATACCACAGCCAGGCCCCTGCCCCGCTGAAGTTTAAACAGGGGATTTATGATCATTGGCCCCACTCATTCTTTTGCTACCCTTTCACTGTTTGTGACTAATGATGACTTTTGGATTCCCTTTTAATGTTAGCTGCCAGTCTCCCTTACTCTTTATTTCCCCTCTGAACAGTCTATATTTAGCATGGTTCTCACTGGGGTGAACAATAATCCATATCCTTTGCAACATCATGCAGGGAATTAGAGTATTGTTTTTGCCACCATTTCCTGCTTGTGGAAATGTTAAGCTGTACTGTACAGCTGAAGCTGAACATTGCCCAGATTTGTGCTCAAGTGTCCTTGCTCAAATGAACTCTTGGCCCATTGAATTCAGCCCTCCTCCACCTCAGAATTATTCTGCATTGTTCCTTGTTCATTTTATACACAAGCTAAACTATTTTGATACAATGACCGATGCTTTCTTAAATGATCCCAGGCTAATATTTAATGCATTTTATACATATTGTTGGCAGAGCAGATTGAAGATATCATTAGGATTCTGAACATTATAAATAGGACCATCACATGCAAAATAAGGAAATTATGACAAATGGTTATAAACAGTCCTGCTATTCCCTCATGTCTAGTATTTATGCAGCACGCTTCAGGAAGGGATTTGAGAAGGTGCACAAAAGGTACACAAGAATGGTACCAGAGATGAGCAACTGGACAACTATGTGAATAGTTTGAAGAAGCTCGGGCTGCTCTTTATGGAGGACAGAAGATGAAGAAGACATTTTACACGTGTTCAAAATCATGAGGGATTTGGATAGAGTAGAGTAAAAGGGTAGGAAAATGCATCTGGATTGGTTACTCTGTGGAGGGTTGGTGTGGACTTATTGGGCCAAGAGGCCTGTTTCCATACTGTACCGATTCTATTTTAAAAAAGGCTTGAGAAGAAAAGGACACTGACTTAAGATGATCAGCAAAATAAAACAATGGTTGCAAGGAATTTCTTTTTTAAATAGCATAGTTCGGAAACTGTGATGTTCTGCCTAATAGTGTAGTGGTGGAGGCAGCTTCAACTGAGGTCTTCAAAATGAATCTACAATTTTCACCAGGAGAGGTTTTGCAGTATCACATAGTAAAATGACTTGGGAGTGAACATAGGCAGGTTTCTCTTTGAGAGCTGATCAAATCATTGCCTCCGAGTTGATACCATTGATCATTGTATAACATTGCACAAACTACCAGCTCACCAGTATTTCCTAATGGTTTGTCATATTCTGATATAATGACTAACTTAGTCATGCCTGCAACTAAACTTACTTTGCAATTACTTCACTTGATCCAGGAGAACCTGCAATCCCATTTCCCTCACTGTTTGCACTGACAATGTTTCCAGAACTGCAATTCATCAAAGAACACAAATTCAGTCATTTAACATCAGTAAACGTATCCAGAATTAAGTCCAAAGCAATTTAACAAAAAAAAATCGCAGACTTGAGATTCAATATTCCAAGCCTGGTCGACTAGTTTTCTTAAGTTAGTCAATAACTACAATTTTAATAAACCGCATTATTAGCCATAGTGATACAAAAGAACAGAGATATCCATGCAAAGTGAGAATCAGGTGTAACAGACCTTTCGCTGATCGTTGTTCTCATCAGAAATAGAGATTATAGACAGGAAAGGTCCTTTCAGTGTAAGTGTAATGAGATTCTGTAGTCCATTCCGTGGAGTGTAAGTGCTAGGTAGCCCAACATCGTAGCTCAGTGATGGTGAAGGAAGTGGCAATTAGGTCCGTTAATCAATCAATCAAACTGCTCTCTCTTTGATCATATTGAGCTTCTTGACTATTTTTGCAATTAAACCAATCACCAGGTGAGCAGTGAAGATTCCAATGCTCCCGATTTTACCCTTGTAATGGTGAAGTTAATGAGAGGGTAATGACCAAGCAGTTTATCTTGAATCCCAGTCTTGTAATCTTGCTAATGTTATTAGTTATTGATGCCTTCACCACCCATCCCCCTGGAGTGTATTGACAATGCTCTCCTATGATCTGGCAAATGTTGCTGGGACTTTGTTTTCAAGATGCATCATTAACCATCTTGGTCGTGATGGTATGTCGTTCTTTTGACTTCCACAGGATGTCTACAGTACACCACAATGAGGGAATGCTGGGGTTGGGGTGTGGAAGAGACAGTACAGGGTGAAAAGAAGAGAACACCATTTCTTTAGTATGTCACCATTGTTTATAGCCATTCCTGAATACTGAAAGACAAGCAAAATTCAACCGACCATCGAAAAACTTTGGATGTTTTATGCTGATTCAAGAATGGTCTCTCAAAATAAGCCAAGCATTTCTGAACCAGTCAAGTAGTTGTTATCTGTGATTGTTCTCATCTCTGTTGGTGTTCACCACACTGCCATGGGATCTCTTCGTGAGGCAACCCTGACATAATCTTACAACAGCTGCCAGCACTCCCCTTTCACATTATTGGATCCCTAGCATAGCAGATTTAAATCTGACATTAGATCGAACTTACTTGCCAATTTGTTCCCTTTATTTTCTGACAAACTTAGGTTTCTGCCTAATTCACAGTTTGAGGTGTCAACATTTTCGCAGCTGCAACTGGTCATAAAGTACCAGTTAAATCATTTTAAATATGTGCATGATCACTAAGTTAATATTTGGCACTTCTTACCAACATCGAGAGTTTTGGCTGTGAGGGCAGGAGCTGGTGGGTGGGGAGTAAAGAGGTCAAATAAAGACTTGTCTGCACTGGGACAGAGGGAAAACATCCAAAATGCAAGGATTCAAGTTTAACTGCCTTATCTCTGAAAAAAAACTTAAAGTCTACATACACTATTGCTAATGTAACCCTTGCAAGCACAATTTGCAACTCAATGTTTGATTCAGAATCCGAATATAGTAATTTCTCATTATTCAAATTCACTGAAGGTTCATGGAATATTAGTCAGTATTGGCTGTTTTGTTGAAAAAAGAATTTTATTCCTTTTCTTTTCCTGCTCCTTCATCCGTTCGGAATTTACTGAAAGATCTGACCAGAATAACCCCGGGAGTAATTACAGGCCTCTGATCCAGAGCAGTGTAATGACCTCAGTATTTAGGATTCTATTCATTGATGACATCAGTGAAACGGTGTGGATGTGATGCTGCCTGTATTGAATTCACCATGAAAGCACTTTATAAGCTTGATTCAAACAAATAACTATTACTCGGGAAAGCGCCTGACTCTGTGGATACACATGGCCTCTGGTCAACTTAAATTATAAAAAGTGCGAAGCATTCAATGGCGACATTGTATGGGAGATAGACCAAGGCGAGGAGACCAGGAGCCGGTCCCAATCCATAGCCATGTTTCTTCAAATATGTAGCCATATTTCATCAAATGTCACCAAACTTTGGAGACCATGCAATGATTTTGGAGGGAGTGTGGAATGGGGGGTGGGGGAGTGAGGATGAGCCGGAAAGAGAAACAAAGAGAAGCGATGAGGTGGGGTGAAGGAGAGGAACCCAATTCCTCAGTATTTTCACAATAGCTCCAATGTCCAGAAACAGAACCTCATTATCGATCAGCAAGCAATTTCCCGTCTCAGCATTTAGGGTGGTGGTACTACTGTTTAAGACAACTCTGTCATTAATATTAAATTCCATGGGAGGCAGTCTAGCAGCCTCTTTAATGTAGCTGTTGTTATCTGAACTGGCATTCGTCGCGTTGCACAAAACATTTCAAAGGAATCAATGGTTCTTCAACATTCCCTTTTCACATTGTTGCATTCCAAATGAAGCATAATTAAACCACATCAAAATCAGATCATATTCAAACTTGCTTCCTCATGTCTGGCAAACTTTGATTCCCATCCTCCTGACAATCTGGTCTGTCAAAATGTCCCCAGCCACAAGTCATTGTGAAACACAAATTAAACAAAAGGCTTACACCTATAAATGACTTGCAAACATTTGAAAATAAACACTGAAGATCAAAAGGCTCTATTGAGCTGATAGAGCACTTTTTTTAAAAAAAGAGGAATCACTCTAATCACCAGGAGTAATGCAAATATTGGGATGGGCTGTGGTCTGGAATGGTGGTGTTTGCTATAACACCGAGAGATGTTGTCAAGAGGAAGTTCCTCCAGAAATCTTACAGAAACTCCTGCTCTGTAGAATTTCCTTTTCACATTACATTCTCTTAAAAAGGCCACTTTCAAAAGCTATGACTGCAACATATGTTGATTTTTTTTCAACTTTCACAGAGGTTTGCAGGACACCATGGTCTGTTCTTTTTGAATCGATAGGGATGAGGGGAGGTGGCCGATGTCATAGTATTGGGAAGCAGAGAGTTTGGTAGTCAATGTGTTTTCAATATGTTTATCCTCATTGCACAGTCCAGTGCTTTGAAGTGAACAACTGAAGGCCTGAACATTGAAGGGCTGGAAATTATTATTGAAAGACTTTGTGTTAATGCATGCTCAATTATTCACTGGCTTTTAACTGGGAGGTGGTAGGATTTGGAAAATGGCTTGGAGGGAGTCTGGCACCTTCTCATTGCTAAGCCATGCTGACATAGACCAGTTCTCTTTGAAATCTTGACTCTCCATGATCTCTCAGGCCTGCCTCCATCATTTCCCTGATTGTGCCCACCTTTGCTGCCCCAGCAATGATCAGTATGAACAGTAGGGCTCAGAAATGTGTTGATCTGTCCTCCCTCTTACTGGAGTAGCATCTCTTGAAACTAAGCTGCACCGTCAACTGATGAGTAACCCTGGCAAGAATCTCTTCATTTTAGATTAGAATGGAGCTGGAAAAGTACAGCAGGTCAGGCAGCATCTGAGGAGCAGGAAAATCGCTGTTTCGGGCAAAAGCCCTTCATCAATGAAGAATCTCCTCATTGGTCACTGCTGGCCATATACCATCCTTAGCATACGCCAAAACCTCCAGGTTTCAGTCCCAGCATCAGGTCTGCAGCATTCCCTGCAAGCTTCACCTAAAATGTTTTTTTACAAGACTAACGATAGAGCAAAGATTATATGCCAGTCAATAATTTCTTTAATGTAAAATAACAAACTGTGGACGTTGGCAATCTGAAAGAAATACAGAAGTTGCTGGAGAAACTCAACATATTTTGCAGCATCTGTGGAGAGAAAGCAGAGTTCACCTTGAGACAAGTGACCCTTCTTCAGAGAGATCTGAAGTTGTGAACATGAGTCATTCAACGAAAAACATTAACTCTGCTTTCACTCCACAAGTGCAGCCAGATGTCCTAGCTGTTAGTAAATAGTCACACATTGTGTTCAGCTTACTTTTCAATGACCTTCTTAGTTTCTGGAGAAGAAGAAACACCAGCTCCCTTGCACTTTCAGCAGTTGATGTTTTCAGAGCTGCAAATGGTCTTCAAGTGCCATTAAGTCAATTGAAGCAAACATTTACGTTCAGAATAAAAACATTTTTAGAAACTTGAATAGGAGTGTCAGGATTTCAAGCCACTGACAGTCAGGCTGGAACATGGAAATGAAGGATGTGACAAACCCATTTCTTCAATACTTTACACGTGTTGCACAGTCTAGAAAAGTCTCAAATAAGGAGACTAGGGCAATTAGAGAAGGGCAACTAACTGTCCAATTTCTCCATTTAAGAGCTTTGGATTCTAGTTCTACATACAGGATTGACTTTTCCTCATCAATGGGTATTGGCTCAGCAATTGCAAACATTAATAGTGGCACAGAAAGGTTTGCCACTCTGCTATTGCTCCAATTGATCCATCAGCTCTTTCGATTTGGCCGTTTCCTTCTTGAGATCATGACCCCGTAACAGCTTCTAGAACAGTCCACATCAGCAGCATGCCAACATTAGTGGTACCATCATTCACAGCAGTGCTGGGTCCAGCTCTCAGTCTAAGCAGCAGGGCTCCACCACAATTCACAACATTATTACTGCAAATGGCTTGTTTTTTAGAAAGACCACCACAATCTAACTTCTAGAAAAAATACACACTTGGGAGGCAGAGCCCAGCAGTTTCTGTCATGTGCTAACTATGGCCTGGATTAGCGTACTTGACATTGTTCTCGGATGTTGCAGAAGGAAGTATCTACATAACTTCACATGAATTGCTGGTTCTCCAGCAATAACCTTTATTCCAAATACAATATTAATCAGGAATTAAATTGCACTTTGGATCAAACTGACTCTTTAATTTCTTCAGTTGTTCCTGACGGACTATAGGTTTCATTTCTATCGCAGTTTGGATTGTCGCACTTACCATGCCTGCAATTGGTCATAAAAGATAAATGAAGTTATTTAAATAAGCATTTGCCTCCATCCCACAATTGTGTGCCAGCTGTTTGAAAGACTGAAGATTCTGGATTCAGGACTGCAGCCTGCATTCAGCCGTTTGAGTGAAACTGGTCACACTCCAGATGGGTGACTGCAATAGATGGTGAATTTGTTCTTCAAAACCTTTGTTGCTGGTGAAAACTATTCACGACAGAAAGGGGATATCAAGTTCTTGAATGTATTCATATTCAGAGTTTAGAAACTTCAATAACAAAATGCAAGCAGACTTACAATGAAGTGTCTTTGATGTCCTCTGCTAATACAATATTTTTGAACCAAAATTCTGAAGCCCTAATTCTAATGCAGATAACAGAGAGACAGTAATGCAAATGCTCTTGCCTGGAGTGGTGTTCCCTGCGCTGCTGTGTGATGTTTCCTGAAAAGTACCTTGAAAGTAATTTCCTTTCTATTTTGTATACTCTGAATGAATCAAAACATTGATCACATATTGTTTTCAAACTTACTTTTTTCATGATAGATTTTGGAGTGTACAGTTTTCCATCGACCTTGTACCATGGATAGTCAGGTGGTCTGCTAATAGTCAGAAAAGTGCTATTCAGTCATTTTAAGCGTACATCTACATCCACAATAAAATCATCATTATTAACCTGAAACATTGAGTCAGTATTTCAAACCATGGACAGCTGGTTTTGTAAAACTAGTTCAAGGCACAATTACAGTAGATGGTGAGTTATTACCACAAAACCCTCATTGGCTGTTTGCAAGACAAGGTAATGAGGCTGCAGCGAGTGAGCAAAGAAAGGGAGATACGATGCAATCAATTCATTTCCTCAATACTTTATACTTGTTGCAACGTCTCAAAATATCTCAACTGAAGAGCTCCAGGCCCAAATGGAGACGAGGCAACCAATTTTCCAATGTCTCCAATGAGGACCTTTGGTACTGTCTCGACATACAGGGCTGGATTTTCCACGTCGATTTGCTCTTGCCAAGATTCTGATGAGTCAGGCCAAGTGGAGGGGAGTTCAGGAGCAAAGCCCAATCCCTTCTGCACCATTATATTATCTTGTCAGTGGTGGGCAAATGAAGGCACCAATTGAGAGCCACTCATGTCTGTCTGTGTTTTGAACAATAGAGCTCCTCAACTCCCACAGTGAGCTTTTGCCTGCAATCTCTTTCGTACAGGCTCTGCAATACCCATCACTAATGGCAGCAAAGGAAAGGTCGTTGCCCTGCCTTCACTCTGTTATTGCTGTTAGCTCCTGGGATAATGACATTTCAATAATGGTTTGTGACCAGGCAGCAACTTCTGTATTAGCTACTGTCAGTACCATGCCACCCTTGGCACTGTCTACCATCGCGTTATAATCCAGCTCACAGTTCAACCAGCAGGCTTCACCAGAATTCATAAAATCATGACTGCAAAGGTCTTGTGTAAGAAAGAACACCATCTTCCAACTTCTGGATGTAATACATATTTTGCCGGTTAAGCTGAGTGTGGTAACTCGGGCCTGCTACATGCTTCCTGAATGCAGAAGGAAATATCTCCATAACTTCACAGGATATGCTTGTTCTCCAGTAATTGCCTTGGAGAATACAATATCAAATGAAGTACGAAGTACATAAAAGATCAAACATGTTTTGTAGTTATTGCAACCAATCCTGGAGAACTATATTTTCCATATCCCATGCAGTTTGGATTGTCAAACTTGCCATGCCTGTAACTGGTCAGGCAAGATAAATTAAAGTCCTTATGTGAGCATTTGCCTCCAGATACGATTGAGTGCCAGCTGCTTGAATGGCTGAAGACTCTGGATTCTTTAGCCTTGGATTCTCTCAAGAAGACTCTAAAGTTCAGCTGCTTTTGTGAAACTTCTTAAAACCCAGACGGATACTGCAATCAATACTGATTTTATTCTTCAACCACTTTCACAGGTTTGATGGACACTACAGCTGGTGAGAAGGGTGAGTGTGTGATGGGATACATATTTCTTAAATATATTCATTTTAAGAGACTAAAATGATCAGGAATAAGTAACCCAAATTTGCAAGCAATTTTGAATTCAAGCTTCCGTGATGTCCTGTCCTAAAACTGTTTGTTTTGAAAAGAACTCTCCGACCCAAAGAACAATGTGAATAATGGAGAGGCAGTATGTGATTGCTGTGGTCGGGAGTGGTAATCTTCGCATTGCTGTGTGGTGTTTTCATGAGGGGCCTGTACGATATCTTACCATAACTGCCTGCACACCAGCAACTTACTTTCACTTTCTTGTATTCTGAATGAAGCAAAATCATGGTCACATATCGTATCAAACATACTTTTTCGAGACCGCCTCAGATTTGGAAGGCATGGTTTCCCATCTCCATCGCAGTTTAGGCTGTCACGTTTACCAGGCTTGCAATTGAACAGGCAAGTTTAGTCACTGAAATCAGCATTTGTCTGCATATACAATTGTGTGCCAGCCGCTGGAATGGCTGAAGGATCTGGATTCAGTATTACAGCACTTATTCAGCTGTTTTTTTAAAAAAAACTGCTCACACTGCAGAAGGATGACTGCATGAGTTGGTGATTTTTTTTTGTCAAACTTGCATAACTGGTTTGCAAGAAGTCAGAGCACAGGTAGGGGGAGAGGCAGAGAATGTCGGGGAGATGGAATTTTTCCTTGCAGTATAGACCAGAGAGGTCAATGGGAGGTAAAACGTTCAGGACCGGGCTGATGAAGGGGAAACGTTTCACTGAAGAGATTGGGATGTTTTAAAGCAATGGCTTTTCCAGCAACTCTGTTTTTCTTTCTGATTTACAGCATTCGCAGTTCTTTCGGGTTGTATTTGGATGCTTTCTGTTGTTCTAGTTAAATAAGAGCTTCAATCAGTAGGAACAAAGCAAGCATGAGGGATGCAAATTTAGTGCGATTGCTGTGGTCTGGTCTACAAAGGTGTTTGTTGCACTGCTGTCACACGCTTTCAAGAGGAAGCCCCTGAAAAATCTAAACAACAGCTCTCCAGCAATTTCCTTTCACGTCTTTGAATTCTGAATCAAGGATCATTTATACACAAACTGGAGCAAACTTATTTTCTGCAACTGTCCCTGGAGAAATTAGATTTCCCGGTTCTTCACAGTATACGCAGCTGAAATTAGTCATGAAATATAACATTTTAAGCTAGGTCTTGTATGCACAATTGGCTGATGGCTGGTATAAAATTGCTGGATGCTCAGGGATTCAGTATTATATTCTTTGATCAACTGTATTTATTAAGTAGGTCAACTTCCAGAGGTAGTGGGATAATGGAAAACAGTAGGTTTTTTCCTTAAAACTTTCATAAGGGCTTTGAAAGACATCACAGGTAGAATGAGGGGAGCAGAGGATATAGGAATCCTAATTGTTCAATATATTTATTCTTTCTTCAGAGTTCAGCTATCGAAATGTTCGAATACAAATTGAGATCTGAATATTGAATGGGCAAGCAATTTTCCACTGACCACTTTTGAAGGTTTTGTATTGATGCAACTATTTTTTAAGCAAACAAAATCTCTAATCTCTCAGAAAAATGCAAACATTATAGACATATTAAAGCAACTTTGTTAATGTGACTGCCGTAGGTTGGTGTTTGTTGCATGACTGTGGCATTACTCAGTCAGAAGCCCTTCCACAGAACTTACAGGAAGTGGCACTAATTTTCTTTCACATTGTTGTGTTCCAGATGAATCTTAGTTAAGTCACACATTGGACTAAAACTTTCTTTGTGATCACTGCATTCATTACTGGAATCTCTTCTGCCTTGGAAGTGTCACAGTTTCCATATCGGCAATTAGTGTTACAGCACAAATTAAGTGATTTTAAACAAACACTTGAAAAATTCAACCATTGAAAAAGCTCTGAAGATGGGAGATTTCAGCATTATAAACTTGTTTGTTGGATCTTTACATTGAAACTCCAATTTATCAGTTTAATCAACCTGCCACATCCCATACAAACAGGGATGAGTTAGATATTCAACATGAATATGTCTCATTAATTGTAACTTTAAATCCACATTCCTGCCTACCCTGAAAACCTTTCGCCATCTCTCTCTCAACAATAAACTGTTTATGTTTGCCTTTAAAATATTCCATAAATCTGCTTTAATAGCGTGCCAGAGTTTCCACATTTTGAGAGAAAACAAATCATCTGGATGTGTTTTAAATGGGCAACCACTGACATTTAGACAGTAATCCTTCATTCTCGTCTCTTCTGTAAGAGGAAACATCTTGTTTCAATTAATTTGCCTCTTCCTCTCCTAACCACAAACTGACAAAAAGCCTAGACTATCCGAATTCCCTTTGTATGACAAGTCATTCTGTAAGTATTATTCTGGTAAGCATTCTCCGAATTGCCTCCAACGTATTTACTTCCTTCCATAAACAGGGTGACCGATAAGAATTAGAGCATTCAAGATACAAGCTCAACAGTGCTCTCTACTTTTGTGTTTAAATTCCCCCACGATAAAAGGAAAACATTTATTCACTGTCCTAATTACGTACTGCTAGCACTTTGTGATTCAGGTAATGTTACACTCAGATCCCACTGCATCTCAGAGCTATGGAATCTCCCTCTATCAAAACAAACTGCTTTTCTTCCAGTCAAAATGGACAACTTCACTCTTATCCACGTAAAGCTCTATTTGTCAGGCCTTTGACTACTCACTTAACCTATATTTCTCTATAGCGCCCCAATGTCCTCTGAAGTTATTTTTTAGCCTTTCTTTGTCATGTCAGCTTTATATTAATTCCTTCGTGAGTCATGGACTGTGAGTCAATACTTGAAAGATTTGAGCAGATACAGATTTGTTTTAAATAGCTGCCCAAGTTACATTGTCCTAACCATTCTGAACTCCGGTTAATTCTCAGTTCCAAACAAACACCGAAGTAATGAACATTCACGTAAAAAAGGCTGAACCCTTGAATATAATTAGAGTATACAAAAATAACAATAGGATTCTTGTCAGCACCCCTCTAACTCTGTCACTCTCTCTCACACACACAAACACACACACACACAAACACACATACACACACACACACACACACACACACACACACACACACACACACACACACACACACACACACACACACACACACACACACACACACACACCATGGATAAGGGAAAATCATGAAATGTAAGATGTCTGTAAGGCAAATGGATACTATAAACTTCCACTGTATTATGTCAACCTTTTAGCAAAACAACAATGGTTGACTCAGACCCGTGGCCTGTGCCTCTTGCTTGATGTGGGAGCTTAGGAACGTGACTGACCCTCCAGACACTTCCACTTGAAAGAAGTGTGTCCAGCTGCAGCTCTTGTTTGATCGCATGATTACTCTGGAGCTGCGGATGGACTCAATGTGGAGCATCTGTAATGCTGAGGATGCCGTGGATAGCACGTTTAGTGAGCTGGTTTAAACACAGTTTAGAATCGCTGAGGGAGACAGTGAATGGGTGACCAAAAGACAGAAAAAGAGTAAGAAGACACTGCAGGTGTCCCCTGCCGTCATCTCCTTCCAAAACAGGTATACCGTTTTGCATGCTGTTGGGGGAGATTACTTACCAGGGGAGGGCAGCAGTTGCATGGTTCATGGCATCGTGGCAGATACTGCTGTTCAGAAGGGCGGTAAAACGACTCGTAGGACCATTGTCACAGGGAATTGTCTTGTGAAGGGAGTAGATAGGCGGTTCTGTGCTGGAATGGGACTTCTGGATGGTATGTTGCCTAACAGGTGCTCAGGTCAGGTATGTCACCGATCAGCTGCAGAGCGTTCTAAAAGGGGAGGGTGAACAGCCAGTTGTCTTGGTGCTTATGGACACCAACGACGTAAGTAGAAAATGAGATGAGGAACTCAAAGAAGTATTCAGGGAGCTCGGAGAGAAGTTTAAGAGGAGGACCTCAAAGGTAGTGATCTGGGGATTACTACCAGTGCCACGTGCTAGCCAGCGTAGAAATAAAAAAAGACAGGTTGAACACATGGCTTGAGAGATGATGTAGAAGGGAGGTGCTCAATTTGTTGGACATTGGGACCGGTTCTGGGGCAGGTGGGACTATTACAAAATGGACGGTCTACATCTGAACCAGACTGGAACCAATGTCCTTTGTGGGTTTTTTGCTCCTGCATTTGGGAATATTTAAACTAATGTGGCAGGAGACTGGGAACCAGAAGAGAAAACAAGTAGGCAGTGATGTGGAGACCGGAGACTGTAAGAATTATGAAGATTGCATTCATAAAGGGAAGAGTAGACAGAGAGTAGATGAGCACAAAAAAATTGGGAGCCCAAAATGCGTCTACATTAATTCAAGGAGTATAGTGTGAAAGGCAGATGAACATAGGGCTTGGATTGGTGCCTGGGAGTATCGTGTCATTGCAATCACAGAGGCTTGGTTGAAGTAAGGGCATGAAGATTGGCAATTAAACATCCCTGGATACAGACTCTTCAGATAGGACAGGGAGGGAAGTAAAAGGGAGGGGTGGAGTTGCATTGCTGGTCAAGGACGATATCACGGTTGTGCTAAAGGAGCACACTATGGAGATCTTGGTTAGTGAGGCATTATGGGTGGAGCAGAGAAATTAGAAGAGTGCAGTTACACTGTTGGGGTTGTATTACAGGCCTCCCAACAGTGAGCTTGTGGTAGAAGAACAAATAGGTAAACAGATTTTGGAAATATGTAGAGGCAACAGGGTAGTGGTGATGAGAGATTTTAATTTTCCCAACATTGACTGGGATATGCTTAGCGTCAGAGGTCTGGATGGGGTGGAATTTGTAAGAAATGTCCAGGAGAGTTTTCTACTGCAGTATGTCAATAGTCCGACGAGGGAAGGGTCATATTGGACCTGGTACTGGGGAACAAGCCAGGACAGGTGGTAGAAGTTGCGGTGGGGGATTTCTTTGGGAACAGTGACCACAATTCTGTAAGTTTTAGAATACTCATGGATAAAGGAGAGAGTGGTCCTTAGGGAAGAGTACTAAACTAAGCTAAGACCAATTATATCAAAATTCGGCAGAAGCTCGGAAATGTAGAATGGACACAGCTATTTGAAAGGAAGTCCACATTTGAGACGTGGGAGGCTTTGAAAGGTAGGTTAAGGATAGTGCAGGATAGGCATGTCCCGTTGAAGGCAAAGGATAGGAAGTGCAACATTCGTGAACCGTGGATGACAGGAGAAATTCTACGACTAGCCAAGAGGAAAAGGGAAGCATACATAAGGTCTAGGCAGCTAAGAACAGAACGGGCCCTGGAAGAATATCGGAAAAGTAGGACAAGTCTTAAACGAGGAATCAAGCGGGCTTAAATGGGTTATGAAATAACTTTAGCGAGCAGAATTAAGGAGAATCACGAAGCATTTTATTCTTATACAAGAAGCAAGAGGGTAACTAGAGAAAGGATTGGTCCACTAAAGGATAACGAAGGAAGGCTGTTTGTCGAACCTGAGAGAATGGGTGAGATTCTGAACGATTACTTTGCATCAGTGTTCACTGAGGAGAGGAACATGATGAATGCTGAGATTAGAGACAGAAGTTTGATTAGTCTTGATCATGCTGACATAAGTAGGGAAGATGTGCTGGGTAGGTTAGTGGTTATTAAGGTAGACAAATCCCCAGGACCGGATGGGATCTATCCCAAGTTGCTGAGGGAGGCGATAGGGAAAATAGCTGGGGCCCTGACAGATATCTTTGTGGAATCCTTAAATACAGGTGAGGTGCTGGAGGATTGGAGGGGAGTTTATGTTGTCCCCCTGTACAAAAAGGGTAGTAGGAATATTCTGTGCATGACGTCAGTGGTGGGAAAGTTGCTGGAGAAGGTACTGAGGGATAGGATCTACTTATATTTAGAAAAGAATGGGTTTACAGTGATAGGCAAAATGGTTTTGTGCAGGGGAGATCGTGCCTTACCAACTTAATTGAGCTCTTTGAGGAAGTGAGCAATTTGCTAGATGAAAGAAGGGCTGTACATGTCATATACATGGACTTCAATAAGACGTTTGATAAGATTCCCCATGGTAGACGAATGGAGAAATTGAAGTCATATGGTGTGCAGGGTATTCTAGCTAGGTGGATAAAGAACTGGTTGAGAAACAGGAGACAGAGAGGAGTATTTGAAGGGAGTTTCTCGAAATGGTGAAAGTTGACCAGTGGTGATCCACAGGGGTCAGTCTTGGGGCAACTGTTGTTTGTAATATAAATAAATGATCTGGAAGAGGACACTGTTGGTATGATCAGCAAGATTGCAGATGACACGAAGATTGTTGGAGTAGCAGAAAGCATAAGGGACTGTCAGAGAATGCAGGAGGATATAGAGGGACTGGAGATTTGGGCGGAAAGTAGCAGATGGTTTTCAATCCAGACAAATGTGAGGTAATGCATGTAGGCAAGACTAAGTCTAGAGCGAATTATACAATGAACGGAAGAGCCTTGAGAAAAGTTGTTGGGCAGAGAGATCTGGGAGTGCAGGTCCATGGTACTCTCAAGGTTGCTGCACAGATGGATAGAGTAGTCAAGAAGGCATATGGTTTGCTTGCCTTCACTGGACGGCGTATTGAGTATACGAACTGGCAAGTCATGTTAACATTGTACAAGACATTGGTTCATCCGCACTTAGAATTCTGTATACAGTTCTGGTCGCCACATTATCAAAAGAATATGGACGCCTTTTGGAGGGTGCAAAGAAGGTTTACGAGGATATAAGGTGCTAGCTATGAAGAAAGGTTGAGTAGGTTAGGTTTATTTTCATTAATAAAAAGGAGATTGAGGGGGGGCCTGATTGAGGTTTACAAAATCGTGAAGCGTATAGACAGGGTGGATATAGACAAGCTTTTTCCTAGGATGAAGGATTCAATAACGAGAGGTCACGCTTTCAAGGTGAGAGGTGGAAAGATTAAGGGGGATACACGCGGCAAGTACTTCACACAGAGGGTGGTGGCCGTTTGGAAGGCGTTGTCAGCAGAGGTGATAGAGGCAGGCACGGTAGATTCATTTAAGATGCTTGTGGACAGATGTAGTAATGGAGAGCAGAGGGATACAGATGCTTAGGAATTGACCGACAGGTTTAGACAGAACATTTGGATCGGCTCAGACTTGGAGGCTAAAGGGCCTGTTCCTGGGCTGTAAATTTCCTTTGTTCTTTTTTGTTAACTTATACATTCCTTTTCATATTGTATTTATTAGAAGGTGAGAGGTTGGGAAGTGCTTTTGTCAAAAAGGACCGGAATGTCCTTGGTCAGACACCACGAACAGAATTCATGCAGGGCATCCATTAACCAGGGCAGGAAATGAAATGTCAGCCTTCATTACAAAATGAATCATGTGCAGCAGTTGTGGAGTGTTGTTGAGGCAGTATTTCGGCTATTGTGGACAGACTTTCTGACCTTTCTAAATCAATGGTCTCCTTGTCACAGAGGCAGTGCAGAGCTGTTTTATCAGAATAATATCTGGGATGATGGTAAAATGAAGAGAGTGTGAAGGAATGGACTTCCATATGAAAAGAGTGTGTTTGTGGCTGTCTATATGATAGTGACCGGTGTTGCCCTCGCTCTAACTACCATCCTTGATAGTGTCGGGCTTGGTATCCTCACCTTGCACGCGGGAGTTGAGGGTGCAATTCTCTGCGGCAGAAAACCATAGAGTTTTGGAGCAGAAAGATGTGAAGCTCCGGTCCTCGGAGTTGTTGTTGGAATTTTCAGCGGAGCTGTGAAAAAGGTTTCCAGCCTTTTCCTCCCCTTTCTCGATGACCTTCTCAGCGCTGCTGAAGCTCATGTGAAACGCTGCGGTCCTGTGAGTGTTATGAATTGAATTAGTTTCAATCAATAGTTTCCGCTTCCGATTGTTGGGGTTTGAGAACACAAGACCATCAAGTGCAGGACAAAGTATTTGACGAGATTCCACCAAGGGACTGCAAGAAACAATATATAGGAGAAATAGGCTGACAACGTGCGAGCTGCATTCATAAAGTCCATCCAGCCGTAAATGCCACGGACAGCTGTTCCTCATATCGATATGCAGGACACTGAGTATCTCTGATCCCGGGAGTTGGAACTGGGATTATATGACAGTCTGCAGCACTGGTTACTTCCTTGTGTGAAGTACCTCCTGATGGAACACATGTAAAAGTCTATTGCTCATTGAGAAATACGTGCAAAATAGTAGCCCAGAGCAGTATTTCTGTTGTTTTTCTAGTGCTACTCTTGACATGCCCTACAACACTGTACTTATTCTGTGCTTCCTGAAGATTAAGTGAGTGCTTCTATGATCGTATTGTGGGCAGTAATCTGCGTTTTAACTTCAATAACGCGCGTGTGAAGCCCAAGTCCACCAATGTCTTTTTTGTCTTTCTCATATCATGTGCAATTACAACACAGTAAAGAATCAATTAATATTGGAAGATGGCGCACAGAGGCGTGCGAAAGGCCGAGATTTTAGTGATATTTATGCAATGATTAGAGATTGCCTTGATTCAGGAAATAAGGATGTAAAATGTGTTTTGTGCCGAGATAAGGAACAGTGAGAAAAGAAGTCAGTAGCAGGTGTAGTTGACAAGCCCACTCGCAGTCACCAGAGTGAGAAATAAGACGGACAAGAAAAAGTACTGTGTGTGAGTACGAAAAGATGGCAGTAATCATGGGTGATCTTAATTTCCCCTCTCCCACTCCCGGTTCTATTGTAAAGAATGTTTGGAGAACAATAATCAATAAAATACGTATGGCCCATAGACCAAGACAAGCCATATCTTGGTCATCGATTACTTTACAGGCGACTTAGTTTCCGACTTTTCTTGGAAACCATCTGAACCACCCTTTTATTGGGTTTCTTTCCATATTAATATTAGTCTGTCTTTTGATTATTCCTGACAAAGTGCATGACCTCACACTCACAACATGAAACTGCAAGATTTCTCCACTCACTCATACTATCGATATCATTTTACAGATTTGCACGTCCTCATCAAAATAAGCCCGCTCACTGATTGCGTATCGGCATCAGAACTGGACACATTTCACTCTGCCACTTCCTTCAAGTCATTAAGACAGATAAATCATTGAAGCCCGATGACTGACCATTCTGGATTTCACTAATTATATGTTTTCAACTTGAAAACTATTCAATAATCCCGATTCGGTGACTTCTTGTGAGTAGACAGTGGACAGTTAATGCTGATTTATTACCCAACACCGTGACCCCTCTCAGTGTGCAATGATCTATTATATGGCTCCTAATTGAGTATTTGACAGAAATTCGAAAGGACTATACCGAACAGCTCCCTTGATCAGCTCCGCTGGTCATGTTAGCAAAGGAATCTGGCAAATTGGCAAGTGTGACTTTCCTTTCAATAAATAATGTTGACTCAGTTTGAGTGCAAACATCTCTTCCTAACGTTGTGTTTTTACTCATTTTAAATGGTGTCTAGCATTTTCCAAATGACAGCAAAGTCATTAGAGCAGATAGCAGTAATTTAGTCCATCAAGTCAGCGACAGCTTTCAATGATATCTCGGCTTATTTGTATAATCCCCAACACTATTTTTCAGCCTTATCTCCGTGGCCCTTGATTGCGGACTAACTAAATAACTGCCTATCTCAGCCTTGAATGTACCCATTCTTGACAGACCTCTGTTGGATGCATTTCCACAGATTTGCTATCCTCCGAAAGAGAGAATATTTTCCTCACGTCAGTCTTACATGTTTGACCCCATCCGCTGTGATAAGGCCCACTGGTCCCACATTATCCATATATTTAAATCAGGGCAGTATAAACACCCGAAGGTCGGTCTTAACACTGCAGAGCCAGCTGTGAGTATTTGAAACATTTTCAAATCTTGACCACAAACAGACATGAATTGCACATTAGATTTGCCAAAAGCGAATTTTGTTCAAGATCACATAAAATCATAGAGTCATAGAGATGCACAGCATGGAAACAGACACTTTGGTCCAACCTGTCCATGCCGACCAGATATCCCAACCCAATCTCGTCACACCTGCCAGCACCCGGCCCATTTCTCTCCAAACCCTTTCCATTCATTTGCCCATCAAAATGCCTCTTAAATGTTGCAATTGTACCGGCCTCCACCTCTGGCAGTTCATTCCATACACGTACCACCCTCTGCGTGAAAACATTACTCCATCGGTCTCTTTTATATCTTTCACCTCTAACCCTGAACCTATGCCCTCTAGTTCTGGACTCCCCGACCCCAGGAAAAAAAGACTTTGTCTATTAATCCTATCCATGCCCCTCATAATTTTGTAAACCTCGAGAAGGTCACCCCTCAGCCTCCGACGCAGCCGGGAAAATAGCCCCAGCCTGATCAGCCTCTCCCTGCAGCTCAGATCCTCCAACCCTGGTAACATCCTTGTAAAGCTATTCTGAACCCTTTCAATATTCACAATATCTTTCCGATAGGAAGGTGAACAAAATTGCACGTAATATTCCAACAGTGGTTTAAGCAATGTCCATTACAGCCACACCATGACCTCCCAACTCCTGTTCTCGAAGGTCTCCTTGTTCAGCAACACTCCCTGGAATCTTACCATTAATGGCATAAGTCCTGCTAAGATTTGCTATCCCAAAATACAGCACCTCGCATTTATCTCAATTAAATTTCTGCTGCCACTTCTCAGCCCATTGACCCATCTGGTCCAGATCCTGTTGTAATCTGAGGTAACCCTCAGTAACTCAGCTGGCGATGAAAACACTGTACCGATACAACAACGTTTTTATTTTCTCGATCCATTGCTATGTTTATTAATCTCTCTGCACATGAAAATGGATCCTTCCCATCCACTTCAATGGATTAAATTCCCTCCAGTTTGGCTCCCTTCGGCACTACCAGTCCACACTGACCCTCTGTGAGTAATGCACCAAACACTATGTCAATTTACCACGGCAAATTCACCTGACGAACACATGTTTGGACTGTGGAAGGAAACCCACGCAGACAGGGGAAGAATGTGCAAACAGCACACACACAGTGGCCCGACGTTGGAAGCAGACCTGGGACCATGGTGCTGTGAGGCAGCAGTGCTAACTGCTGAGCCACAATTATCTCTCAGCAACGCTTATAATTCAACTGGATCTCCCAGCATCCTACTCCGTTATGAACCAAGAGAGGGGGACAGCGAATACTGGGGTCAGGCTGCGGACAGGGCAAGCCAAACACTGGTGTTTCAGGTTGGAAACATTCATTTCATAAGATGTATTAAGCACGGAAGTTAAATGTGTAGACAGGTCCGAGTGGAAAAGGTGATGGGTTAGATATCCATTGGGAATCCCCACGCAGTTTCGAATTCTGCCGTTTTTAATGATTTCCGAAAGGACGATTTCGCGCTCAAACTTGAAAAAAGAACAATCTCAACAAACCATGCTAGTTGTTCGATTTGATTTTGTAAACTCGAGTTCTTAATCAGAACTGTGCCACTATCAAAACCTTGACCATTTCTCTTCCCACAGATACTGCTGGACACACCGAGTTTCTGCAGTATCCTCGGAATGTACTGTGCAAAAGTGCAACTTTACATTCGATTCCGTTAATCACAGTCCTCTATGTCCTGACCCTGGACGGTGGCAAGTTTTCTTCCTGTTCGTCAAAGCGCCCATCCCCACCTCTCCCTCCCACATCATTATAAACAGCCGCAGGAAATCTCTGGTTCACCTTCTTCGCTCCAAAGTGAAACTTACCAGCCTCTGTACTCTCTCTTCATGAAGGGAATTCTCATCCCCGGACATGGTGAAAGACAGAGGATAGTGAAGAGATTTTGGGGAAATATTGACATTTGAGAGCGGAACAATGTTAAGGAGGCAAACATGGAAACCAGTTTCCAGCTTTGTGGATCTTCAGAAACTTTTTGGGAAGTGGAATCGGAGGGCAATGAGCAAGGGTGAACTGTCGGACTGAGCAGAAACAGTCAAGACAGCTTCCCCTTGTTTAAGGGGACGGGACATTAACTCTGATGTTCTCGGGACATGAACTGATCTGAGACTTTGAAAGATTTTTGTATATGAGGACTCCAGGACATTGAAAAAGCTCGGGCCAGACAAACACTGAGAGGCTGGAACCAGACTGTCCCGATTCTGGGAGAGAGGTTTCCCAGTGACATGGGTACGTCTGCAGTGAGTGGGATCAGACTGTTCCTAGGTCTTAATAATGAGCGTCCCAGGCTTCATTTTGGAAAAGTACATCTGATAGAGGACAGTTGTCATTCTGGGAAGGCAGACTGAAGTTGAGATTCAGCAACCGCCTACTTTGGAGGATCGTGTGATGTGCTGGATTGTACGTGTCAGCGCATTAGTCTGCTGAATGAAAGACAGCTGATTCAAGAGCCCCCAAGGCGACAGCGATTGCTGCCCTTAATGCATCTGTTTGCTTTGCTGCACTGTTTCGGTTTCTAATGAGGTCAAAAGATATTCTCCAAATGGAAACACTATCACGTGACTAACCACAATGACATTTCCGCATTGCTGTCAAGATTAATGTCAAGAACTGTAACTTGTGGGAATCTGAAACCAAAAAGAAACTGCTGCAGAAACGAACCAATTTGGGAGGACCTGTGGGAGAAAACACAACGCTGATGACGTTCTGAAACATTGCCTCTTAATGTCTCTCCAGAAATGCTGCTGGACCTGCTGAGGTTTTCTTGCAAGTTCTGTTTTTATTTTAACTGAATGCCCATTCCATCCATCAGGATGATGCGGCCAGCCTCACCACGCACCGAAATTTTACACGTTTGGAAGCTGTGAAATGATTGGATTCAAACAAACCCAATAATGATTTACTCTTCCTCATCTCCACTAGGAAAGAGACCTAGAAAGTGAATTGCACAGTGTCGTCCTGTCGTCCTGGAGGAGTGGTTAAGGCAATGGAATTGAAATTTATATGGCTTAAACCATGCAGCCTCGAATCCTACTGATGGTGATGGAGAAATGTCAATAATTGCGAAGGGAAATTGTTCCCTGACTTCGACTGGAAGAGTCAGCTTAAAAACAAAAACGGGAAAATTGGGCATGGTGGGAATCTGCAACCCACTCCCTGTCAGGGTGCAGCAAGCAGAAATTTCTAGAGAAATTTGAGACGCATTGAGGTGTACACTTCTACCACCAACTGCGTTTGAAGCTGTGAGCCAACTGTTGGAAAATGAGACGAGAATAGTCAGGGACTTGTGTTGGACTGGTGCAAACTTGTTCAGCTGAAGTGCATTTTCTGTGCTGCAGAAATCTTTGACATGCTGCGTGAGGTGGTCGGAGAAACTGGCGGATGTGAAGCACGTTAAACTGGTCTCATCCTGACATCTCTCCTGCTCTCGGGGGATTTGTCTGTTTGTCCACCTGTGTGGATGAAAATGAGGATGATTTCCTCAGGGCGATTACCATACAGTGTGACCACGTCAAAGTTCAGTCCTATGATTGTGTCATTTAAAGCACAGGGAGTATCTCATTGAAATTTACCCTGAAAACATCAGAACATGTAAGATTAAGTGCCTCTTGCTGGAAACTGGGACTAACGTAGATAAATATCCGGTCTCCCGCACTGCAGATAGGCGGAAAGGCCTTTTCCACGCTGAAAGAAATGGAAGAAAGAAGGAAAATGATGTGCAGATAAAATGATCACAAATGAAAAAATAAAAGGGGTTTCATTAAGGAAACATACAGCACCATATTTCAATTTCCCTGGGCGTCTAGTGGTTCGGATTCAGTACTCTTACTGCTGTGGCAATGGGAGATTTCCTCTGACCGGTTATCTTGTTGACAGCCTTCCCAAAGCAGGGAATGTTGTATGGTGCTGGCAATTGATGGAGTTTTGTCACAAACAGTATTCAGACTGGCGTAAAACAAATAAGTGCGAATCCTGGAAATCTGAATCAACAACAGGAATTGACAGACAAATTCAGCCGGCCTGACAGCATCCGTGGAGACAAAGAGATTTAATTTTTCATATCGACAGAATCAGGTTACCTGTGCAATTTATTGTTTTAATTCCAGGGTAATTGCCAGTTTCACTTCACGAATCAGCATACATATCAGAATCTCTCATTAGCTGACATACGTCATCTGTAAAATGAAAAATGTCATATCGGCTGTAATGCTGTTGCTGTTCTCCTGAGTTGGTGAAAGTCTGGCCTTACTCATCTTCTCCTTTCTGTCCATGAGCAACAACGTTGAATGGAGAGCTTCTGTTTTCAGTGTCTACCTTCGTATGCTTATCTATTTGTCTCCCTTTGTCTCTCTGTACCATCTCACTCTCTTCTACATTCTCCCACTCTCTGTCTGTCAATATCCCTCAATTTCTATTCCTTCTCTTGGAAAAGTCTGAAATCCGGTGACAGATTGAGAGTATACCTGTTTCGTGGCTTTCTCCGCCTCCCCCCCAACCCGATACCCTCCCCCTCCCCCACCCCGGCCAGACTTTGTAGAACTGGGCTCACAATCTCCAGGTAATATCTCTGTCACTTAGGTCTGAGGTGAGGTGACGTTTCTTCACTCAAAATACGATCATTTACAATTGTAATTAGAATTCCTAACCGACCAGAAGAAAAGCAGTTTCTCTCCAATTATAGGATTTCAATGACATCATTGCAGTTTGCCTAAAATTAATGAATGGTGACAGCAGACAATGAGAGCTGTCATTTCGCAATGGATGCGTTATTACCACAACATTTCCTGGCAAGTCTACAGTGTCTCCTGCCTCACTTCATTATTTAAAAAAGACTTGCTGTGACAGCGAGAGACTAAAAGTAGAAGCGATGGAGAGATCATTGTTGAGCAGAGTACAGAATCTCGGCGTTGGATCAGCAGGATTGAACATTGACTAATGGGCCCACAGCAGGCGGCAGGGCTTGGTCTCACCAAATAACAACGGGCTGAGCTCAAACACAAGAAGCATGCTGAGCCCTCACTGTCGCGATATTGGATCAACAACACGGCTTTTGCAATAAGTTTATGCAATGGACTTTCAATGTACGGAACATTTCAGAGCATTTGACACCATACTCGCCTGGTTATTACCAGATGCTTTAACTGACAAAGCCACATACGGTGTTCTTCAAATCCGTTTGTGCATTTAATTAACTATTTGATCACAGTAACTCGGACTTCCTTGCAGTAATAAAGCTGATCGATGAGAATATATATCAACCTGCACTTATGCAGGAAAGAACAGGTCACAGCTGGTCTTCCTTCAGTGAAAATGCACCGAAAGGGGCAATCTCTTCTTGCTTTGCTTTCAAACTATTGCCTTCCCCTCTGTAATCTGACAGGGTAAAGGGGAAACGTTCATCCTCTCGGGGCCGATAAAATGCATGAATATGCATAGAGGGAATCTCATACCAAAAGATCAGGGTAATTGTGTTGAATTTATCAGGAGTGGTGTGTGAGTCGGTGTTAACAGTGGGTAGTAAGGGCTAACCCATTAGCACTGACATTGAGCCTTGCACCAACAGCATCAAACCCACTTCTTGCCTCACGTCTCCTGGTCATCATTGACTTTCAGTTTATCCTATTCCCCCTTCGAAACTTCTCACTTGTTCCCGAATACTTTCGGGTTTCCTCTTCGAAAGTGCAGCCGTTTGAAACAAATTTCTGGAGTATGCACGTCACTCTTTGGGATCAGCTTCACTGCCCATCCATAATTACTCCAGAGCTTGAGATGGTAAGTTACTTGACAGAATCGTGGAAGTACTCAGCACAGAGATGCATGCGTGATGTCGCGAGGGAGGGAGTTCCGAGAATTAAAACAAACGACATTGAAGGAACAGTGAGATAGTTTCAGCTGAGAAAGGCAAGCTCCTTAGAGGCGATTTGCGGTGAGAGGTGTCTCGTGTATCTGCCGCAATGATCCTTCCAGTTGGATGCGATGAATCACTGGATTGATTCTGGCAGATCCGGGTCTGTGCTCTGTGTGGAAGCAGGAAATAGTTTTCATTCAGATAAACCAAAAAAGAGAAATAAATCTTTATTTCCTGAATGCGAATTGGATCCAAGTCTGTGCGATTCAAACTCAGACTCTGAAGCAGGGACTCCACTGATGCTGACAATAACCCTTGACCTAACCTGTCCAAACTTTTGTGCCTATTTTCTTTCTCCCCACGTTGTGAAGCACCAGTCCTTGCCGTGAGTGGTGAAGGAGCTAACTACTCCCTCGCAGAAACAGAGACCCATATTTGGGGCCAGAGACCCATATATCTGTCCCGCAGCGGGTATGACTTTGCTCCGAACAGACCGGGTTTGCTGTGTGGGACTGAAACTGTGTTCAATCACACACAGACGCGGTGTATCAGCTGTGGATGTGGAGAAGGTTGGGGCGGATTCAGACCCATTCTGGGAAATAGACTGGATCCGGAATTCAGGGGAGCTTAGTGTCACAGACAGAAGGCTGGAGAATTGGGTTGGGAACAGAAGATGGGAGTGAGTTCCTGGATCAACCAGCTCTCTGTTCTGTGGGCGTTTGAATTCCCCGTTCGACCAGATCACATCTCAGCCACGCGAAAACCTCACTATCCTGCCCCACCCCACTCCTGTTTCTGACAATAAACTGTTCATTACGTAAACCCACGTGCACGCAACACCATCATTTTTCGAGTGAATTGAGGGAAGTGTAGGGAAAGTTCCGTTCGGTTTCATTCAGAGCATTCTAAATCAGTTACTTTTGTTTCAGCACTATTTGACATGGAGCCGTCACTCTCAATCCCCCGAGCATGTGGCCATTTGGATTCCACGGCTCTGGATATTTTGGTTGGTGCATGGTTGGAATGGAACCTCACGTTTTGAAAGGGACATTGTTTATCGTATATTCGGGCTGAACTGATAAACGTGTCTCTGGCACCTCCGGTACAGTGGAAACAATTGTCACTCAGAAACCAACACATGATCAAAAACAGTGGTAACAATGTGTCAACAAAATCTGCAACAGCGAGCGAATGCGCCCTTGTGTGGGGTTGCAACATTGCAAATTGAATGGAGAGCTGTGAACGTATTAACAGATAAAAGTGCCCCTACATGAAACTGCATTTGCCAAGACTTCTCCACTCACTCATTCTATCGATACCTGTTTGCAAAATTCCACATCCTTATCACAATATGCTCACCCACCAATTGTGTATCGCAGCATTTCACTCTGCCACTTCCTCCAAGTCATTCGGTCAGATAAAACATTAAATCCGATGACGAACCAGTCTGGATTTCACTAAATATATCTTTCCAACTTGAAAACTGCTCATTATTCTTGATTCGGTGATTTCTGTTAAATAGACAATGGACAGACAATGCTGCTTTATGACCCAACACCGAGAACTCCTTTATTGAGCAACGGACTTTTATATAGCCCCTTATTGATTGCTTGCTAAAATTCAAATGAACTTTACTGAGCATCGTCCTTCACCAAGTCTGCTGGTCATGCTACCAAAGAAATCTCTTAGATTGTCATCGTGTGTTTTTCCTTTCAAAAATGATGTTGACTCAGTTTGACTGTAATCGTCTCTTCTAAACTTTCTGCTTTTCTTAATTTGCAATGGTGGTTCACATTTTCGAAATGACAACAAAGACATTCGAGCAGATGGAAGCAATTTAACCCATCAAGTCAGCGACAAGTTTCAATGAGATCACGGCTGATTTGGTTAATCCTCAAATCCCCTTTCGGCCGCATCTCTGTGGCCCTCGATTCCCGAAGTGACCAAATGCCTGTCTTTCTCAGCCTTGCATGTATGCAGCCTTGACAACACTCTGTGTCAAACAACTTCACAGATTTGCTACCCTCTGAAAGAGAAAATGTCCTCCACACCTAAGTATTACGTAATTGGCCCCTTCCGCTGTGAGGAAGCCTTCTGGTGCCATATTATCCCAGGTGAATATCAGAGCAGAAAAAAACCCTCAAGGTCGGTCTGCACTGTCCAGTGCCAGCTCTTAGTGTTTGCAGCATTGTCTTTTTTGACTTTTGAATGAACAAATAGACCTGAATCTTCTTCAAAAACACTTCAGTGACTGTAATTTCGCTGGCAGTGTCGTGCGCTAGAAAGTCGAGTGTTTGATCACAAATACATCACTCTCAAAATGTTACCTCTGTTTCTCTTTCCACAGTTACCGCTGCACCCGTCGGTTTTCTACAGCATTCTGTGAATTTACTGTGCACAAGTGCTGCATTTCATTAAATTCCTTCAATCACAGTCCTCTGGACACTGACCCTGTTCAGTGACAATACTTCCTCCTGATCGTCAATGTGCCAATCCCCACCGCTCCCTCCCCCATCAAGATAAACAGCTGCATAACATCTTCAGTTAACTCTCTTGGCTCCAAAGAAAACCTCGGGAATCTCTCCAAATGCCAGGAAATCTCGACCCTGGACATGGTGCAAGGCAGAGGAGTGTTAAAGAGATTTTGGGAAAATATCAATTGGTAGGTGGAAAAAAATGTAAAAGAGGCAAAGCATATAACTCAGTCTCCAACATTGTGAATCTTCAGAAACTCTGTGAGAAGTGAAATTCAAGGAGAATGAAGAAGGGTGAACTGCCCAAATGAGCAGAGACAGTCAAGACCACTACCCCTTCTTTAAGAGGACAGACCATTAACTTTGATGATTCTCGTTCCCCTACATGACAAATACAAACCTCATCGAGACTCCGGGACAATGAAAAAACTCGGGACTGCACAAGGGACAAGAAGGCTTGAAGGGAGGTGGCCCCAGTTGGAGTAGAGTTGGTGCTCAGTGACATGGGTGTGTCTGTCGTGGATGGGATAAGACTGTTCCATAATGAAAGTTCCAGACTTTATTTTGGAAAAAACAAAACTGATAAGAGGACCCTTCTCGGTCTGGGAAGGACAGACTGAAATCCGTCACAACCTGCTTTAGATGTTCGGGCAAGGTTTTAGGTTGGAAGTTTCAGCGTATTAGACCGTTAAATGAAAGGCTGGTGGTTCAAGACCTCCAAAGGCGACAGCGATCGTTGTTGTTAAAGCATCTGTTTTCTCTGCTGCAGGGTTTGTTGTTTCCAATGGGGGCAGGAAAATGTTCCTCAAACGGAAACTTTCCGTGTGAAGAACCACAAAGAACTTTCTGCAATGATTTAAAAGTTAATGTAATGAACTGTGGCCTCTGAGCATCTGAAACAAAATCAGAAACTGCTGACAAAACTATCTGGTTTGGCAGTACCTGTGGGAGATTATTGAATTCTGATGAAGTTGTTAAATATTGTCCACGATTCTCTCTGCATGTATGCTGCCAGCCCTGCTGAGTTTTGTCGTGGAAAAAGTCTGGAGAATCACCAGGAGACGTAGAGTGTTCTTCAATAGGTCGGTCTGTTATTTGCAAATGAAAAACCGTGACACCGAGAAAGCAGATTCTCGAATGCTCTCGAACTTCATTGTCCATGGTTTTTTATACATTTTTCCCATGCTTTGTTTGCTTACCAGCATGTCCAAATATATTAATCAAAGGACCTCACACTCGCTACACAATAAACCAGTGATGTTAGTTCCCATCATTTGTTTAATTGTTCATTCTACTTAACGTTATTCTCATGTGACGGTTAGATATTTAATGTCAGCTTTCGCAACAATGGTCTTTCATTCCAGACCCTACTTCATATTTTCCCGATGCCATAATTTGTTATTTATTGTCAATAATCTCAATCAGGCTGACTGTATTAACTATTAATTTGATACTTAATGTCATGTCCCAAATATTTATGTTCCCAATCGAGTCATAATGATACTTAACAGGAAGCCTAACTTTACTGACTGTAATCTAATCTCACCATCAGACCTTTCAGCGTCAACCTTTCTTTGCTAATTGGTGTGAGAGAATTCCACTATTCTTAACTCATCCTGTATTCTACAGACCCCTTGCACCAGATCGCCAGTGGGGTTCATGCTTTCAGCCTTCCCTTGCTTTCATGCTTTAAACCTTCCCTTACTTTCATGCTCTTTATTTTCCATAGTAACATTTTGTCATTCTGACGAATGGCAGTTATTCCTGGCACTGGATATACTGACGGTGAAGGGTCAGTGATCAGAGCGGACTGTCCCTGTAGTTCTGTTCCCGAATCTCCACCTCCCACTCTGTTAGTAACCTCTCAGTCTCCTAGGAATTGCATTGTTCCCAATTTTGCCGGATTCCAGGCCTTTAACCTTGGCTGAGCAGAGAGTCGATGGTCTGAGGAATATCATTCCCAAACGTCTCATGTCCGAGGTAATACCAATTAATAACGGTGGCTGTGCATCCTCCTCTAATCTGTGAAAATCATTGTTGCGCACTGCAGGAACATTTATTGACCGAAATTAAGGAGGTTTTGAACCAGATCAAACTCCTATTAATTAAGAAGATGGTCTAGATCCCTTTCTCTTTTCTCCTGAAGGCAAATGTATGGCAATGCAATTCAATTGGTGAAACTTCCAGGCTTGAACCGAAACACAATTTACTTCGCACTATCGTTGTAACACAAACAAAAAACAAAGTGTGGACTAACCCAACTCTATTGGAAAACTGAACGAAATGAAACATCATTTAACTACGAAACAGTCAATGTTCGAATATAGTAACATTGCATAAACCATACAAAACTGGTCTTCCTGCTACCGGAATGATATTGTGAAACGTGAACGGATGAGGAAAGGTTATAATGTGATGTTTGTAATTCTTAAGCTTCCAAATGGTTTTGAGGTGCGAATGTATTTTAACCTTGAAGAAATTTGACGCATTTAAACCTCCTTCCTGTCCACGATAGAGGCTGTTGAATCTGTTCCGAATTTCCAGCGGCTTCTGTAATTATTTAAGGTTTCTGACGATAGCAATCTCTCACTTTTCCAACAAAACAAAACGAACCTTATGTTGCGAACAATATTCAAATAAGCAATGGGCAGCAGAGAGGAAAGATTTCGAGCAACGCTGCCCGGATTGTCACGGCAATTAACAGGAACCATCGCCATGAAAACCCTAAAACAACCTGACAAATCTATTTCGCCACAGAATGCAACGTTGGTGCTCAAGACTTTTCCTTACAAAACCACAGGAAAAGCCACAACACTGCGATGGCCGGAAATCGAACCCAGGTCAACTGCTTGGAAGGCAGCTATGCTCACCACTACACCACCACCGCGCTAGCAAATAAACCGTCCCTTTTCCGAAACGGACATAACAAGGCCGTAATCGTCACCAACTGAACTGGGGATGAAAGCAAAACAAGCAATTGTTTGTAAAACGTCAACAGGTCTGAAAACACCAGAATCAGAAGCCTTCAGCCCTTAAGAACAATCACTGGATCCAAAAGGTTCACTCCCCACACATGCTGCCGAACCTGCTGAGTTTCCCAGCAATTTTTGAGCTGTCTCTCAGATCTGCAACATCTGCAGTTCTTTGTCAGATAGAAAGCAAACGTTGACCCATTGAAGGGGATATTTGATCAGGTGATTGTCCTCTTCATCCACAGATATAGATGGGATGGAGTATAGGATCATAAAATTCTTACAGTGTAGAAACAGGCTATTCGGCTCATCATGCATCCCACCAAGTCTCACCCTCGACGCTATTCCTGTCACCCCGCATTTCTCATGTCTAACCATATAACCAACACTCACCTGGACACTATTGACTATTGAGCGTTGCAAATCCACCCTACCCTGCGCATCTTTGGACTGTGCGAGGAAACTGGAGCACCCGGAGGAAACTCACGCAGACACGGGGAGAATGTGCAAACTCCACGCACACAGTCTTCAATCAGACAGGGATCTGGGTAATTGGAGAGGTTTCAACAGGGAGTGCAGACTGGTGTGTGAATGATGGGCCGAAAGCCTGATCTCAGTGCTGTAAAGGCTCTACAGTAACATGATTCCCTACATCCAGCATTCAACACAGTTTGCATTTTGTTTTAATCCGTCCTGTTATTGACATTATTCCGAGTGAAATGTATAGAGAGAGGTTGTTTGCGCATTCACACAGATCTGTGTTTTGATGGGTCAGGAGCAACATACAAAACAACAACTGGCGGAGGGAGAATTGAATTCCCCTTCCGAATCTGCCGAGGACATGCAGGACCAGGATCTTCTCTATCACAACTCACTCACCACCCAACGCCTTGAGGAAAAACGCCTGATCTTCCGCCTCTGGAACCTCCAGATATCGTGTGTGTGTGTGTGTGTGTGTTTTGTGCCTGTCGCTGTGTGTGTGTAACAGCCGGAAATACGTACAGAGACTCAGACACAATCACATATGCAGAGAGATGTGCAAAGACCCATACAGACAGAAGCACACATATCGACTTAAAGAGACACACGTGCACATACAGTCACACAGACATACACACACAAGCGCACAGATGTTGATGGAGACAGCAAAAGTGATACTATTAGAATTTCTTTCCTAAAACTAAATGAGAAATTAATAGATTTTTGGATTGTTTGACTTTACAGGAAATTTGTCCATAATTTTGACGGGACAGCTGCGCCTTTAACATGTTTTTGAACGAAATAAGAGAAAGGTGGTTTAGTTAGTAGAGTGCGAGGTTAATGTTGAACGGATGAAAGCAATTTGAATTGATGAACCTATTTTACCATCCCTGCGTTTTCCAGTCTTTTCAAAATGGCCGCTGATGCTTCTGAATTGGGTTTAAGTGCTTTCTTGTTCCAGGATGATAAAATAGGAATTAAGAACCTGGAGGATATTTCTATTAGAATCAATACCGATCATTGGAAAAGTCCTCTTCCATAGGAAAGGGGACTTTGGGATTGCTGTTAGATTTTCAGCACTTCGAAGACCACCCAACAAAAAACAATGAAATACAAAATTAAACAGATTGTAATCCACTGTCCTTCTTTAAAAGTTTCAAATGAACAATGCAACATATTTTGATGGTGTCGTTTGTTGTAACCATTTTATTATACACATCACCAGAAAACCGAATGTGAATTCAGATATATTGTCCTAAAATACAAATGGTGAAATACGTAAAACTTTAAGAAATGCGAAGGTTGCATAACATTGCAAGAAGGGAGAAATAATAAATAGACTGTACTTTTTATAAAAAATGTGCATCATGTATTTTGCAAGGAAATGCGTTTTTGAAATGGCATTTTAGTTTTCTCAGGGCGAATACATATAAAAACATAGTTTAAAAAAAGAATTGAGTGTAATTGCGGACTAAAATGTGAAAAGAGCGACCTTACAAACAGATCGAAAGTGGAGGATAGCTGCAAGATTTGACAGCAATTTACCTGATAGTGACCCAATAATTGAAGTGTGATTGGAGATGAACGGAGTTATACACACATGCAGCCTTTGTTTGTGACAAGGAGCTCATTGATTATTGGCCACTAGTTCACCACTGACAAAGGCTGTCAGCTACCAGCAACGATGTGATTGGTTCTCAGGCAACTAAACTGCTTGGGACTCTGAACAAGATACAGGGAAGTCTTCAACTGCTCAGGAGCTCTCTCTGTTCGCGGCAGTGATAGGTGCTTTAATCCTGAAGAAACCTGGTTTATTTTTGTTTTAGCTGTTCCTATGAGCTCTGCCTTTTAATGAGTGTGTTAGAGACTGTTTGTAAGTATTGACCAGTCCTTCTGCATGGTGTAACTCAATGACAGCCTCCAAGATGCACTGTTCAAATTTACCAAGGCTCTAAAGACATGACAACGAAGAAATGGAAGGGCAGGGGAAGCAGATGAATTGGAGGGTATGACTTGGAGCCAGTGATCAAACCTGGTTAAATGAAGAGTAGATGAAGAGAAATGAAGAGTAGAGTACATAACGTCAGGAAGTATGGGATACAGTAGGATTTGGCGATCTGGATTCAGAATTGGCTGGCTGACAGAGGCAGAATGTGCTTGTAGATGGAAAATATTCTGCCTGGAGGAAAGTGTTGATTGGAGTCCCGCAGGTCTCTGTTCTTGGACCTCTGCTCGTTGTAGTTCTTATAAATGACTTGGATGAGGAGGTTGAAGAGTGGGTTAGTAAGTTTGCAGATGGCACTAAGGTTGCAGGTATTGTCGACGGTATAAACGGCTACTTCAGGCTGCAGTGCGACATAGATAGGATGCAGATCTGGGCATGGCAGATGGAGGTCAACCTGGATAAACGCGAAGTGATGCATTTTGGAAGGAGGAACACGAATGCTGAATATAAGATTAAAGACAGGATCCTTGGCAGTGTGGAGGAACAGAGGGATCTGGGTATGCAAGTACATAGATCCCCCAAAGTTGCCACACAAGTGGATAGAGTTATTAAGAAAGCATATGGAGTATTGGCTTTCAATAAGGGGGATTGAGGTTAAGAGCTGCGAGGTTTTGCTGCAGCTCTACAAAACCCTGGTGCAACCACTCTTTGAATATTGTGTCTACTTCTGGTCGCCCTACTATAGGAAAATGCGGAGGCTTCGGAGAAAGCGCAAATAAGGTTCACCAGGATGCTACCTGGACTGGAGGGCTTGCCTTATGAAGAAAGTTAGAATAAGCTCGGACTTTTCTCTCTGGAGAGAAGGAGGAAGAGAGGAGACCTGATCGAGGTATAGAAAATAATGTGTGGAATAGATACAATCAATAGGAAGAGACTTTCCCCCCGGCCAGGATTGACTGGCATGAGAAGTCATAGTTTGAAGATATTAGGAGGAAGGTATAAAGGAGATGTAAGAGGTAGGTTCTTTACGCAGAGAGTTGTGAATGCATGGAATCGGTTGCCAGCTGTGATCATGGAAGTAGAATCATTGGGGACATTGGTGCGACTCCTGGACATGCACATGGATAGCAGTGAGTTGAGCGGTGCGTAGGTTAAGTTACTATATTTGACATTAGGATTAAATCTCGTGGGCCAAAGGGCCTGTTCTGTGCTGTACTTTTCTATGTTCTATGTTCTATGAGTGCGTACACTTGGTATATCTAAACGTAAGGTGTCAACCTGGTGAAGCTACGACACAGAAATAGTTGCATGCCAGAAACCATAAGAAGCAACGGATAGACAAGGCTAATTGACTTTATCACTCACGGATCAGACATAATATCTGCAGTCCTGCCAGCTCCCATCATAAATGATGCGGGACAATATAATAAATCATTTCTTTCACATGAACGACGAGGCTGAGGGATACGAAATAGATCCTTTCGAAATTATGACAGTCATGGAAGTAATGGCTAATGGAAGTCTTTTACACAGACCACAGGCGACATAGGTTTAAAGTGTTATCGAGCAGACCAGACCCAGATGTATGGTATGCAGATTGATTTTGCTTGTTTTATGATAGTCATACATTCTGAGAAAGAGTGAAGAATATTGTGTTGCATTCTCTCCAGTACAAATCATACCTTACATAAGGACATCAGTTTAATATAGTTTCACAGCTTTTGACCAGGTGCAGAAAAGGATCAACTCAAAATATGACAGGTCAATTCATAAGTTTGATAACAGCACGGAAGAAATTGTTCCTGAATCCATTGGTGCGTATTTTCAAACATGTGCATCTTCTGTCCGATGGAAGAGGTTGGGAAAGATCATTGCGGTGGTGGGAGGGGCCTTTGATTGTGTTGGCTGCATTCCTGAAGCAGTGGGAATTCAAGACTGAGTCAATGGAAGGAAATATGATTTGCGTGATGGATTGGGTTAGGTACACGCATCTCTGCAATTTCTTGCAGTACGGCCAGAGCAGTTACCATACGAAGCGTCTGGATAGAATGTTTTCTGCAGTGCAATATTAAAATTGATCAGATTCATTACCAAAATGCTAAATTTTCTTCCCGTCTGAGGTGGTAGATGCATTGATGTGCTTTCTTGGCTGTAGAGTTGACATGGATAGACTGATTGTTTGTGATATTTATTACTCGGAACTTGAAGCTGTCCATCACCTCCAATTCAGCACCAATAACAGAGACCAGTGTGTGTCCTTCAGTCCAATTCCTGAAGTCAATGGCCAGTTCCCTTGTTTTGCTGACATTGAGGGAAGGACTGTTGTCTTTACACCTTGTCACTAAGCTCTATTTCCTGTAGGAAAAAGTGAAGACTGCAGATGCTGGAAAAGCGCAGCAGGCCAGACAGCATCCAAGGAGCAGGAGAATCGACGTTTTGAGCATAAACCCTTCTTCATGAATGAGGAAGGTGTGCCAAGCAGGCTAAGATAAAAGGTAGGGAGGAGGGACTTGGGGGAGGGGCGTTGGGAATGCGTAGGTGGAAGGAGGTTAAGGTGAGGGTGATAGGCCGGAGTGGGAGTGGGTGCGGAGAGGTCAGGAAGAAGATTGCATGTCAAGAAGGCAGTGCTGAGTCCGAGGGTTGGCACTGAGATAAGGTGGGGGGAGGGGAAATGAGGAAGCTGGAGATATCTGCATTCATCTCTTTTGGTTGGAGGGTTCCTAGGCGGAAGATGAGGTGCTCTTCCTCCAGGTGTCTCTTGCCATGGTCTGGCGATGGAGAAGGCCAAGGACCTGCATGTCCTTGGCGGAGTGGGAGGGGGAGTTAAAGTGTTCAGCCAAAGGGTGGCTGGATTGCTTGGTGCGGGTGTCCTAGAGGGGTTCTCTGAAATGTTCCGCCAGTAAGTGGCCTGTCTCCCCAATGTAGAGGAGGCCACATCTTGTGCAGTGGATGCAGTAAATGTCGTGTGTTGAGGTGCAGGTGAATTTGTGATGGATATGGGAGGATCCCTTGGGGCCTTGGAGGGAAGTGAGGGGGAGTTTAGGGCGCATGTTTTGCATTTCTTGAGGTTGCAGGGGAAGGTGCTGGGAGTGGAGGTTGAGTTCGTGGGGGTTGTGAAACTGACAAGGGAGTCGCGGAGGGAGTCTTTCCAGAACGCTGGTAGGGGAGGGGAGGGAAACATATCCTTGGTGGTGGGATCTGTTTGGAGGTGGCAGAAATGACGAAGGATGATACGATATCGGGAGGTTGGTGGGGTGGTAGGTGAGGACCAGTGGGGTTCTGTCCTCGTGGCGATTGGAGGGGCAGGGTTCAAGGGCGGAAGAGCGGGAATTGGAGGAGATGCAGTGAAGAGCATCGTCAACCACGTCTGAGGGGAAATTGCGGTCTTTGAAGAAGGAGGCCATCTGGGTTGTTCGGTATTGGAATTGGTCCAGCTGGGAGCAGATGCGGAGGAAGTGAAGGAATTGAGAATATGGGATGGCATTTTTACAGGGGGCATGGTGGGAGGAGGTGTAATCTAGGTCAGTTTTGAGACCTACCCACTATCGTGGTGTCATTAGTAAATCTGTAAATGGAGTTAGAGCTGAATTTGGCGGGACAGTCACGAGAGGGTAAGAAATATTGAAGGGGGCTGAGTACACAGCCTTGAAGGGCAGCAGTATTGCGTATTATTGAAGAGGAGGAGTTTCCAACTCTCCTCATTCATTGTGATCTGCAGGTCAGAAAGTTAAAGATCCAGTTCTCGATGTGAGGAAAGTCCTAGGACTCAGAAATGTCGATGAGTCTTGTTGGCATTCGGGTCTTCAAGGCAGAGCTAAAGCCAATATACAGAAGATTGATGTAGGTGTCCATGTTATCCAGATGTTCCAGAGATGAGTGAAGTGCCAGAGAGATGGGGTCTGCATGGATCGATTACGATCGTGGCGAATTATCGAGAACCTCAGCAATCTGGGAGTTAATGTTTACCATTCCTAACCTCTTAAAGCACTTCATAGATGAGTTCGGCCATGATTGTATTAAAAATCGGAGCAGGTTCGAGGAGCCGAATTCCAGACTCATGCTCCTATTTCTTGTGTTCATTTGTTCTTTATTGCTCAGAGGGAAACATGTTAACGAATGGTCCTGGCAGACAATGAAGATCCACACACACAAATCCCATTTCTCGGCTATAAGCCCATCGTCCTAAAGGTTTCAGCAATGCATGGGATTATTGAAATACCACACAGGTAATATGAATGCTTATGATTCAAACATTCATCCTCGTAATGAGAGTGTGTGAGACTTTACGTTCTTCTGGGTGTATGGTAGCCGACTGCAAAATGAACCTCAGCAGGAACTGCAAAGAGGAGGGTATCAGAGTAAGGAGCACAAGAGCTGTAAATGTGGTTAGGAAGAGGGCAACCTGCACAAAACTACCCAAGACAGTGGAGGGGGGGGGTCTGGGAGTGAGGGTGTCGATTCAATATTACCAGAAGTGTTAACGTGAGTTGATCAAACAATGAATTAATTAAAATTTGATGAAGAAATGTATCTGACTCTCTCTGTCACTGTCTGTCCCTCTTTTGTTTAAAGTGATAAAATACCGCCCTCTCCTGGCTGCCCAGTGTCACTGTACTAGCAGGAGATTTTTTTCTGAGACACTTTCCTACTGTCCCTGTTCATTCTTTTATTTCTGACAGTCTCACAATGTCCTGAATGACGCAAAGGCGCACGCGGCTGCGCAGTGACGTCACAAAAAGAATGGCCACAACCAGCGGGGAAAGTCTGAAACCGAGGAAGCGAGAGGAGGCAACAGGTGACTCGTGCCAGGACCGTGAGGTGAGGGAGAGCGATCCCCTCTGACCGCCACGAGAGGAACCAGCAACCACTTTCTGAATGAAAGCAACTAGATATTTTTGAGTGCTAGGTCATTTATTCACATTTCATCATTCCGTAACAAGGCAGCACCCACCCCTGAAATACTTCAATACTATAGTACAGGAAATGTATAAATGTTAGGAACCACAGAACGATGAAAAGGTTTAACATTGTTGCTTGGACAGAATTTCAGCAGTGTCCCTGTTTTCTGCATTCCTCCATTTTCAAATCGAAAAGTTACATTTGTTGCTTCCGAGTTTAAATGAACCTTCTCTGAATTTAATTAATGGAGAAAACAAAAGAAGTGGGAGAGCAATAGTGATAAGGGGATTGCATTGTTCGGGCATCAGGCAGATGTCTGTGACAGTGCAGATGCGACACCAGGTAGCACGCTGCCTCCCTGAGTCTGGGATGTCACTGAGTGGCTGAAGGACAGTCTGAAAAGGATACGAGCAAATATAAGATGTGGTAACGGATGGAGCCTTGAAAACAGTATATAGGAAGCTGTGAGATCAATTGACAACACAGGGTAAAATACAGAGTAAAGTTCCCTCGATGATGCCTAACCAAACATTTTGAAGATATGTATAATCTGAGAAGTGATAGAAATTTAACTCACTCTCAACTATCACCACAGAAACACACGTGCATACGCGCGCATACACACACACACAGTAATTCTCGATTGTTATCCAAGAGGCTTCCCATTTTCAACGAAAATAGATGTATTCCAGAACTTCATCACATAGTTCTTTACTGGATTGTTTCTGTTCAGTTTGGATTCTAAATTAGATTTCTGATTCGTAACATCCCCATGGACAATTTTCCTCAACACATATGCTATGTCCTGCTCACAAAAACTGCATTTGATTCCAATACCGTATGTTGTTTGATAAAGGAATCTTTTTGTGTCGGGGGGATTGAGTCTTGAGTCCGACCCAGGTGTGTGAATGTCCTGTTTATCTGACATCCAGGATTGTTTAATGAAGCTTTGATGTTTGGAAATCCCGATTTTTTTTTACAGTCCCTTAGTAGAACTGTTTTTATTTTCAGTCAAGTACTCCTTTAATCTGGATCTTATTAATTGATTCAACATCATTGCCCACAACCTTGGACACAAATCGGGAGAGTTGAAGTGATGGCGTCACCAAATATGTGTACAGTTTGGCAATTATGACCAGGACTTGGGCCTGGGGAGGTGAAGACGTTTTACTGTGATCGTACAGGAGATATGGACACCATGAAGCATCTCCAAAATGATAATGGATGAATGTGTCAATTCACAGATATTCTGGGCGAGGAGAGCGAAACAGGCAGACACACTGAATAAGGAACAGAGAGTGACAGAAGGATTTTGAGATTTCCAAAAGGCATCTGCTCAAGTCAGTCTTGATCTAAAAACTGAGTATGTTATTGGTGAAACTAGTTTACAAGTAAATTGTGAAGTGGAAGTAAGCTGCTGTCAAACAGATTGATGTAGCGATGGTAAGTGAATGGGCAAAGCCCTGTCCATTACAATACAAAGTGGAGACTGTCAGGGAGAATCAACAGAGACTTTAGTTTAAATGGGGCGATGTTATAGGACTCTGACGTAGAGAGGGATCTGTGTGTCCTGGGATATTAAAACACATTGAGTTAATCTGCAGGGGCAGCAAGATATTAGCAAGGCAAAGGGATGAGGTTTTCGTTTGTTCATCGCACATGAGCATCACTGGCTGGGCTCAGCATTTATCCCTCATTCCCATCACCCCTTGAGAAGGTGGTAGTGAACTGCCTTATTGAACTGATGTACTCCATAAAACTTTATTTGTGGAGAAACTGAATGTCGCAGAAATTAAACTGCAGCTTTTTGTATTCCCAGTCCCAATTTTAAACATAACTGTTTGGGTGGCACAGTGACTCAGTGGTTAGCATTGCTGCCTCAGAGTTCCAGGGACTCGTGTTTGATTCCAGTAGCATGCGACTGTAAATGGAGTTTGTAAGTTCTCCCCGTGTTTGCGTGGGTTCTTTCGGATGGTCTGGTTTGCTTCGACATGTGCGGGTTAAGTAATATTGGCCATGCTAAATTGCCCATAGTGATCAGACATGTGAAGGTTAGGTGCATGAGTCAGGGAAATGTACAGTGATAGGGCAGGGGAATTCCACACCGCTAGGATTATATATTCATTTACTCTAGCCTGTGTGAGAGACTGGAATTCCATGTGTTGTCAGCAAGCTGATGTACAGCAGAACAAAGTCTCTAAGCTAATTGAGGCGAGCAATTCGTAGAACAGGGAGAGAATAGGGAAAAATAAATTGCTGATAAAAGCTCAGCAGTTTTGGCAACATCTGAACAGAGAAACCAGAGTTACCACGTCGTATCTGGTCACCGTTTATCTGAGCCAGACCTGAAACTTTAACGCTGATTTCTCTTCAAAGATGCTGCCAGACCTGCTGAGATTTTTCAGTAACTTTTGGTTTTGTTTCTGATTGACAGCATCTGCAGTTCTGTCAGATTGTATTTAGGTAGTGAATGGGGTTAAGTTCAGAGTAAATCTGTTTCTGCATTTCAGCTTTTCTAACTCCCAGACCATGTTCACCGTGGAATTAGATAATGGCGAAGTCAACCCCTATCCCCACACTGTCCCTATCAAATGCACTTAGCATAGTTATATCACTGGCTTATAGGCAGAGTACATTTCCCTGTACACTTTCTCCAACTAAACCTCCCAGGGTCCGGGAAAAATAGGGTTGCATACAATGTACAGATATGTCCACAAACACTCCCGTGTCAGGGGAAGCTCTGTGTTAGATTACAGAGTAAAGCTGCTTCTACAGTGTCTATCACAAACTCGTACATAGCTCATACGCACAGACACACTGTCATGCAGTCACACATGGTCAGTCACACGCACAGTAGAGCATTGCAAACTCCCGATCTCAGAATCTCACACTCGAACACAACCTCTCACTCAGCCAATCTCAGCCACCAACTCTCAGTCAATCAGTCACAGACACCTCAAAGCCACACGAGCTCATTCACATATACAGCTCTTTCACAAATGTGTACTAATGATGCACAATCCGAGAGGCTTGCTTAATGGTAAATCAATTTCTTTATTTTTTCAGAACACAAAATTTGAAGGCAAATTACGTCAGGCTCGTCCTTGATAAATGCCTGTTACCTGGATAAAATACATCTTACTCCACGCTAAATCTCTGACAGATTCTGAACAAGACCACGCACATACACTTCAGTAGCTGACCTGTCATATTACTATCGTATTTTTGTCTTGAAGTTTGGAAAGTTAGACAGATTCTTAAAAATCTCAGGGCACGGACTTTAAAAGGAATCTGGAATATGCATCTTAATCAATGGAAACTTTGTAACAGAGTTCTCCATATCCTGCTTTTACAGTTTAATTTGTAAATTAACATTTCTACAATGTCGGAATGTTTGAATGGAAAAAAAAGCTTTTCACACATTTGCCCCTCACCTGTGCTGACAGAATTCAGACTCAAACTGAAGCTTCTCTGCTCCTGCATCCAGTTTACCATTGTACCATTTGGTTTAGATTATCCCTCCTCTAACATCGAAATTGCATCGATTGACATCCTAGTTTATTTCATCTGCAGGAGGCCGAGAGATGAAAATGTATAAAGTGTACGATTTGTTTTAATCTGCCAAACCAGGACAAATGATTCCAAAAGTGTCAGTAGCCATTATAGGTTTGTTTTAAGTAGCCATTTCATGTCAGCACAACGCTGACAGCGACTTTATAAACAGGGAAAGGCAAGAACGGGTTGGGGACTTGGGAGTCCATGTGCAAATGAATGCAGCGTAGATTCACAGAACTATAGTTGGACGGCACGGGTTCAATGGCCATGGAAATGACACAAGCCCAGGACTGTATCCCTGGAATTTTGAATAGACTAAAATGATGAAAGTTTGAGAGTCAATGACAGGAACTTTAGGATTAGATAGGGAGAAAATATCGTTGTTGCTTCTGGAGTCTATAAATAGGTTCAATGTCGAATAATCCAACAATAGACTGGAACCTTTTGAAATCTCAGGCCACGTTCAGCATGAGGTTAGGTTATGTTTTAATCACCCGACACTGTCCCCATCAATCTCTAACAGAAAAGCACAGACATAGGTTTCAGTACAGTTGAAAGCCCAATTATACTGTTCCCATCAACCACTCCCGGGACAGGAACAGCACTGAGTTAGATAAAGAATAAATCCCTCTTTACATTTTCCACATCAAACCCTCCCAGGACAGGGACAATTCTGTGCCAGATAGTAAACAAAACAGCGTCCATATAACCAGAAAATGACTGTATTCCATCTGTTGCTGCCTTGCCTGTGGTGGTTCACAGAGTGAGCTCCGAAACACCTCCAGGGCAATCTTATCCTGTACCTGTGGCTGTGGCTCTCTATCTGTGTCTGTGAGTCTCTCTCGTTTTCTGAAATTATCTCCCATTCCCTCGACAATGTTGAATAAATTTCAAAACCGCTCAATTACGTTTAAAACATTTTCGGATACCCTTAAGGTTTTTTTGCAGGGTTTATAAATATCCATCCTCACGTTACTTGCGGATATCCAGTGTAATTCCTCTACATTTATATAGTCCGTAATCCACAAAGCAAATTAACATCCAGGGTCCGTGAACAATCCGGAAGTTCCATGAAGTGTCTCTTTTTATTGCATGCGATTGGTCATTAACAGTAAAGAAGCGTTCCTATGATTTCTTTTCATTGAGACGCCATCAGGAATCCTGAGGACCACTTTGATTCTCAGACTGACTGTTCATCGTCACTGCAAAGAAAAAACAACATTTCAAGATGCAGGAAAATCTCAACGAAAACAACTACTGATGTGCTTCCACAATGTAATCACTGATACTTTTTAGGATGAGATTTTGAGGCGGACATTTAGCTAAATGAAACCAGGAGCAGGACGAAGCCATTCAGCCCCTACAGCCTGCTCTCCATTCAATGTGATCATGCCTGATTCCCTATCTCAACGCTGTATTCCCACTTGCTCTCCAGAGGTCGTGGTGGAGAATGGTACAATTACAAAATTTGTTCACGTTTGTCGGAGGAATCGAACAGAAACTGAATGATCCCGTTGAAAATGGTGAGAAGTTCTTAAACGTTATCGTTCAGGGGGATATATGGTATCAGAACATTAACTGACAGTGGAGTCAATAATGTGGAGGACAATTGATACAGAAGAGTACATTACAGGCCCTTCAGCCCTCGATGATGTGCTGATCGGTTAATCTACTTTAAGATCAAACTAATCTGCATAACCTATCTTCCATGTGCCTACCCAAGAGTCGCATAAATATCCATAATGCATCTGATTGAACTACCACCACCACAGATTCTGGTCTGTGCATAGAAAGAACTTACCTCTCATTTCTCCGAAACCTTCCTCCAATCACTTTTAAATTATGCCCCCTTATGAAGACTTTTCTGTACTGGGAAGAGGTCTCTGTCTATTCATTCTATCTGTGGTTCTTATCATCATATACACCTTTATCAATTCACCCCGCATCCTTCTTCACTCCAA
The DNA here is from genome assembly GCF_037043375.1 of Chiloscyllium plagiosum. Classification (NCBI taxonomy): domain Eukaryota; kingdom Metazoa; phylum Chordata; class Chondrichthyes; order Orectolobiformes; family Hemiscylliidae; genus Chiloscyllium; species Chiloscyllium plagiosum. The sequence continues at coordinate 91,339,835 of NW_028270159.1, forward strand.
TGAGAAAAGCCCTCGGCCCCTCAATATTACTTGACAAGAAAAATGCCCTCCAGTCCTGGAAGCATGGTGGTAAATCTTTTCTGCAGCGTCTCTAAAACTTCTGCATTCAGGATCAATCTTGAAGATTGCAGATTTTAAAAAATCTGTGACTGATTCTGAACAAGCTTCACGTGGAATATGCTTTACAAATCACAATCCCTCAGGTAGTTGGAGGGTTCGCCATGTCAGGGTGTGATTTTGATTAAATACAGGAAATGTCACTCCCCCACGGTCATTACGTGACTGTTTTGTTCTTTATGACAAACAGAAAGCTCTTGCCTCTCTCGTGTCTGTTTCACTGATACTCCGTGCTTCATATTAATTGGCCACTAACAATAAGGAAGTCTGGCTCTGACTAGTTCATTGCGAGGATATCAGGAATCCTGTGGACCACTTTCATCCTCCGACCGACTAGAACTAACTTCTGCATGTATCCTCCTAAATTCTGCTACTCTTCTCTTCCCTGTTTCCTGCATTTTCAATTTGTGTCATTTGCAAATTCTGAAGACATGTCCGGGAACCGGAGGGAACGAAAACAAAATGGAAGTGCATGAATGATGAGATAACAAAATGATAAGGGTGCAAAACAGAACCTCTGCATCCCAACTTTCTTGCCCAAAGTTGCTTGGAAGCACAAAGTAATAGGTCGGGAATGGGGTTTGTGGTGGAATTGAGCAAAAGTGCCAAAGTATTACTGGAAGCTATGAAATGCTGGGACCAGGATTGGAATCAGGAGGTGTGGCCACGTGGGCAAGGTAGGAAAAGTCTTGAATGCAACATTGTCAGAACTGGTCAATTAACGGTCGGTCAGGAGGGGGCGTCGTTCAATCAATGTGGGCAGAGGATGTTCCGGTTCAGAGAATGCAGCAATCATATTTAAAGGCTGTTACCTATACTTTCAAACAACAGCTCTGGAGAGACATTGGCTACTAACAAACATTTAACATCAATTAGATTCAGATTGCTACCTGATTCATTAAAGTTCCTGCAGGGTGCTTGGGCACAGGAACAAGGCTGGAGAAGTCAATGTGGGCAAGTTCAAGTAGAGAGTGCTGAGGTGGTGTGTACGCGTGGGTAACCTGGTTAAGTTGACAAAAAGGGATCAGCGAGCGGACATTTTCTGGAAGGTTTACAAGGTTAAACTGAAGAACTTACATGTGGCCAGAGATGAAAGTGAAATTGAAAGCAAAACACATCATATCCAGCCATTGGCAAATCCATGGCAACAGACTGTCCTTCCAAAAGGTCAGGGTAAGGAGGATCCAGTGTGCCCTGACAGGGTAGATCAGCTGCTGACTGCAATAACTGGATTATGGGGAGTTGAGGGGTTTCGGGGGAGTGGGGGTTGGGGATTGAGAAGAGCGCAGATAGGCGAATTGGAGCATGACCAAGAGCATCAGGAGCTTATCTGGTCAGAGGGTTCAGGGCTGTGTGAAATTACTGCCCACAGCATGGAATAATGGACGACAGGTTCTCTAATGTGAGATCCTCAGAGGAACAGTGGATACTGGCATTCAATTTACATCAGATCTGCCGGCTCAGGAGGGCGACTGGGCAAGAGTCTGAAATAATAGCAGCATCAATCGCAGTGGCAGGGCCAATACTGGAGTTAATGGGTTAGGAGAGTGGGTCTCTTCTGTGTATTCTCAAAAACCGTACAGTGCAGAGGGTATTGCAACTCAGGAAATTTTCCGAGTCGGAAGCCGCAGACGGTTGGACAGACCCAGTATCCAACACAAAAGAAATGACCAGCTCCACACCACCTTCACATCCATCATCGGAATTTCAGACGGGGCGTTTGAGAGACATATTGAGATCGCCTGTGAAAACTCACTCTCACGATAGCCCTAGTTAGTTTCTGGAGCACGGGGGAAGGGATCAGCCACAGTGTAGGCAGCCTGTTGAAGCTGCCTCTGTTGTGTGGTGGACTGCTGTCGTGCCTGAGGGGAGACGGAGAGGTTAGATGGCCCTGGGCGACATTGCCTGGATCAGCACTGTGTCACTCAGTGTTCTAATTTCACACTGTTCCAGCACTGCCTTCGTTCAATTGCCCGAGTTTGCTGTACTGGCCTGGCGGTGTCCCTGTGGTTGTCAGGTTGTGCCAGCCAGTCGAATGCCCCCGTCGGTTTTGGTGTAGTGAACAGCCCATTCCCATCCAAGTTATTAAGTACAATTAAAGTGTCCGTCCAGCTCGTCGTTCGATTGTGCAACGTGAAAACGTGAGCATATGGAAGGTCTGCACGGCAAGCTTTTCGTTCTCTGCTAATGGAATGTCGGACGAGGAGCTGCAGACCTCCATGAAGCGGACAATGACATCGAGAAAATGCTTGCTTCTCTGCAGACAATGGATAACAGCCCAAAATCGGCGTGCCGTCTTGCACTGGCCTTTCTTGCATTCTTCACCGTGCTGTCCAGCCATTTTTTCCCAGTCTGAAGCGGTGTCCCAGGATTGGATGGGGATGTCAATAAAAGGGCTAATGGTCACCCAGTGGGTCATATACACAAGCTGTAATACGGTCTGCATATCTTGGGACCGACAGTTGAAAATACAGGAAATTTCGAGGACCCAATTGTAGAACGGGAGCTGTCACTTCAACGGGTCTGGGGCATCTTGTAGCATGGTCCGAACCTCTGCGTGGATCCAGGTCTTATACAGGGGAGTGCACCCAATCATGATGCGGGGAAACTGACAGTTGGTGGCCTGGTAATTTCGGCAAGCACTCGGTCTTCTTGTGAGTGTGGAGTTATCGTTTGTGTTGGGCAGCAGTGGTGATTCATACTGCCCGGCGGCTAATGTGTCCCATCGCGGGCTTGCTGTGTAATGCATTGCAAAAAGATTGAGCCACTTCATTCAGGCACAACGGGTCTGGCTTTGAAGCCATATGGGAAATTTCGGGTACTGTGGGGCATAAGGCGGTGTGGCTGTATCTGGAATTATTTTGATCACAGTGTCGCTTGTTATTGCAGCAGTCTATCGCCTTTGCGGCCTGATACTTCTGGGCAACTTACCGAAACTTTGCAAGACACTTCAGCATGTATAGCGGGTCACAGGAGGGGTCAACATACCCTCCCGTAATGGCCGTGCTACAATAATCAAGCTTATCGACTTTAAAGAACCTCCCATATGGCCAATTTCCTTGTGGACATGTGTAAAATCCTCCTGTAAAGTGGGTAAAGTAACCGCCAACCCCTGTCTCTTTCAGCACAGTGTCTGCCAGTGAACCAGGATAACAAGAGAATCGCCTATCTTTATTTTGATTTTCACGTATTTACAGGGCGGCATGGTTAGCACTGCTACCTCACAGCGCCAGCGTCCCAGCTTCGATTTCAGCCTTGGGCGACTGTCTGTGTGCAGTTTGCACATTCTCCCCTTGTCTGCGTGGGACTCCTCCGTGTGCTCCTGTTTCCTCACACAATCACAAAGGTGTGCAAGTCAGGTGAAATGGCCGTGCTAAATTGCCCATAGTGTCAGGTGCATTGGTGGGAGCGAAATGGGTCTGCACGGCTTACTCTTCCGAGGGTCGGGGTGGACTGGTTGGGTCGACGAGCCTGTTTCTACACTGTAGGGAATCGAAACTTACATGCCTCCTCAATATCGTCTTGTACAACTTCGGTCCTGGGCCGTTCTCACCACATAGTTGGGATTTCCCAGCTAGCACATCCCAGCAGTGGGTGGAATTCCCTGCCCCCATGGCGTACCGGACGTCCTGCGCTGACTGCTAAGCATTGCACTTCGGCTTTCGAGGAAAGACAAAGGGAGTACTCACAGAACACAGAAGCAGTGAGTGATTGACAGGTCAAGCAATAAAGGATTATCGATCACCGCACTGTAAACAAACACTTGTCTGATGGATAAACACACTTAGACGAGACAACTGAAACTGACAATACATGCAGTCAGCAACCGCAAAACAAGCAGACACATCCAAAGCAAATGCTCAGAAACCACAAGACAGAAAAAAGTGAACTGGTGGAGCCCCGGTTAATTTCCTTCCAGCTGAGGAATCTCTTAGGATTGATGCGAAAAATTTAACCAGCATTCTCTCATTCTATTTTGCCAGGCTTCCCTTGCCCGTCCGGCTCTCCCCTGGCTGGATCCAGATCACGGCACAAGCTCTGGCCGTGATTGACACAATCAAGACACAATCAAGCATCCAACGGCATTAATCAGTTCTAGAATGGGATCAGGGGGTTCCAGCTCTCTTCGTGGGTATGTGAGAATGGCCCTTTCCTTGGCAGTAAGGTGATACCATTGTTGCTCTCCAGAGATGAGCAAGGCATTCTGGTGCATCCCTGGCTGACCTGAGCTTCATGTGGCTTTGATATCAATGGGGTACTAGATTACACTTCGGCCTTTGGTTCAGCCTTGTTTATCGGGTCGAGGAAGCTTATTGGTAGGTTGTCTTGGGAAGTGTATTCCCTGGTTTGTGAATAACTGCGATCGAGTATGGTTTCCCTTGTCAGCCTGTTTGGTCAATGCTGAGGCATTTTGGGTGTTCCTTGTATGGCTTGGACAGGCTTGATTTTCTGTGTTCTTATCGGCCATGCTTGTGTGTAGGCAGGTTTGCATGTCATTTCCCATACTATTGAAAAATAAACTTTCAGATCTGCAAAGGTTGTAAATTCAAAACCTTAATTCAACATCAACCTGTTCACATGGGGACAAGCCACTCAGCTGTTCCATGGACGGGAAGGTATTCACTCGGGGATCAATCCTAATGGCACGCAAATGACTTCAACAAAGGGAAAGAAGATTTCTCTTCTGTGTTTGGTAAGCGATTATCTTCACAACACCGCCTAATGTCACCCGATCGACATGACACTGGAGAGATACCATTCGTCTGTTCTGTGCATGAGAAGGAATTTATTAAATCAGCAAAGCTTTAGATAAAGAAGAATGGGCACACTGTAGAGAGACCTGCACTGAGTGTGGAAAGAGATTCACCTGGTCATCTCTATTCAGTGAGCACGAGTATATTCACGCGAGCGAGAAATATTTACTTGCTCCTTGCCTGGGAAGTGATTAACCCGGGTCTTCATTCTCAGCAGATATGGACTTGTTCCCACAAATGAGAGAAAATTTTAATGGTCTGACTTTGAAAAGAGCTTAAGGAGTAGCAATGATGTGACGGAACACCAGAAAACACATGAGAATACCTGCAGTGCAGCAACAGACAGTTCGGCCCAACAAGTCCACACAAACCCTCCAAATAACACTCAAACCCATTACCCTCCCTTGTATTTACCCCAACTATTAACCTACGGTATTGGTAATATATCATGGCCAATTCACCTAACCGGCGCACCATTTTGTCTTGTGGGATGAAATTTGAGGACCTGGAGGAAACTCACGCAGACACGTGGAGAACGTGCAAACGCCACACAGACAGGCCTCCGAGGCTGGAATCGAAGCCAGCCCCTCATGCTCTGAGGCAGCAGTGCTAAACACTGAGCCACCGTGCGTGGAGAGGCAGTTAATTTGCACTGTGGGTAGCAAGGGATTCAATTACTCATTCGCACGTGTGACAGCCCATTCAGGTGGAATCTGTTTCGCTCAGTTGGCTGCTTTGTTGGCTTAGAAAACAGTGTGATGCTCGCAGCGTGGTTCGAATTCCTATCACTGGTTTGAGGTTAATTTAAAAGTTGTCCTTCTCTAAATCTTCTCTGACCTGGTTAAATCACCAACAGCCCCTTCTTTCTCAAATGAAGGCAGTAGCCTCGACGGACTGGAAAGACAGTAATAGTGCAAACAATCCAGTGAGGTCGCATGTGAATGCGACATAGTGTTATTGCATCGAGAATTGAACTGTGTTCATTCTGTCAGCCGGGGTTTACTTCATTGGATGTGTTTAATCTCTTCAATTGATCTGGTGTTTAATTGTTCAGTTTTCAATCACATCAAATTCAAAGATTCTTTTCCCACGGATTTCTGTACAATTAGAGGAGACTGGTAGATATCCATTGACTGCCCTGTTCTTGATCCTCTTCTTCATTGTTAAGTGTGGATTTGTACTAAAAAAATATATCGATGCATTCAGCATTTCTGAATGCTCTTCACATCGAAATGAAGACCTTGTGAAGTGTATTCACTTATGTCAGAGAAACAACAATCCGACAGTGAGAGCATAAATTGTGTTCTCATCAGCGTGACCATGTTTATGGGACCTCAATTAATGGAAAGCATTTCCCACACTGCGTCATTAAAACAAATTATTGTCACAGTGAACCCGTTGGTGTATCAGGAGGATGGATGGCTTAAGTACATCCTTTCCCCAATTCAGAACATATGAATGGCCTCTCGCCAATATGAATTCACTCGTCTTTCAGTAATTTTGAGAAACGTCAGAGCAGGTAAATGGTTTCTTTCAAGTTGAACTCTCTTGTATTTCAGCAGATTGCAGGAATCACTTAATTACTTTAAATCGCAGTGGACGAATGGTCTCATACGAATGGTATGAACTCACTGGTGTCTCAGCAGACTGAATGACTGACTGAATGCTTTCCCATTCTTAGAACAGGTGAATGGCCTCTGTCCACTTGGTTCGCAGATGTAAAGTGAGATCAAATGACGGCCTGAACCCACTCCCTCTGCGAGAACACTTGAATGGTTTCTCATCAACGTGAACACATTGATGGTACAGCAGTTCGTGAGAAATTTTGAAGCCTTATCCATACTCTGGACAATTAAATGGTTTCTTCTCCGTGTGAACCCACTGGTGAGTCAGCAAGTTAGAAAACTGAGTAACTCCCTTTCCACACTCAGAACAGTTGAATGGCTTTTCCCCGGTGTGGTTGCACTGATGAATTTTCAGTACAGACACGTAATTGAATCGTCACCACATTTCCGCAGTTTCTCTCCAGCGCCCCTCCAATTATGTCTCGATAGTTCAGATAGTGAATGATTTCACTCCACTGTGAATGTAACATACTGCTTTCATTTTCAAAGGCCGGTGAGGTTCAGGCTATATGGGAACAAAGCAACTCCATCAACTTCTGATATGATGCTTCGTTTCAATTTCCCAACAGCAAATCCTCATCTTTGATACCCCTCAAATAAAACCAGATATATCTCAGTAAGAGAGAACTCCTCAAAACACCAAAACACCAAAACAGGTTCCCATGGAAGCTTTCCTTAAAATCGCGGAATATGTGACACATACATTCATAGAACATGAGAACGAGGAGCAAGACTATGCCATACGGGCTTTAGAGACTGCTTCGCCATTCAATAAGGTCATGCCTGATCTTTCCATGGATATGCATCCACTTAACCAACCTCTGAAGGTAATCATTACTTCCTTTATTGTTCAAACAAAAATCAGTCCTAGCTTAAAAAAAAAACATTTATTGATGTATCATTAACTACTTCGTTGGACAAGCAGTTCCATAGAGTACTGCTCTGGTTGAAGGAATACCTTCTCAATTCAGTACTAACTCAGCTCATCCTAATCTTGAGCCTGTGCCCTCTTGCCCGAGTTTCATCCGCTAATGGAAGCATGCTCTCTACTTCTATCTCACACATGCTCTTCATAATTTTATGTTCCCATAAGATCCGGCCTCATTCTTCTGAATTTTCAATACAATCCTATTCCACATAGTCTCTTGTCATCAGCGAACACATTCAAATCCGGAATTCCATCTGCCAGAATATTGCCCATGAACCCAATATTTCTATGTTCCTCTGCAAATTTTCACTGTCCTCCGCACTCTTTGCTCAGCTCCTCACCTTTGTGTCAACCGCAGACCTTGACACAATGTGCATGGCTCCAAAATCCAAATCATCCAGATAAGTTGTAAATAATTGCGGTCCCTGTACCGATTCCTGAGGCACACTGTTGATGGACAATAGAATAGCACTGATTTATCCCCGCTCTGCGATTCCTGTTGGACAAATAATCATGAATCCATGCTCATACTTTACCCTTAACAGCATGCATACGTTTGCTGTCAGCCCCTGAACCGCAAATTGTCGACGACATTTTTAAAATCTCGGTACACCAATTCACTGGGTCCCGTTTTCACCATGCTCGTAATGCCATCATAGAACTCGAAAAGAGTTCATGCTGCGTCTGTCCAGTTTCTGTCGAGATGCCCTGCTATTTCTTCCTCGATAATAGACTCAAGAAATTTCTGCACTGCAGGGGTTAAACAAAGTTCTATAATGTTGGGGAATGGGTCTGGGTGGGTCGCGCTTCGGCGGTCGGTGTGGACTTGTTGGGCCGATGGGCCTGTTTCGACACTGTAAGTAATCTGATCTAATTCCTCATATTCTGTGTGCCTCCCTTTTTAAACAGTGATGTCATATTTATGTTTTCCACTCAGCTGGGACTGCCCCAGAGACCAACGAATTTTGGAAAAATACCGTCAGCAAACTTCTTTTTAACAAACCATCGCGTTTAACACCCTGCGATGTTAATTAGCTCCAACAATCCAACACGAGCTCTTTTGTTATAATGACTGTTCCCAGGTCGTCACGAACCGTCATCACTTTGTCAACTACTGGCATGTTATTAATATCCTCCACTGTGAGGAGCGACGCAAATGCCTGTTCAATGTCACGGCTATTTCGGCATATCCCATAAGTAAATGCCCCTTCTTATCCACGAAAGTGTCAACGTTTACTTTTGCCACTCTTTTTCATTTTTTATTTGAATAGAAACTTCTGCTATCGATCTTTATATTCTGTGCTAATTTTAATGCCATGCTCTTTCTCACATTTTTTCTGCATTAAATTCCATTTGCCAACTCTCAGCCCAGCTCTGCAGCATACCTGTGTCCCTGTGTAACCTACAATATCTTTCAGCACTATGCACAACTGTACCGAGCTTAGTGTCGTCCGCAAATTTACGAACCCATCCTTCTACGCCCCCATCCAGGTCGTTTATAAAAAATGACAAAAAGCTGTGAACCCAAAACAGATCGTTGCAGTACACCAAAAGCAACTGAATTCCAGGATGACGTTTTCCCATCCAATAACACCCTCTGTCTTCTTTCAGCTGGCTAATTTCTGGTCCAAAGCACGAAATCCTCCGCAAGCCCGTACCTCAGTATTTTGTGCAGTCATCCACCATGGCGAAATTTATCAAACGGCTAACTGAAATTCAAACGTGCATTACATGAACGGCATTATCCTAATCTATCTGTTTAGTCACCTGGCGAGTTTTAACATGTTTGTAGCTCAAGATTAGCTTCCACATGAAGATTTGCTCGCTGAGCTGGAAGGCTCACTTCCGTACATTTCTTTACCCTCCTGGGTAACATCTTCAGTGGGCCTTTGGGCGACGAACTGTTCAGGGTTTCTGCTTTCTATTGACATGTTTGGGGTTCTTTGGGTTGGTCATGTAATTTCCTGTAGTGATAGCATTTCTTGTTCTTTTTCTCAGTGGGTTGTAGATCGGGTCTATCTCGATGTGCATTTTGATAGATTTCCGGTTGGAATGCTCTGCTTCTCGGAATTCTCGTGTCTGTCTCTGTTTCACATGTGCTCGGAGGAATGCGTTGTCCAAGTCAAAGTGGTGACTTTCCTTATCTGTATGTAAGGATACCAGTGAGAGAGGGTCACGTCGTTTTGTGGCTAGTTGATGTTCATGTATCCAAGTGGCTCGTTTTCTGCCTATTTGTCCATTTGCAAAAACTGATGACATTTACAAAATACGGTGCAAGAACTGTAAACAAACACTACATTAGACAAACATTACAGTCGACTGAGACAACACATCCATACTAGGACAAGCCAAACAGATACATGCAGAAGAATTCCTCGAAGCATGGCATTCCGACCAGAACTCTTCCAACAAACATTTCGAGCTCCACACCATCGACTACCAGCTGAGGAAAAATAACAGGAAATGACATCACCACCGGAAATTACATCACCAACCCAAAGAACCCCAAACATGTACATTTTAAACAGGAATCATGAACAGTGCTTCGCCTGGAGACCCACTGAAATTGTTACCTCGTAGTGTGATGAAATGTCTGGAAATGAGCTTTCCAATTCAGTGAGCAAACCAACATCCAGTTTAATGACCTACTCAAAGAACTCAACAATGTTTGTGAGTCTCGACATCCCATTCACAAAACTGGCTTGACCATCCCTCATAAACTTATTCCAATCGAGATAATTACAAATTTTATCTCTTAGAACTTTTTCCAACACTTTACCCACAACCGATGGAAGGGTCAATGGTCTATATTTTCCAGGGTTTTCTCTACTTCTTGAATGAGGGAACAACTTTTGCTATCCTGTCGTGTTCTGGTACTATACCTTTGGACAATGACAACATAAAGATCAAAGTCGAAGGCTCGGAAATCCGATTCTTGGTTTCCCAGAGAATCCTAGGATAAATCCCATCCGGCCCACGGGAATTTATATATTTTCACATTTTCAGAGTTTGTAACACCTCGGCCTTTGGAACTTCAATCCGATCTCCTCTAGTAGACTGTTTCTCAGTATTGTCCTCTACAACGTTTTGTTTTTCCAGAGCGAATCCTGACGAAAGATATTGCTTTTGTGCTTCCCCCATCACTTCTGACTCCACGCACAACTTAGCACGACTGTCCTTCATTGGCCATATTTTATTCTATTCATTCTTTTAGTCCTTACGTAACTATGGAAAGATATAGGATTTTCCCTTATCCTATCTGCCAACAAATTCTCAGCTCCTATCCTGGTTCATCTTCAGTCTCTCTTCAGGTCTTTCCTGAACTTCCTCAGTAATCATGACTCCTGCACTTGACAGGTACACTCCTCCCTCTCTGACAGGTACATACTTATCAAAGACACACAGAACCTGCTCCTTGAATAAGCTCCTCACTTCTATTCTGCCCATTCCCTGCCGTTTCCTTGCCCAACCTGTGCATGCGTGATCTTATCTAATCGCATTACAATTTTCTTTCCCCCAGCAGTAGCGCTTGCCCTCCTGTGTATACGCATCCCTTTGAAACGGTCAAGTAAACATAATTGAATTTTGGTAACTATCACAAAAGTGCTCACCTACCGCCAAATCTATCACCTTGCCGTGTTCATTACCCGGTACCAAATCTAATTTGGCCTCTCCCCATGTTGGCCTGTTCCATTACACAGTAGTTAATGAATCGATCGCAGATACTCAATAGTCTCCACATCAAGGCTACCCTGACTGAGCTGCTTCGACCGATCGTCATGTTGATTAAAATCCCGCATGATAATTGCCATTCCATTTTTTTCAGGTGTTATTTATGTCTTTGTTTCCTGCCCTCCCCAATGTGATCTTAAAATTTGGAGCCGGTGGACTCCGACAATCAATGACATTTTCTTCTTAGAACTTCTAATTTCCTCCCAAATGGATTCAAAGTCATTCTCCATAGAACGTATATCATTTGTCAGCATCGGTCTGAGGTTGTCTTTGAATGATTGAGTTACACCACCTTCCTTACCACCATTTCTGTCCTGCCAAATTGTCTCATTCCCGAGAATATTTACCTCCCTGTCTTGATTATGCTGTCTCCATGTATCTGCAATGTCTACTAAATTGTGCTCGTTCGTGATAATTTATGCCGTTATATCCCCAACCTTCTTCCGAAAAGTACGAACCTTTATGGTCGCTTTCTTACCCATTTATTAACAACATCTCTAATAATATCTTCTACGCTATCCTTTCTTCTTGCTTCTTGCTTCTCCTCACTTGTCCATTTCTGAACTCCCTGCTTAGTACACAGGTGCTCAAATACACCTTCCAGGTGAAGCAACACTTTCCCTACACTTCACACAATCCAGTCTAATAGATTCACTGCTCATATTGTGGTCGCCACTACCTTGGGAAATGAAGTCTGGATTGAATGACCGTTTTGCAGAATACAAAGTTCTACCGCCAAAAATGTCCCTGAGCTTCCAGTTGACTGCTCCTTTAGCACAGAACCATGTTTCCTCGCCAACGTCCCTGTCTCAGGCTGACTGCAGTGTTCCACCATAGCTCAGCGCATGGTGAAAAAGTAACAGACCATTTTCTGCTTGAGTACCCCGCAACCATCCATATCAATTTCAATCATTTTAGAGGCCTGAAGTCTCCCATGTCCTGGCCCCCTACACACCCACCAGGCCTAGTTATAGTATAGCAGCCATTACACAATACCTATGGTTAGTCATAAACAGTCTCCGTGAACAGTTGTTAATGCTCCAAACAAATCATTATCAATTCGTATGACCAACTGTTCGTCTCTCTCTTTCGGCTCTATCCCGATATCTCGTTCCCTCCTAATTACTGCGCCCCCACATATCTTCTGCATATAGACCAAACTTTTCCTGGAAACCATCAGTGCTAAGGACGGTGTCACTGGACCTAACTTGTTAACTCGGATTTCTCTTTCCAGCATCTTTTGGTCTTGCCCCTGAGGAAGCTTGATACTTGCTTGTGTAATGACCCCCTGCACATAAGACACAACTGTGTTAATCCTGAAAAGTTCTCTTGTTGATGAATCCCATTACAATGTGAACCAATGGCATCGACTTCGTAGGTCAATAAATAAAGAAATCATGTGCTTGGATTTGTGCCGCAGTTCTGTTCTGGATATGGTTAACAACAGGGAGCTAAATCCCCGTCATGTCAGATGGGAACAGATAGGAATCTCCACAAGAGGTGGAATTAAGTGAATGTTTTTCAGTTCGAGAAAATTCACACCATTTCTCACTGTAATAGGCTGTGTCTATCAAAGCAAAATATGTTATAACCACAAAGGCTTAATACAGCATTTTAGAGTTAAAATATCTGAATGATCTCCTTTCAGTGTGACAGTACCGTTGTGTCAGCAAATGGGATTACTGAGTGAATCACTTTATTTGTTCAGCAAGCGAACAGTCCTCTTGTGCTAAGATATTTGAACAGAATGCAGTACGTGGGATGGAAATGTTCTGAAGACGTTTGACATAGGGACTGATGAAGTGTTCGTGGTTCTGAGCGGCTTGAAGTGGGCATATTCCCAATTCAGGACGGACTTGTATCTTATGTTCCTCTCTGTCTCAATGGAGGAAATGTTTTACTTTCCGCTTTTGGTTTGTAGTGGACTGGACTAACGCAGTTCCACTTTCCAGCAAGATTGGGTGTGATAAACCAGAGAATCACACAGCAGTGAGTCTCACACCAGTTAAAGGGAACCTTTTGGAGAAAACCCTGAAGGAGAGAGTTAACTGCCATTTGTCCGTGCAAGGTTTCATCAGGAAGAGTCATCACAGCTTCGTTACAGAATGTCATACCTAACAGATTGGATTAAATATATTTTACTGGCAAGTGATCGGGTTTTTTAACGAGCGCAGTAAAGTTGATGTTGTTTGTGTGGATTTCAACATAGCCTTTAACACGACACCACACTGGAGACTGGTAAGAGTATAAAAGTGAAAAGGGATTTAAGGTCCCCTGGCAAGTTGGATCCAAACTTAATTTGGTGGTGGTAGGAGACACAGGATGGTGATAAAAGGCAGTTTGTGTGATTGGTACTGGTATTCAATGGTGTAACACAATGATGAATGCTGGGTCCCATGTCGTTTTGTGGATGTGTGGAAAGAATATAGAACAAATTCTGGGGAAATGAGAAGCAGAGTTGTCGATGATGCAAATATTAGTAAAATGGTTAATAGTAAGGAAGAAGGTCTTAGGATGGAGGAGATCAGAGATGGATTTGTCAAATGTCAAATTCAGATAGGGGATGTTGAAATTAACCATGAAAAACATGAGGTGATGCACATTGGAAGAAACACATCAACGGATTACTCAATGAATGGCAGGACACGCGGAAACCCAGAGGAACAGAGAGACTTTGCATGTTGGGCAACATATCCGTGAAGGCAGCAGAACATCGTGACAATCACAACTTTATCAGTCAAGGCAAATGTTATTAAAGCAGATAACGTGGTGTCACAAGTAGACAAGATGGTGAAGAACGTACTTGGCACGCATTTTGTCATTAGTCAGAAAGTCGATTATCCAAGTTGGAATGTCATGTTGTGGCGATATAGAGCATTGGCGAGATCACATTTAGAATACTGCTTGCAGTGATGGTCAACTTCGACAGGAAGGATTTTGTGAAAATTGAAACTGTGCACAAAGGAGTTACAAGGATGTTGTGGGGACCCGAGGGCTTGAATTAAGCGTGGAGAAGGGGTAGGCAGGGGCTTTTTCGCTGGAATGTTCCAGGCAGCGCGTTACGTTCTCACCGTTTATAAAATCATGAGGTGGAAATGTGTTGCTGGAAAAGCGCAGCAAGTCAGGCAGCATCTAGGGAACAGGAGAATCGACGTTTCGGGCATTAGCCCTTCTTCAGGATTCCTGAAGAAGGGCTAATGCCCGAAACGTCGATTCTCCTGTTCCCTAGATGCTGCCTGACCTGCTGCACTTTTCCAGCAACACATTTCCATCTCTGATCTCCAGCATCTGCAGACCTCACTTTCTCCTCATAAAATCATGAGGGGCATGGATAGGCAACTGGACTAAATCGTTTGCGCCGGATTGTGAAGTTCAGAACTAGAGGGCACAGGTTTAAGGTGACAGGCACTGAGACACACTAAACAAGGTATAGAGAGTGAGAGAATGATGGTTGATTTCCAACAGGCATTGCTTCAGCTCAGTCTTCGGTTTTAAAAATAAGCATTTTTTTCGTGAAAGTAGTTTGGTAGTTAAGTCGTGAATGGAACGTTAGGGGTACTAAAATTGAGTGATGTACCAATGAATAAGTGAGTGGGTACAATATTGTCCAATGAACAATGAAATAGAGAATGCCATATTTATAAGGAACAATCAATAACGATCTTTTAAATAAAATGTGATGTTGCAGGACTCTGAAATACACACCGAACTGGCTGTGCTGGGATATGAGTCACATTGACTTTTCTGCAGGAGCATCAACTGATTCGGAGGCAAAATTATGTTTTTCATCTGGTCAGCAGTGGTGAAGCAAATATATATTCTTCCATTCCTATCAGCACTTGACAAGGTGAGCATGCATTGCCTGATCGAAACATTCCAGTTCATGAAACTCTTTTTTTCTTTTGAGAAACAGAACGTAGCAGTTATTGAACTGCAGCTTTCTCTTTTCCTTTCCCAATTTTAATATCCAAACATTCAGTTGAACTGACAGGATGCTGAATTCTACAACAATTATTTGTTTTTCTCTCAGATATTCAGCCTCTGCATTTTTCTTTTCTTTAGTGATCTGAATGACCTGATATTTATGGGGAAATGAATGTTGCAGTTTGTCTCGCATGCGACAGAAGAATCAACTGAGTGGTGACAGGTGCATCTTAATGTTCCTATGCAGTAGAGCTGAGGCTGTGTCGAGTTAAAAGTGTGGATCCGGAAAAGTACACCTGGTAAGGCAGCATCCATGGAGTAGGAAAGTCAATGTTTTGAGTATAAGTTCTTCGTCAGGAATGTTGGAAACATTGACACTCCTGGTCCTCCGATGTTGCCTAACCGCTGTGCTATCGAGCGGCATCCTTCCTGACTCTAATCTCTCGCATCTGCAATCCTCGCCTTCTCCTCAGACGGGGCAGTGTTAGATACTGTTCCTAAGATGTAACAACATGTTCATAATGATAGTTTGGATATGCAGATAGAAGCTCATCACTGATGAAATTCATTCTCCCCCTCTCAATCTGCCAAGCACATGCAGGTCCTGCGCCTGCTTCATTGACATTCCCTGAACAACTGTCGCCTGAAAGAAGAAGGTCTCATCTTCCCCTTGGGCCCTTGATGCCTCATGGGATCACCAATTTCCTCATTCGCCCTTCCCTCACATTATTCTAGTTTCATGATTCCAACTCAGCATTGCCTTCATGACCTGCACATCACCTTTCCATCCTACCCGCTCCACCTCCTGTCAGAACTAGTATCTTATTCTCCACCTTTATCTACTCCTCGCATTCACAGCTATCACGCCCCCAAACCCCCGAACCTTCCATTTATCCATCAGTCCCCACGGCCACAAACCTCATTCCTGATGAAGGATTTATGCCCGAATCATCAACTCCCCCGCTCGTCGCATGCTGCCTGACCTACTGTGTTTTCTATCACCACACTGTCGGCTCTGAGTTCTCGCATCTGCAGTTCTCACTGTCTCCACGGGGCAGTATTGTGTAAAAGTCACATTAGTGGAAAAGTGCAGTTTCTGTGGCTTTCTAAGTTGTTAATTTCAGTTGCTCAATCGGCTCTAGCTGGAGTACTGTGTGTCTTTCTGCAATTATCATTACAGCAGGGATGTGATAGCATTGGAAACGTTGCAGAACAGATTTACCAGGATATTGTCTGTTCGAAGATTTTCACTTTTGAAGACAGTTTGGACGGACTGGGCTCTCACAAAGATGTTCTCTTTTTTAAAAAGAAACGGAGCTGTACTTTTTCTCAAGGATAATGTCTCTTGATATCTTTTTATCAAAGGCATTTTAAAACAGTTCGGGCTCCGAATCGGATGAAGTGTTACAGAGATGAAAGTGTTCACTGTGAGGCCTTTCGTTTCTCCGTAAACAGCTGAGGCTTAAGGCCAAAGATTTAATGTTTTAGAAATGAACTGTATAATGGAAAATGAGTGGTCATTCTGGAAAGCTGAATTCCGGTTTTGAGATCCTGCAGCAATGGTGCACTAACTAATAACCTCTCTCCTTCTTCCCTTCTAATTTTTAACTGTAAGCTTCTGTTTCATTTTTACTGTTTTTAAGGTACTTTTTTTTAAGGATTGCTGAGTATTTTCAGAACAGCATAAGTAAGTCTACTTTGGATAGACTAAATTCTGTGGGTATTCTATATTCTGTCTTTTGTTTTTCAATCCGTCATTTTGTGAATAATTTTTGAATCTAGCTTACTCGGGTAATTTTCACTGTACGCTTAACGAAAAAATATAACGTTACGGTCTGAGTTGTCTGCTTAATAACGTTTTGAATGGATTAGCCTCGTCCATAATAAATTGGGAATTAGTTGTTGGATTAAAAGAGCAACTGATAGGTGCTTGCGTCTTTATTTCGGGTGTTGATTTGGATTGGGGTAGGCAATGCTTGGGAAAGCAATGTCTCATTTAGGTTCAAAGAGTTGTCTTGCTATGGACGATGTAAAGTTGGTAGTTTTACAAAAAGTAATTCAGGCCGGGTTTCTGGAATTAGCAGACATACTGGGGTTGTATTTGCCCCTTTCTGTGAGGAAAGGAGAGATCATTCCCCCAGTAGCTCACCATTTAACTAAGCTGTAAAATCCATGAAATTTTTGGAGATGGTGAAAATTTATTTGAACATGAAGCAGCTTGACTTAGACTCGAGAGATAAGGAAAGGACACCAGATTTGAACAGTTTGAGATACGATTTGAAGCAGAAAGAGGGAAGAAGAGAGAGCAGCAGAGCAGAGAGAAAGGGAGACACAGTTTGAACTTCAGAAATTGGCAATTATTAAAGGAATTCACCTTAAAAGGCTGGAGAGAAAGACTGAAGATAAGCTTACTCTGGAAGAGCATATTGTTAAAACGACACGGTTAGCAGCTGAAATGGCTGATTGTTATGAAGTGGTCCATAAAACAGGGAAGGGTTTCCAGAATCATTTTAAGTCTGAAGGATAGAAATTGGGGCAAAGAGAAATCCATACGTGGAAAGGGAAAGTTAAATTCATTAGGATAACTTATCACAGAGGAAATAGGAAACTCTTGAAGGGTACAAGATCTGAGGTTTTCATTGCAGTAAAGTAGGCCACATGAAATCAGTGTTTGAGAACTAGGGAAAGCACTGGAAATTCAGATGCAGGGAAACGAAACAAGCCTGGATGTTTTGTTGGCGTGGCAATAGAAAGCACAGTGGAGGGTGGAAAGCTGCATCAGAGTGCACAAACTGATCAGAGGTTGGTAAGGGGGAAGTGCCACATCTGCTTTAATAATAAACCTGCAAAGGTAAAGTTTATTTACCTTGTCCAGGAGTAGCAGATAGAGAGGGAACAATATTGAGGGACACAGGATCGTGCCTGTCTGTGATTCAGAAGGAGGGAGAAACATATACTCCTGAAGAACTATGTATACGGGAATTCATGGTGGGACGAAAAGTTGCTCAGTTATGTACAGTGAGGCGAGAGTGGGCAGAAAGAGTGGGGAATTTCTGCTGGGAGGTCTGGACAAACTCTCAGCGGCAAGAATACAATTTGTGCTTGCAAATGATATAGCTCAATCACCGGTAAGTGTGCTGCCTACTCTAGTTGAAAAGCCAGTCGAAATGCAGGCAAGTGCAGCAATGCAGGACCCCAAGGAATTTTCCCAGATTGTGTCTTTCCGCGATCACAAAGTCACAAGCTGAAGCAGGACAAATCAAAAGGCACGGATATGGAAGCTGAAATATGATTACATTTTTTTTGTCATGTAGGTGGGACACAGCAGGGGACAAACGTTAAAAATTGCCAGTATATTCAGCTCTACTATGCTACTGAGTTACAGCAGACAGATGAATAATTAAAGCAGTTGGATCAGAAGACATGTACTTGGAAGGAGAGTGAATGCATCCTCGTGTGATATTACTTAGCAAATGATATGTTAAGGAGGAAGTGGAGAGCAACACATACTCAAGCAAGTGAGAAATGGGCAGAATTTATTTTTCCAGTAGGGTACAGAAAAGTGGTGCTGCGAGTGCCGCATGTGCCACAAATTGGAGGGTACGTAGACGTGATGAAAACGGAGGCTAAAATACAAAGACATTTTTACGGCCTGGATTGCAGGGGAATGTATTTGAATTTTGCCAGACGTGTCATACATTTCAACTAATAGGAAAACCATGGGAAATAATAAAGCCTGCACTTTTAATATCTATCCCAGCGTTCGACGAATCTTTCTTAAGTGTCTTCATTCATTGTGAAGTTTTCCTACATCCAATAAAAGATGGGAATAAGCATTAATTAACAGAAAAAGGATGTATTGAGGAGATTTCCAAATGTTGTTCAATCATGCAATATGACAGCTAAAAGGATAGTGGACGAATTACGGTTTTTTAAAAAAACTAGATTAAGACTACCATCAGAGATACAATGAGCTCAAGGGTCAAACTTCACGTCCAAACTTTTCATAGAGTGTTTAGATAGCTTGGAAATAAAACGATTCAAATCTACTGTGTACAATCCAGAATCACAGGGTGCATTGGAAAGGTGACGTCAATTATTAAAGACTATATTGAGGTTTTATGGTTTGGAGTAGCCAGATTATTTCCATAAGGGAGTTGCATCAGTGCTGTTTGCGATCTGAGATGCACCAAAAGAATCCACCAAACTAAGTCCGTCTGAAACCAATTTTGGGCATAAAGTAAGAGGACCATTAAAATTTATTAAGGAAAAATTAATAAGTCCGATTACAGAGACCACGCATTTGGATGATGTGTCAAATTTTAGAGTTGAACTAAATAATGTTGGGAAGTTGTCGAGACAGTATTTAAAAGTATCGCAGCAAATGGTGAAGCAGGAAGTGTATGAGAAATCAAACAATCACAATTTTGCCGCTGGGACTAATGCAATTATTTAAAATTCATTAATCTGTGAAAGTTTAAAGCAAGGTTTAAAAGACCTTATCAAATTGAGAGGAAATTGAGTGAGGTTAGCTACTTGATAGGGACTCCAGTCATGAAGGAATCTCACAGAATGTGATGGGATATGCTCTAACTGTATTTTGGCAGAGAACGAACGCAAGAGGAGAATGCGTTTTTGACTGCGACACACTGGGAAGAACCAATGTCAGGAAATTCTGCATTGGACGTTCCTGAAATAAAATTGGACAATGCAAAAGTTGTCCAAAAAGTTATTCAGTTATCTTCCAGAAGAAAATCGAAAGAGTTATTACTCTTGCATGGGGAGATCTGCTGAAATATACTGGGAATTAATAATCTAATTGTAGATGCTGTAAATATAGGAGATGCTGTTCTGACTCTGTAACATCCTTGCAGGCATAACCCTTTAAAGTTGTACAAGTTCATAAGGAGATATCACGTATGCACCAATATGGCATAACCGACGTGAGTTTCAATGAATAGAGTTCACCCATCATCATGGTGCCAAAGCCAGAAAAGACCCAACAGTTATGTGTGGACTACCACAAAATCAATGTTGTTAGAAAGACTGATGCGTATACATATCTGCAGTTGGAGGACTGTGTGGAAACGATTGGAGGAGCAACTTGCATTTCTTAGTTGGACTTCCTCAAAGGTTACTGGTAGGGAACTTTGACAGAAAGATCAAAGGCAAATTTGTAACGCCAACTGGCCTGCAGAAATTTAAAGTAATGCCGTTTGTACGAAAAACACTTCAGCCACATTTCAGAGGTTAACTGACAGGGTAATTGCCGAATACGCAACTGATTGGTGTATATTGTGCCTGGTGACTTTCAAACTCTCGTGCATTGAATATTTACTGCATTTATCGGGCTTTTTTGATCGAATTCGGAAGTCAAACTGGTTTGTAAACCTCGCTGAGAGTGAATCTGCCAAAGCTGAAAGTCACCTTCCTGGGAAACGTCGTTGAACACGGACAAATAGCCCCACGGGATGCGAAATCGAAAGTTACAGGGGACCTTTACACATTGTTGACGAAAAGAGCAGTACTACGGTTCCCCGCTTTGAGTGGCTTTTACTGAAAGTTTGTGCTGAATGTTTGCAGTGGGACTACTCCACTCACCGAACTGTTAAAAACAGGCAAGAAATTGCAGTGAACACAAGACTTTCATAATGTTGTTTTTCTCAGAGCAGAGCTGTTTGTGAGGAGACATGATTGACGTGTACGAAATAATGAGGAGCAAGGAATTACAGATTGAAGGAAACATTTGCTCTTGATCGATCACCAGGGTTGGTAGATTTCAGATAAGATGCAGAAAGCTTTGAATAGACTGGTAGGAAAACTTTATCAGTCAGCGGGTAGGAGACTCGAGAACTCACACTCTATAAAGATCAGTTGGACAGTTAACCCTTCATTCTTCTCTGATTCCACTGGCCAAAGAGTTTCGAAAAATGCTCAAAGCAGAGCATCACCACGAGCAACAGTTATTCGATCGGTGGCTTTATGAAATGGAAAGGTGCCCAATAGTCACTCGCGCGACTATTCGGCTTCCCTCCTGTGATGACGCTGGGACATTGACTCTCATGTTCTCGGGGGCATTTAATGAAGGCATTCTCGTTCCTGCAGATGAGGAGCTCACAGATGAGGCTTTTGAAAAATCAATTTTTAAACGGGATTAAAATCTGCCCTGCCGGCAAGCCAGGTAGAATTCGAACCTACAGTCTCCTGATTCGTAGTCAGGCGCGTTATCCATTGCGCCACTGGCCCCATGCGCAACCTTAACAGCCGTGATGTTAATACGGACACGGTTAATAGCAGTCATGTTCACCAGTTGAACAAGCAATAAAGATAATCACTGTCACTGCTGCAGTCTAATTTTCATCACCTTTCAAAGCAACGAATTTTCCAAAAAAAAACACATATGTTCTCATGAAGCTTCCATTCACACTCTGTCTGCTTAGTCATTTAATGGAATGTGATGTGATGAATTTCGAATCCACTTCTTCAGCATAACTGACGTGAACGTGAGCCTAATCACCACATTGTATATACCAGTTAATCTTCAGAGGTTTCGAGTACAGTAGCGACTTTTGCGAATATGCAGGAAAGTGAATACTGTGAACCGAGCAAAAAAATCCCTTCATGGAAATTAACCCAGTGCAAAGTCAAACATATGAGGACGGCAGATGCCGTAAACATACCTCTGCATCACTCTGCACAGATGCTTCTCCAAGAATTGACTCTTTGCAGAATTCTTCTTTGTAATTTTGACTGTCCCGGTTGTAGATATTCTTTCAATCCACAAACAAGTATCCTGCTGAAAACTACTGACTTAAGAATAAAATAGTTGAGTATGTATTCGACCAGCTGATGTCCCAAAGTTCCGTGTTCCATGTGAATACAAGTTCTTGCAGGTGAAATTGGAGCTCCGAGCCTGATGTCCCACTGCTTCTTGATGCGTGGGAATTGAAGCCGGTCTCCTTAAGGCGGGAGCTTTTAGCCTCGATATTTCACGCGCCTCTATATCATCAGAGAATGGCATTATGCTCACCGATTGCATTTTCGCAGCCACATGCTCGCGCTGAACGCCATTACCATTTCCAATTAGTTTTGGGTGCACTGCAAATCAATTTCTCTGATTCCACGCCCTTGAACTGGGATTATATGACATGCCATTATATGATTACGTCAATTGGTGAAGTAACCGATGTTAAAATACAGTGTTATTGAGAAATACATTTCAGCAATACCCTGCAGTATCTCATGACCCTTTGAAGTTTTGTAGATATCTCGCAAACGTAACATCCTACAATCTCAGTGTTGCAATCTCTACAGTCTCTCCGGACATAGAAGCGATATATATGCAACCGAATCTGAGTTCCCACATCTCAGTCACTGTTTGACAAGTATTCCTTTGTGCGTGTGTTTCTGTTCTTGGCATAACCTCTGCCCCGATCCTTATTGCATTTTGCATCGTGCTTTTCCATGTGGCGCCAGGATCATGAAATGGGTTCGTCCTTGGCATTGTCAACACAGCAAGTTCTGCTCGAATCACAGTCACAGCAATCGGCATTTTACCCGTTTTACTCCATGTAATATGTGCTTAGCAAACGCTGAGAAAATCAATCTTTGTTTTACATGAAAATACTCTACGTGGTGATAAGTTTCCTTCTTCAAACACCCGCTATCTCACATCTTTGTGTTTCACATATCATAACCACCCTTTATCGAAGAAATCTCTCCCTCCCACAAGAACTAATTCGCCTAAACGTCCACCCTCCCATTTCACTGAGGTATTGCGCAATATGATACTCACATTTACACTGTTCATTCTGTACTACTGCGGTCACTGTTTTGGGTGTAAGTGCTCAATCCCATGGTCGGCATCTTCAAGCAATTCAATCCATTTAGATGCCGCTGTTCTGTAATTAATCCTCATGGAGCAGCTTTTACTGACACGGACAAGAGATTACTGGAACATCGGGCTCACGGTAAGTGCACAGCCCAGGATTGAGCAAATGATGTCTTATTGGAAAAGAGAAGTTTCTGTGGCTTTCTCCAGTCAATTATTTCATTTGTTCATTCGGTTCCCCCGAAATATTGCGTGCAGTTCTGCAATTCACATTACAATAGTCATGTGATCGCACTGGAAACCGTGCAGAAATTTACCAAGTTGAAAAGTTTCGGTTATGAAGACAGATTGTTTTGACTGGGGTTGTTTTCTTAAGGCAGAGGAAACTGTGAGGATACATGTTTCATATGCACTAAGTAATGAGCGACATGGACAATGCAGACTAAAAGAAACGTTTCCTCTTGACCGATCAACAGGGGCGAAGACTGAAGTTAAGAAGTGGAAAGGATTGAGGAGATATGCAGAAAAATCTAATCAGCAAGCTGATGGTTGAATCTGGATTCACTGTCTGAATCCACATAACCTTCAGAAATACACGGATCTGAACTTGAGTTGTTAATGCATACAAGGCCAAGTGATGAAAGTGAATAAAGATAGTCAAGCGATTGCATCTGACGAAAGCATGTACAACGACCTTGAGGGCTGTCATTCTACACATACGTGGTATTCGTGTAGCTGTCCATGGTGGGCAAGCAGGTCCATTTTTTTCGCTTCCTTCGCTGTGATCCGGCTTTGATTCTCAGTCCGGGCGTTGGGTTTGTTTTGATCCTGACAGTGACATCAGCAAAAGCAGACCCCCTGCAAGTGGAGTGTTTTTAGTACCTCGGATCAATTAATGACGTCGAGAAATGAGAGACGATGTCCCAGACTCTTAAATAAAGGGGACGGTGCCTCGGCAGTCTCTGCTCATTCAGACAGATCACTCGCCATTCTCCTCTGATTCCGCTTCCTAAAGGTTTTCCCAAAATTGTCAAAGCTGAGACTTGGCTCTGTGTCTCGTTTCCTTCACAATCGCAGGTGCCACAGTGAATCTCGGAAAGTTGAAAGGTGTAGAGGGCAACCTGAGTGAAGAATTCAGCTTTCCCCCCCAGTGATGACTCTGGGATATTGACTCTGACGGTCGCAGGGGTATTTAATGAAGGGACTCCTGTCCCTGCAGTTCAAGGTGCAAACCTCATTTCGGCTTCAGAACAGTCCGTTTTAAGTGCAATAAAGTCAGCGCTGCCCGCAAGCCAGGTTGGAATCGAAGCTCCACACAGTAGATCTGTAGTTAGTTATGTTATCCATTGTGCCACTGACCCGTTGTATGTGCTACATTGTGCGGTAAATGAACTTGTATGTGAAGTTGAAGCCTGCCAGTCTTGCTCTTGAACCAAGTCGAAACCTTAACTACAATCTCTGGACCATAACCATGCGCATTATCCATTGTGACACTGTGCTCGCGCGTGCTTGAGGTTGGCATTCTGCAGAGTTGTGATCTAAACACGGACATGACCAATCGTACTCATGTTCACAAATTGAATAACCAGGAAAGATAACCACGGTTACTGCTTCACTCCAATGATCCACTCTTTGTGCAGCGGGAGGTTTTGTAACGAAAAGACATTCATCCTCATGAAACTTCCATTCACTTTGTGTCTACTCAGCCATTCAATGGGATCTCCGGTCATCTGATGAATTTCAAATTCACTGCACTGATTTTGCTCCAGCACTTTTGATCAACTAATGCCTAATCACAACATCGTATTCAAGCTGATTTTCGAAGTCTGAACGTATTTTAACGGCCTGTGCGAGTTTACAAGAAATTCAATAAAATGAAATGACCAAAAAATTCCCCTTCTGCCCAGAGCAGAGTTAGCCATATGAGATAGCTCAGAGAGAGAAAACATTACCTCCATTTCTCTCAGTGCAGATGTCAATAGTAGCTGCTCCAGATACATTTGAACTTCCAGCTTGATATCCCAGTGCTCCCTGCTTCGTGTCAATGGAAGCTGCTGCAGTTCAGGTTGGAGCTCCCAGCCTGATGCGACGTATACCACGTCAATAGAAACTGCTCCACGCAATGTTGGAACTCCCAGTCCCCGGCATTTCAATTCACTCTGGACTTTCAGTGAAATACGTCACACTCAATGATTTCATTTCTGAACTCATATCCGTTGCCTCATCCTCATCCGCATTTCCAGTTTGATCTTCGCTGCTGCACCACACAGTTTCTCGTATTCCAGGCATGAAACCTGGCACTGTATGATATTCCACAGCAATGGTCACTTCCTTGTATGACGAAATTGTTAAAGTAACCGATGGTAAACTACATTTCTTTTGCAGAAATACATTCCAGCAATTCCCTGCGCTATTCCCTGATGCTTTCATTTTCTGGAGAACTATATCAATCTTCACCTTCAACAAACTAAGTGATGAAATATCCATCGGCTCTAGAGATACCGAAGTTAACCATTCAGCTCACCATGAGTTTGCATGTCTCAGTCACTGTTTGTCAAGTATTACGACTGTTCATGTGGTCCTATTCCTAACATGTCCTCTGCCACTATCTTTACTGCTTTTTGCATCATGCTATTCCATGCGGTGCCGGTATCATGCAGTGGTTAGCGCTTTGCGTAGTGGCAGCAGAAAGATCATCTGCAATTTGACTTCCAGTATTGTCACTTGTTACCGTTTTATGCAGAGTGAGACATGCTTCACAAAAGCAGGAGCGAATCAATCTTTTTTGACATGAAAATATTCGTCGAGGTGATGATTTTGCTCCTTCAAACCCTCGCCCTTTCACATCTCTGCTGTCTCTGTATCAGGATTCAAACCCACCAATTCTCGGAGATTTCTCCCCATCCCACGATCAGTAACCCTGCTTTAGGTTCCTCCTCCAATTTCCCTGAGGCATTTGGCTATCAAGCACTCGCATTGACATTGCTCAGTCTGTGCAGCTGCAGTCAATGTTGTTGGGCGAACGTGACCAAATCCCACAATTAGGACCTTAAAACCAATCGATCCATTTACATACTGCTGTTGTGAGATCAGTGCTCATGTAGCAATTTTTACTGACATGTTCTGGAGATCACTGGAACATCAGGCTCAGGAAAATGACACAATGCATATTTGTTTTTTTTTTGGAAACGATCAGTTTTTCTGTTCTAATTTCAATGGAGAAGAGGAGATTGTGAGGAAACATGATTGAAATGTGCAAAACAATGAGAGATAAAGGCGTGTTCGGCTGAAAGAAATGTTTCCTTTCGGACAAACGCCAAGTGGTGTCGATTAAATGTACGAGGCAGAAAGTTTTCAGTAGATAAGCAGTAAAAACTTTATCCACCAGTAGTGGTGGTGGATAAATCTGCAACTCATTGTGATGAAATCAACACAACCTTCAGAGATATTCAATCTGTATTCGTGATGCTAAGGCATACAAGACAAAGAGATGGAAAATGGAATGAGGATAGTGAAGCGGTTATTTCTGCAAAGAACGCGTCCAACACATTTGAGGGCTGTCAGACTACGTGCCTCCGACCGTTGTACTCGTCCCTGGTCGTGTCGTGGTTCTGAATTGGCACTTTTACCACTGCAGCCCGCGTTCAATTCCCAGTAAGGGCTGTTTTGTTCAGCATCAACAGCGTGGGCTTCTGTGATAGGATTCCTTTCAATGCTTCGAATCAATCAATGTCTCCACGAACATCAGAGTCAATGTTCCAGCCTCTTAAAGAAGGAGAAGGTGCCTCGGCACTCCATGAACCAACATGAGACTGAGATATTTATTTTGTTTCCTTGCCATTACTATGAGCCGCAGCGATTGGGTCGATGGCTCTGTGAAATTGAAAAGTGCCGATTCGCAGTGTGTGGGACTATTTGGTCTTCCTCACTTGTGCGACATTGACTGTGATGTTCTCCGGGATGTGTACTGAAAGAGATTCTCGTGTCTGCATATCAGGAGCTCAAGATTCATCTCGGCTTCAGAACAATGAGGAAGATTAGGTTGTGAGATTAATAAATACCTGTGTTAACCTCGAGCTAGAGCGGAGTGAAATCTACAATGTTCTGATCTTGAGTCAGGCACGTTAGACTTTGCGCCAATAGCCCCATATGTTCTTCATGCTTTCATGCTTCAGAGTTTTGATGTTAACAAGGACAGGAGAAATAGCAGTCATATTCAAAAATTTAACCAGGAAAGAAAATCACCACCACTGCTTCAGTCCAATCCTCCCCACGTTGTGTTTCAGCGCGATTCATAATGAAAACATATCTGTCATGATGAAGCTTCTATTCAGCCTCTTGTCTGTTTAGTCATTGAATGGGATCATCGTTGATCCTGTAAATTTCAACATTAGTTTCCAGCTTTTCCTCCATAAATCAAGATAAACTCGAGCATAATGTCAACATCAAATAGAGTCATAGAGTCAGAGAGATGCACAGCATGGAAACAGACCCTTTGGTCCTACTCGTCCATGCTGACCAGATATCCAAACCTAATCAAGTCATACCTGCTATCACCCCGTCCATATCCCTCCAAAACCTTTCTATTCGTATATCCATCCAAATGTCTCTTAAATGTTGCAATTGTACCAGCCTCCACCACTTCCTCTGGCAGCACATCCATACACATTACTCTCTGTGTGAAAACGTTGCCCAGTGGGTCTCATGTATATCTTTCCCCTTTCACCGTAAAACTATGCCCTCTAATTTTGGACCCACAGACCCCAGGGAAAAGACTATTTCTATTTACCATATCTTTGACCCTTATAATTTTGAAAGCCTCTAATAAGTCATGCCTCAGCCTCCGACGCGCCAGGTAAAACAGTCCCAGCCAATTAAGCCACTCCCTCTTTAGCAAATCATCCAACATTGACAGACTCCTCATTTCTTTCTGAACCCTTTCAAATTTAATAACTTCTTTCCGATACGAAGGAGACCAGATATGCACGCAATATTCCAACAGTGGCCTGCCGAATGTCTTGTACAGCCGCAACATGACCTCCCAACTCATGTACTCAATACTCTGAACAATAAAGGAAAGCATATGAAACGCCTTCTTCACTATCCTATCTACCTGCGACTCCACTTTCAAGTTAAATTTCAAACATCAGGATTCTATGAACCTGCACTCCAAGGTCTGTATGTTCAGAAACGCTCCCTCGGACATTGCCATTAAGTCTTGAAGTCCTGTTATGATTTGCTTTCCCAAAATGCAGCACCTCACATTTATCTGAATTAAACTCCATCTGCTATTTCTCAGCTGATTGGCCGAACTGGTCAAGATCCTGTTCTGTGGTAACTCTCTTCGCTGTCCAACATAACTCCAGTTAAATGACAAAAAGTAGAAGACCCAGCACGGATCCTTGGAGCACTCCACTGGTCACGGGACTCCAGTCTGAAAAACAACCCTCCACCACCACCCTCTGTCCTCTCCCTTTGATCTAGGTATATACCGTTAATTTTTGGAGTTTAGTTCACTTTAATGACTTGTATGGGTTTTCAGGAAATATAATATCATGGCACGAGCTGAAAATCACTTGCTGCAATTTAACCAAATACGCAGTCAGTCTTATGATAAAAGGCAGAAAAAGAAAATATTACCTGCGTTTCTTTCTGCACAGATTCTCCTCCACGAGCTGAATCCTTGCCACATTTTCCCTTCTTTTTGCGAGATTTCCCCTGGGACAGATATTCACTCAATCTACAAACATGGGTCCTGCTAAATACTACTTTAATTCAGATTAAAATAACTGAGTATCCTTTCTCCAACTTTACGTCTCATCGGTCCGTGCTCCTTATCAATACAATCTGCTCCAGGTGAGGTTGGAACTTCCAGCCTGCTGCCACAATACCCATTGCTTTATGCCAACAGAAGCTTCTCCTGATAAGTTGGAGATCCCAATCTGATATCACAATGCTCCTTGCTCCATGTCAATAGAAGGTACTACAGGTGAGGTTGGAGTCCCAGCCCCGGCGTTTCATGCACCTTTATACCGACACAGCGGGCTCATCCTCATGCCAATTTCCAGTTTGAACTTCACTGCTGCGCCACTCAGTCTCTCTTAGTTTAGCCCTGGGAACACGAGATTATATGATATTCTGCAACACTGGTTACTTATGTGGAATATCACAATTCTCCATTTCATAAATCAGAATTCAAACCCACGCACTTTCAGAGATTTCCCTCCCTTACAAGGCCATTAAACCTCCTTTACATCGCTCCTGCCATTTCACTGAGGCATTCCATAATCTAACGTGCACATCGGCACCATTCTGTCTGTGTTGCTGCTGTCACTCTTGATGGGTAAACGTGTCTTATCCCATCATCGGGAACAGGAAACCATTCGATCCATTTCAATCCCGGTGGTTGTGAAATCATTCATCATGTCGGAGACTTTACTGGCATGGACCAGAGATTACATGTTAACAATTCGTCTTGATTTCCTGCCACTAAGCCAGTATGGCATCTTACTTGCTACGTTTCCATTAATGCCACAGACGTTTATCTTTTAACCAGTTTGCCATTGTAAAATAAACACACACCTTGTCAAAAATACTAGTCTAATTCTTGTGCGAGGTGTCTTCAGTCTGACGTTAAGCTGACTAGTTTTTGATCTCTACTACCAAGATGCTCTCCCGACGCCATTCCTCCTATTGTGCTGCTCTTGTTTGCCTTGCCATGACTGATCAAAACAGTGCTCTTGAAATCACTTCAAAAATCATTTCGCATTACAATGACACACTACATTGGAGTTGTGAAAATCCACTGTTATTTCTACCCTTTTATTTGATCATTATTGAGAGATTAACTGCCATTAGCTCCACTATACCACTAAGTTTTTCTGGTCTCTGTGGCACTCTTCCACCAGTGTCACTGCATTTTTTGTTCCTTCGCTGAATTTTTACAGTCGCGTTTGATGTTCATTTAAAACATCATTTCTCAGAACTGCAATGTTTCAATCGAGCAAAATCGCCAGCCTTTTCATTTAAAGTCCCCTATAATGATATCAAAGGGGGAACAAATGAGAGTTTCAGCAGCAGATGAACTGAGTTTCGGCCAAGTTATCAATTGTCAGCGTGTGGGGCACATGTGATCGTGATGATGATAAGATCCAACAGCGCAACCCAGCAGCTTTCATGCAAACATTCGTTTGGTGTTGGTGCACACATTGCCAGAGTCATTTCCCTTCATTTCGCAATTGGTCTTTTTGTTTTTGGCTTTTCTTTTCCTCCTGTAGTTCTCCCTTGATGGCAGTAACTCTGTCTGACGTTCAAAATGCCTACCTTTCTTATACCCCCAAATCGGATTATCTCATTTGTTCGATGTTGGCAGAATAATAAATTCAAAATCGATTGGCTTTTAATTTACAGAGACGTAAATGAATCTCGTTGGTTAAATTTGAATTGTCGTCAAAACAGCAACCAACTCAGGTACCTATTTCACAGCCAAATGTTATATATTTTCAATTTTCCAGTAAACTCTGAGACTGCTCTCGTAAGCTCTCAGTGCAGAACAACATTCTACCTCTCTTCAAGGTACACCACACACTTTCAACTTCATAACAATTTGGAATTGCACATCAGGTTGTCACTGGACCACCGCACGCAAAACCAGAAATACAGACCTCAAACAAAGGACAGTTATAAGTGGATAAAAGAGCAGTAAAATGTGTCATGTCACAGTCAAAGTGAAACAGGGGATAGAGAAAGATACTGTACTTGCCAGCACACAGAAAATAGTCAAGTATTTTGCAGGAATCTACATCATAGTCATGAGAATGAATTGATCTAATTTTTTTGGATAACATGGTGATGAGGTAGAACTCCATATTACCGCTAAGAGCAGTAGCCTGTAGTGTTTAGTGCAATGCAACACTGCTTCAGACTCTCTCATTCAGTGTAAATCCATATTTGGCAGTGGGGGAGTAAGGAGCGTTCGAATACAGAGAGCAGAAGTAGAGGAGTGGGAAGAGCACAGAGGAATGTTGGGCTGGAAGCAGTGGTGGATTAATGGGGTGTAAGACCATGGATGGATTTGAAAACAAATCTGAGAATTATAAAATCAGTGGAGAGTCATCGTGGGAACCAATGCAGATCTGAAAATGTGTTGCTGGAAAAGCGCAGCAGGTCAGGCAGCATCCAGGGAACAGGAGAATCGATGTTTCGGGCATAAGCCCTTATTCAGGAAGCCCTTCTTCGGGCTTATGCCCGAAACGTCGATTCTCCTGTTCCCTGGATGCTGCCTGACTTGCTGCGCTTTTCCAGCAACACATTTTCAGCTCTGATCTCCAGCATCTACAGTCCTCAATTTCTCCAACCCATGCAGATGAGTGAGTTTTATTTAGTCAGAACAGAAGGGTAGTCAAGGAGGAAATGACAAGTAGTGAGCTTAACATCTTTCACATGAAAGCTTCTCAATGTTTTTTTAATGAAGTTGTTGAGCAAGGCACTTGGAGAAAGAAAATCAAGGGTATGATGAAAATTCAAGATACTTTGCGAAAAGGTAGTCAGTTTTAACCAGATTATTGATATTCTTTGTGGAGCTATCGTGTGTTATGATAAACTGCCATTTACTGACTCATTCTTGAGGCTGTCAAACTTCACGTGAAGGCTCCCACCATTCTCCTTACAATGTACATTCCGATCCAGTTGGTGTCATCAACAAGTTTGGAAAAATTACAAGAGGTCCAAATGTCCAAATCATGTATAATGGTTGGGAACAATTTGGTTCAAGCATTGAATCATAGAATCTCTGCAATGCAATGAGGCCCTACTCTCTCCCTATAATGCTGCATTTCGCATGCCCAATCCACCAAGCCTGGACATTCTTCGATATAATGGGCAATTCACTTCAACCGTGAATATTTGTACTGTGTGCAGAAATAGCAGCATCCGCAGGAATCCCACGCAGACACTATGAATGTGCACAATTCATGTTGGCAATCGCGTGACGATGGAATTGAACCCCGGTCTCGAGCACTGTGAGGCAGCAGTGCTGTCACTGATCCTTGTGGTACTTCACACGTAACAGAACACCAACGTGAGTAAAAAGTGCGCTTATTCCTACTCTATGCTTTCCAGCTGGCAAACAATCCTCAATGAATGCTGGCACGTTTTCTCCAACCCCATTGTGTTTTGTGATGTTGTGTGGGACCGGATAAAAAGCTTCCTGAACAAGCAAAACAGTGGGGTTCCAACGTGAATTCCACTCCACAGGAGACTTTGCAGAGATCACATAACTTGAAAGATGACTCCCAGCGCATCCACATTCTCTCATTGTCTTCCTCTTTCTTCAACATTTTGGGATGAAGCCTGTCTGGTCTAATTGACTCAAACTTTAGTCCAGTTAACTTTTGAAGTACGACCTCTTTCCTGTTCTTATTTTTTTGTCCCTTGTTTCGTATTTTTGGGACATTTAATCTCCCGATGAAGGGCTTCTGATTGGATGTTGACTGATGGCCAGTGTTTTTCCAGTACCACATTCTTCGACACTGATTGCAAGCATTTGCGATCCTCACTTTCTCCTTTTCCACAATCTTGACATTTGCATAGTATCTCACTGTGCTGATTCGCTTTGCGTCTTGCCAGGCCAGATGATCAGCTGAAGCCTCGCCCACACACACGTGCTCTGTTTCTCCTGACTTTGAACGAAGTTTGTACCTTTCCTGTTCAGAACACCATACTATTCAGGTTAGGATAAATGATGTGACTCCGTCAGACTCTGCTGTGATCTTTGATTCAAATTTGCTGAGTGCAAATCAATCCTTCGAATACCCTATAAAATTGATTTGAAGAATATAATTGAGAGAGAACCAATTCAAACATGCTCAGTTAAGTGTCTAAACAACTCTTTATGTGGCTCAGTGTCAAGTGTTGCCTTTTCACATTCCTGTGAATCATTTTGGACA
Source organism: Chiloscyllium plagiosum (assembly GCF_037043375.1). Classification (NCBI taxonomy): domain Eukaryota; kingdom Metazoa; phylum Chordata; class Chondrichthyes; order Orectolobiformes; family Hemiscylliidae; genus Chiloscyllium; species Chiloscyllium plagiosum. The sequence continues at coordinate 91,372,693 of NW_028270159.1, forward strand.
TTTTGACAGATGGAAGACGGGGTAGAATTACAATCTGATGTTTTTGATTTGGATATCCATTGCAATTCCTTCATCATTTCCAGGTGTTTAACCTGTAACTCCTCACCTGCCAGTAATCTGGGACCACGTGCACTACATGGACTGCAGCAGTTCAAGAAGATAATCCATCGACTTCTACATAGGCAATTGGAGATTGACAATATCAGCCAGTCTTGCTCATGAAAGGGCTGGAGAGTGGGGTGAACTAATCTGCTCAGGGAACCAGCATGGGCACGATGCGCCAACTTATCTTGTGTTGCAATCATTCGGTAATTGCGACTAAAAGTAAAGAAAAAAAGACTCACACAGGCTGCCATGGATTTGTTTCTGCATCCACCACTCAGTAAGAAAGCAGTTAATCGTTGGAACATCTGTACTTTTAAACTCAGTGCTGTGAGAAACACCTGCAAGGAAATAATAGCAAAATACTGCAGCAGCTGAAATATTTTTTTAATAAAACAGGCTATGCTGAAAACCTTAGCTAGTCGGGTTTGTGCAGGGAAAGAAGGTAGATGAATGTTTTAGCGTGCGCAGACAGACATCAGGAAATAAAAATGAAGCAGATTTTCCTCATCCTTATGATCTGAGAAGCAGAAGGAAAATGGAGTTGATTTGTGACAGTCACAGGCTCTGGGGATGGTAATTGGTGGAAAACTCATAAAGACACAGTCGACAAGAGTTATGGTAAAATAACAAAAAGAGGTATCTAAAATTCATCACTGTCAATCCAGGTAAGAAGTTCAGAAGACACAAATATACCTTGGTTTGGGTTTGGTCTGTGTAAATGCTCTCCTCTGAACTCACTGTAAATGCAGTTTCGTAAACCCTTCTCTACCAGTCCAGGAGAGAAATTCACAATCATTGTGTCCTGGTCACAGTCTTGTTCCATGTACTGTGCTATACTGTAGAAGTTGGCGGACGTTATTTCAAGTCCAAATGGTACTCCGTCAGCGCCTAGTAACACCGGATCCATTGCTCACTCCACCTGAACATGCTTAAGAGAGGATAAAGCACACATGACTGACAAGAGAAGTCAGTGAGAGCACAGAAACAAAAGAAAAACACCATCTGGTGTAGATTAGTGAAACCTAGAGCATTTGGAAGGGTTCAATAACGAGCAGAGAACAACCGAAATGGCAAGATGAGTTATTAAGATTTAGTACGTAAGTGAGTGAACTTGAAATATAAAGAATGGTGCAAGAGTTTGTTCACATATTTAAAAGGTTACAGAGAGAATAGTAAGGTAAAACAATGACTGCAGATGTTGGAAACCAGATTCTTGAGTAGAGTGGTGCTAGAAAAGCACAGCAGTTCAGGCTGCATCCGAGTAGCAGGAAATTCCGACGTTTTGGGCAAAAGCCCTTCATCAGGAGTACAGGCAGAGAGCCTGACGGGTGGAGAATTAAATGTGAGGAGGGCGGGGATGGGGAGAAAGTAGAATAGAGTACAATAGGTGAGTGTGGGTGGGGATGAAGGTGACAGGTCAGTGAGGAGAGTGGGAGAAGGTAGCTTCAGGGCAGAGGAAATGACCTGGGAGTTGCAGTGGAAGAGGACTCCCTGAGATTCTTGTAGAGAGAGGAGGAACATTTCTTCAAGGCAGGCATCCTTGCAAGAGTATTCGCAGTAGGGTTAAAGTCAACTCGGTAAAAACAATTACTGCAGATGCTGGAAACAAGATTCTGGAGTAGAGTGGTGCTGGAAAAGCACAGCAGTTCAGGCATCTTCCGAGAAGCAGGAAAATCCGACGTTTCGGGCAAAAGCCCTTCATCAGTAATACAGGCAGATCGCCTGAATGGTGGAGAGACAACAGAGAAAAGAGTGCAAATTGGTGCACTGGAGAAGACGTAATGGGGAACAACGAAATGGTGCAGGTGAACACGTACTTTGCATCAGTTTTCACAATGAAAGACAACAACAAAATATGTGAATTAATAGACATGTAGGGAAGAAGTGAATGAAATGCCAACAATAACCAGAAGATGCCGGGGAAGCTGCAAGGTCTGAAGGGATTACGTGACTGAGACCAGATGGACTGCATTCCTGATTTCTGAAGGAGATTTCTGAGGAGATTGTGGACGCATTGGTCGTGATCAGTCAGGAGTCATCGGCGTCATGGTGGGTCCCAGATGACGGGAAAATTTTAAATGCAACACCCCTGCTGAAAGAAAGGGGAGAGGCAGACACAGACTACTGACAGTGTTGCACAGTACTTGGAAATGGATGGTAAATTACAGCAAAGTCTGCATGTCTTCATCAAGTGGACGTCATGTCTGACAGCTATGCTAGATCTCTTTGAGGAAGTACCAAGTAAGTTAGGCAAAGCAGAGCCAGTGGACGTGATCTAATTCAATACTCATAAGTCCTGTGATAAGGTGCCATACAGCAGACTGCTAAATAAGGTAAAAGCATGCTGTTAGTGACAAGGAGGGGATTGGCTGACTGGCTGAGTGAGAACAGAGGGGTCTTTTACAGGATGGCAGCTACTGATTTTTTAAGACTTGCACAGCCATCGGTGTTGAGAGCATGACTATTCAAGTTACACGTTAAACATCTGGACAAAGGAACAGAGTGCATTTTCGCTACAGTTGCACTTGACACAAACGTAGTTTGAGAGACAGGTCATGTCAAGAAAGCTGGGAAACTTCATAAGATGCTAGGCAGGCGCAGAGAGTGGGCAAATAAGTGGCAAATGCAAGACAAAAATGGATGTGTCAGGTTATGCAGTATGAGAGGAAGAAGGCAGGCTTCGACTGATTTCTGTTCACGGAAAGCCTTTAGAAATCCGAAGGACAAAGTGACTTGGGAGCCCTAGATCAGGCAGGTTCAGTTGGAATTCAGGAAGGAAAATTCAATTTTATAATTTATATCAAGGGGCCTCAAATACAAGAGCAGAGATGTCCAGTTGAGCATTTATATAGTCGTGGTCAGACTGCATTTGGAATATTGCAGGAAGTTAGGTCCGATATCTAAGGGTATTTCAGAGTCATACAGCAGTTTAGCAGACCATTCACTCCATATATACCATGCAGAACTCATTGCCAAATTAAAATAGACCCGCCTGCCTGCCGTTGTCCCAAAAACTTCCAATACATTCCTAATCAGTTACTTATCCAAATGACTGTTAAATACACTGCAGTACACCAGAACTGCAAAAAGAAGAAGAGGAACACCTATACAAGGTATTCGCCAAAAACGGATAGCCGCACAACTTCATCAATAGATGCCGAAGAGAAAGACCACGGAACGAGGACATAACACAACCAAAAGGACTAGCCACACTGCCATACATCAGGAGCATCTCAGAAATGACAGCCGGACTACTGCGACCCCTAGGACTCATAACGGCACACAAACCAACAGCCACGCTCAGACAACAACTCACCAGAACGAAGGACCTGATACCCAACATGAGCAAGACGAATGTAGTGTACAAAATACCATGCAAGGACTGCACAAAACACTATATAGGACAAACAGGAAGACAGCTAACAATCCGCATACATGAACATCAACTAGCCACGAAAACGACGCGACCAGCTATCCTGAGTAGCCACACACGCAGACAACAAGCAACATGAATTCGACTGGGACAACACTACTATCATAGGGCAAGCCAGACAGAGAACAGCCAGGGAATTCCTAGAGGCATGGCATTCATCCACAAACTCCATCAACAAACACATCGACCTGGACCCAATATACCAACCACTACAGCGGACAGCTGAAAGTGACAACCGGAAGCGGCAGGGACAGACCACTATAAACACCGGAGGAAACATCAAAGAAGCGCTTCGCAGGAGGCTCCCAAGCACTGATGATGTCGCCTAGCCAGGGGACGAAACGTTTGTAACAAAAACTTCCAGCTCGGCGAACAGAACCACAACAACGAGCACCCGAGCGACAAATCTTCGCACAAACTTCGACTGTTAAATAATTTAACTGTAGTTGCATCCATCACTTCCTCCAGCGGTTTATTGCACACAGTGACCAAAGGGTGTAAAACAAAAGCTGCCACTCATGTCCTTTATAAATCTTCCTTCTTGTACTTTAAACATATGCCCCTGGATGCGATCTCCCTCACCTTTGATAGTAATCTTATTTATGCTCCTCGTGATTTCACAAATCTCTATAAGGCCAAACGTCGAAGTCCTCTGCTCCAGTGAAAAAGAAACCACAGCCTATTTTTATAACAGAAGACTTCTATTCATGACATCAGTCTGGTAAATACTTTCTGAACCCTCTCCAATATAATAAAATCCTTCTCATAACGAGGAAACAAGAACTGTACACAATACTCCAGAAGATATGATGACATTGGATGGGGTCCGAAGAAGGTTTAAAAGAATGATCCTGGGGGGGGAAGAAATGCTTGTCATAAAATGTTGAAAACTCGGGGGCTGAGGAGAATCTGAGTTTGAGGAGAATCTGATTGACACTTAAACAATACAGAGAGGGGCAATTAAAGTGGCTGTGGAGAAGTTTTTTAACTAGCACGAGAGACCAGGAGCCGACTGCACAGTATAGAGAGAAAGGATGACCATTTTGAAGTGAGATGCGGAGGAATTTCTTCAGCAAGAGGCTAGTCATCCTTTGGAACTCTGCCGTAGAGGGCTTAGTGGTCAAGATATTGCAATGTTTCAAGACAGACATAGATAGGTCCCTGATTGATAAGAGGATCAACAGTTACAGGAGATGGCAGAAAGCCGAAGAATGAGGTTGAGAAACATATCAACCATGACCAAATATTGGAGAGGTCTCGATGGGTTGAATGGCCTAATGCTGCTCCTTTATCTTGTGGCCTTCTCGCTATTGCCTGTGACTCCAACCTGCCCATAGACTGAGCAAGTCAGATCAGTGGAGGAGACTTACGTGGTATATGTATGAGATGGTTTTCTGAGTCGCTACATTAAGGACACAAATGGAGGGCAGAGCATCCTTGATTAGTTGGCTGGTCGACGAAATTTCGATGAAGAATGACAGCAGCAGCATGTGCACAGTTCTCGTACTGGTCTCATGAAGTCCCCACATTTTCACCTTGTGCCTGAGGCACAACGACTCTCAGGTTAAAACACCAACAGTCAAATCGCGCGATCTCTCTCTCTCTCTCCCTCTCTCTCTCTGTCTCTAATGAGTCAGCAGGCCTGGGAATATGTCAACTTTGATTTCAAAGCTTTATTTGTATATATGTCAAGGAATAATTGACAATCTATCTCTATGCTGTCACTCAGGAAGAGTGAAGAAGTCAGTGAGAGAACTCTTCATTAAGGTGGAGAGTGATAGAGCTGACTCAGATTATGAGCCGAAATCTAAATAGAAGAAATGATACTGATATGAAGCGTGAGCATGGTATAACGAATTGGGGAACATAACTTAAAGGGATGACAAGCACTTCAAAAACATTTGCAGGAACTGCAACTGCTTCTCACTCCTGTCTGACACAAAGAAACCGGGAAACGTGGCCATGTCATGGCTAACAAGCGACATTAGGCATAGCATTGCACTCAAGGAGCCTTACAAATTGGCTGAAAATAGCAGCAAACATCAGACATCAGCAGAAGATGAAGAAAGAATTAATACAGAACGAAAATGTCGTTTAACAGTAAGCATATAAAGAATTGGTAAAGCTCCTGAAGGTATATGAATTGAAAAAAAAAACGATTATTGAAAACAAATCCCTTACAATGAGAAACAGAGGATGTTATAATGCGGGATAAATATATAGCACACCAAATAAATATGTATATTGGTTCTGTCATCACAGATGATAAAAGTAATATTCCTAAAGTGCTGGGAAGAAAAAGAGAGGGAGGAACTGAAAGAAATCAGTATTATCAGGGAGATAGTGTTGTGGAAATTGATGAGATTAAAGACAGTAAATTCCACCAACTGCGAATCAAACAGAGGTGTACATAAAGTCACCCTAAATGCAGTGAATGCGTTCTGTAACTAGAGTGTGGAGTCTAAATAGAGTAAATTAATTGTCATATTTCAATATTCTATCGACTCTGAAACAATATCTAGGGCTTGGAGGTCAGTTAATATGACGCCACGATTTATAAAAGGAAGTAGCGAGAAAACATGGAATGACAGAAAAGTTAGCCTAACACTGGAAAGCAGTAATTAGATTGGACAGAGCCAGCATGAATTTACGAAACTAAAATAGGAAAGGCGATCTCGTCTTCTTGTACACAAATCGCTGAACGTAAGCATGCAGGAGCAGCAGCAGGTGAGGAAGGCAAACGGTGTGTTAGCCTTTGTACTGAGAGGATTTGAACACATGAGCAGGGAAGACTTGCTGAAATTGTGCAGGGTCTTGTTGACAGCACAACCGAGAGTGCAGTTTAGGAATCCTTATCTGATAAAGGATGTTCTCCATTCGGAGATGGCACAATAAAAGTTTACCAGACTAATTCATGGGATGACAGGACTGACGTATGAGGATTCGTTTGGATGAAAATCACTCAAATTTAGAATGATGAAGTAGGATGTCACCGAAACGAGTAAAATTCTAAAAGGTACGAACAAGGTAAATGCAGGAAGGATGCTTTCAATGACCAGGGCGTCCAAACCATAGACGGTTGGGAGGTGGCGTCACTTCTAAGAATATGGGTAGTCCATTTAAGACTGGTTACTAAGTGAAATTTGATGCCACAGAACGTAATTGAAGCCAGAATGTGGAATGTTGACAGATGAAGATTTCTAAAGTTTTGAGGCAAGGGATCATAAGGTGTAGGCCTAAAGAAGTAGCAGGTTACTGTGGGGAGTGATCATATAAGATCATACTGAATTATAGAGAAGGATCAAACATCACAACAAGCCAGGCCAGTTCGAATATTTCATATTTCCATTCTGTTAAAGGTGGGATATGAGGAACAATTGTTTTTAACTGACGCAGATATCAGTAACATATTGTCTAGATTTAAAACATAATTCTGTAAGTACTTACCAAACAGTAACTGGGGAGCAATTTTAGCATACGAACTTCAGCAATTCGATGAGGTGCAAAGTAACTTTTGAGATTCGTACACTGGCTGTTCTGTGTCTCAATTTCAATTCAGTTCTCAAATTGCTGAATGTTCTGACAAAAACAAGATAGTATGTATGAAATAAGTCAACGTCTTTAAAATGTTGCTAATACTGGGTGGAGGGAGTGGTAAGAAAGTGTGGGGAAGGGGAGCAGTGAGAAAAACAATGGGTCGGGTTTTTGTTGAGGGATTGGCCACGAATGACCCCAAATTCCAAAACTCCCGCGACCCGCTATCCTGCTCAGGAGTCCTGTCCCTCCACTTCCTGCTCCATTCTTTCCGTCTCTGACAAATTTACAGCAAGGTCAGTGATAGAGGTGTTCATGGGGTACACTTTCCCACCAATTCCAGTCACGAATACACTCCCAAGCGTCTCCCAACAACATTACATCCTCATGGACCACCGCAATCATTTCAAACAATATCACTTATTTTCAGCTCTATTCACACTAAAGATAGATCAACCAACCGTAACCTGATAAATTAAAAAAAAATAAAACTGAAACATGAATAGCGGTCGCTGACGGGGGCCTGTTTCTGAGAAGAAGACTCATGCTCTCTGTGGCTTAATTGGCGATCCCAGATAAACGATGTTTGGTTCCAGAATCATTTCATGACCAAACCTGTAACCTCCAACTGGGCTATAGCATCTGGCGCTTCCCTCCCCTTTAGCCCTCACTCAACGATTGTCGATTGGAGACAACAACATTTCGTTCCATTGAGCACTCGCCGCGAGCATGCTCACAGTTCATGTTAACCCTATGCATACTGCAGGATCCATCCCAAGTGATGAGGTATAATGTTCAACAGCGAAGAAGAGGCGGTCCAACAGGATCAAGCTGGAGGCACTGGTCCTCCAACCAATCAGAGAATCTCATGGGCTCGCTGGGCGGTCTGATAAATCAGAGAATGCTGCTTGTCTAAAATAATCTGACCAGAACATCCACACACCAATGCTCAATCAAAGTTCGCTTGAAAAATTCTTCCAGTTCAAAACACAATTGTTAATGATGACTCTGTTCCCTTTCCCGCAGACAAAAGTGAAGACTGCAAATGCTAGAGATCAGAGTCAGCATTAGAGTCGTGCTCAAAAAGCACAGCAGGTCACGCAGCATCCGAGGATCATGAAAATCGAAGTTTCAGGCAGGCACCCTTCATCAGTAACCTTTCACGCAGCCAATTTATGATCAATATTGCTACTATCCCTTCTATTCCTTCATCCCCAGGTTTCATGCACAGCGGTCTCACAGAACTTTTGTCTTTTGTTTTGCCAATCTACATTTATCTGATCATTTTTGATTAGCATCATCAAGACTTCTTCTTACCTCATCAAAAAAATCGGCAGAAAGTTCACCACAATTTTCTGTGAACAATTCTATTTTAACTTTCCTGAATGAAACACATATTTCTTCACGTGGCACCTCATTTTGTCTGGTATGACCGTTTGCAACATGTTTCATACAGCTTTAAATGGTTATCCTGTCAGTACTGAATTAATTGACAAAACGTTTCTCATGGCAAACTGAAAGCGTGCATACATTTTAAAGATGAGGAAATGTGTCTGAATGAGTTGTGACTTGGACATTAGTTATCGTGAATACATAGTAAAGTCAATCAGGTTGTGATGGTGTTGACCTCTACCACACTTTCAGAAGCTGCCAGACAAGCTGAATACTTCCAGCATTTTCTGTGTTTTTTTTAAAATATATATCAGATTGCCAGTATTTGGCTTCTGTACTTGAACTTGGGACAAAAGGGATGAAAAGTGGGTCGAAAGCAGGAGCAGTCACCTCCTTCAGTCATGCAAAACCCAGCTCTTCCTCTGGTTTTTGTAGTTTTGTGACAACACTAACTGGCATGAATATTGGATTTTAATGATCATCTAAGTATTTACATGTTACACTTTCAGTCCAAATATGGAAGAAAAAAGCATCAATTTATGTCAATTTCACAATTTATGTGTGCATGTCCAGGTCATAATTCTACTTTTAAGGGGAAGGCAGCATTTCATATTGGTAACAGTATATGCTAATGATTCGCAGGCCATGGCTGTGAGAGCACGGAATCCAAATGACTGGACTTCCAGGGACAGTCGCTGTTTCTATCAACATGGACACTGTCTGATTTGGCATTACAGTCTCCCATCCTTCTGCTCATGATGCCTTCAGTTCTGTCTTGGTTTTGTTCCGACTGGTTTCTAATGCACGGGCTATCCAATCATCTATTATGTTGCTTTTTCTAAAGAGTGAGGATCCTTCTCTCAGAGCACACTGGCTCCGTAGTTCAATGCTTAGGTAGGGGAGGAACACAGACAGGGGAATGGCTGAATGCTTCCTTTCTTTGCTGAAACCAAACTCTGGTGTTGAAATTTGAAATGGTACAAAATAAGCCAATTGAGTGCAATCCTATTTTCTGGCTGATCTCTCCAAAGGCCACAGTCACTTCGCCAGAACGTGTCTGTGTGTTTGCCTCTGTAAGTGAAATGGGGTTTAGATCACCGACGGGGTGTGAACACAGGTTATCCATCTTAAACTTCAGTCGGATACATTGCAAAACGTGCCTGGATGATAGCATTACGACGAGTGCTTGAAACATTTGAGAACGCAACGGAGAGGCCAAGAGCTGAAAACTTGGATGATGGGCCTCTTTCCATTCTGTAACCAGTCGATGACTTGCTCAAACTTATGTACTGATGAATTAAACGCCATATGCTTTGGCATTAAAAAGCAGTTCAACAGCTTTCGAGGCAGCACTGGTGGTATATTGGTTAAGAGTCGGTGTTGGGTTGGGAGCCTGGTCAGGGAATCAGGTTATATTGTTGCTGAGAGTGACAACAACGACAGTGGAGCAGCTCTGATGGGAATGCTTCAATAACTCAGATCAATTCATGCCTCGAGAACATCAGAGTTCATGTCCCTGCTCCTTCAAGAAGGGGAAGGCACCTTGACATTCTCTGCTCATTCGGTCAGTTCATCCTTCATTCCCCTAAAGATTCACAGATTTGAAACGGGGCTCTTTTTAATTGTTTCCTTAAAACTCCCACGGGTTGCAGGTATTGGATTGGTTTGAAATTGATAATGTGCACAAGCGCTGCGTGCGAGATGCTCCTACCTTCCCTTCCTCTCTTTCCCTCCTCTGACAGCGGACTGAGGTTGACTCTGATATTCTCGGTTGCATTCATCGATTGGAGACATTAATCGGTATATTAAAAAGTGCCACAAATAATTCAAACAGAATTAATTTCTTTCAAATGCTCTAGCTACAAAGTACTCAGAAACAGCTCATTTTTGAGAGATATTTAGGAAAACCGAGTTTAAGAAGATAAACAACTTGCTTTGCAAGATGATTCCAATGAAGACGTCAATTCTTTTGAACGATTCGGTGGAATTTTAGTTCTTTCTATTACCACAGACACATCTTGCGAGAGTGACAAATGCCTCAGTAGGGACCGACTTTCAGAAAATTAGGAATTTAACCATTTGGCTACTTCTTCCTTCACTTTAGACTTGAAAACCAGAGCCTGTTTACGTAAGCAAAGATGTAAACAGGCAGCAGGCTGCCAGTCGAGGACAGGCCAAGCCGTTTAGAATTGATAGACGCTGAACGTATACCTCCTGAGGCAGCCTGCCTTCCTGTAATCTCCCATCATCCTGCCTGTTTACTTTGGATTCCTCTAGTTGTGTTGTCGTTACATAGGAAGAGAAGCATTAAGCCGCTTCCCGTACGTCTCCTCCCCAACTGTTTCCCCGTTACTCAACGGCTTCTATTCTCTCATGTTGCTCTTCCTGCCAAACTGGAGCATTCTTCGCGTCAGCTGCTTGTTATCCACATGTTCCTCGAAGGAGAAACACAGAAGTGGAATTTCAAACTCAAACAGATTAGCCCTGGAGAAAACTACTTCACGCTTTTTCATCAGAAATAATTACCACCCTATCTAACCCTATGATTATCTTATATGTCTCTATTAAGTCACCTCTCAACCTTCTTCTCGCCCACGTAAACAGCGTCAAGTCCCTCAGCCTTTCCTCGTAAGACCTTCCCTTCATAGCAGGCAACATCCGAGGAAATCGGCATGCTTTCCAAAGTTTCCACATCCTTCTGATAATGTGGTGAACAGAACTGTACACGATACTCCAAGTGCGGCTGCACCAGAGTTTTGTGCAGCTGTCGCATAACCTCATGATTCCGAAACTCGATCCCTCTATTAATGAAAGCTAAAACACTGTATGCCTGTTTAACAACCCTGTCAACCTGGGTGGCAAATTTCAAGGATCTCTGTTCCTGAACATCTCCACTTCCAAGATACTTTCCATTAGCACAATACTTTGCACTCCGGTTACTCTGACCAACAAGAATCACCTCACAATTGTCCGCATCAAACTCTATTTGCCACCTCTCAGCCCAGCTCTGTAGCTTATCTATGTCTCTCTGTAAACTACAACATCCATCGTCACTATCCACAACTCCAGCGACCTTCGTGTCGTCTACAAATTTACTAACACACCCTTCTACGCCTACATCCAGGTCGTTTATTAAAATGAAGAGCAGCAGTGGATCCAACACCGACCCTTGCGGTACACCACTGGGAACTGGTGTCCAGGATGAACATTTCCCATCAACCACCGCCTTCTGTCTTCTTTCGGCAAGCCAATTACTGATCCAAACTGCTATATCTCCCATAATCCCATTCCTCCGCATTTTGTGAAACAGCCTACTCTGGGGAATCTTATCGAACGCCTTGCTGAAATCCAGATACACTAAATGAACCGGTTTACTCTCATCTACCTGTTTGGTCACCTTCTCAAAGAACTCAATAAAAGTTCTGAGGCACGACCTCCCCTTCACAAAACTGTGCTGACTATCTCTAATCAAGTTATTCTTTTCCAGATGATTATAACTCCTGTCTCTTATAACCTTTTCCAACATTTTACGAAGAACTGAAGTAAGGCTCACTGGTCTGTATTTACCAGGATTGTCTCTACTCCCCTTCTTGAACAGGTGAACCACATTTGCTATCCTCCAGTTTCTGGCACTCTTCCTGTGGACAATGACGATTTAAAGATCAATGTCAAAGGCTCGGCAATCTCTTCTCTGGCTCGCCAGAGGATCCTAGGATAAATCCCGTCCGGCCCAGGGGACTTATCTACATTCACACTCTGCAGGATTTCTAATACCTCTTCCTTGTGAACCTCAATCCCACCTAGTCTAGTAGTCTGTATCTCAATATTCTCCTCGACAACATGGCCGTTTTCTAGGAGATTAATGTCGAAAGATATTCATTTAGTGCTTCCCCTGTGCCCTCTTCTCCACACACAACTTCCCACTACTATCATTGATTGGCGCTAATCTTACTCTTGTCATTCTTTTATTCTTTAAATACCTGTAGAAAGCCTCAGGGTTTATGCTGGCCCTATCCACCAACAACGTCTCATGTCTCCTCCTGGTTCTTCTGAGCTCACTCTTTAAGTCTTTCGTGGCTGTCTTGTTATCCTCAAACGGCCTAACTGAGCCTTCACATCTCATCCGAACATAAACCTCTTTCTTCATCGTGACCAGAGATTCAACTTCCTTCATAAACTACAGCTCCCACGCTCTACAGCTTCCTCCATGCCTCACAGGTGCATACTTATGTTAGACACTCAGGAGCTTTTCCTTGATTAAGCTCCACATTTCTAATGAGCCCAAAACCTGCAGTTTCCTTCCCCATATGATGCTTCCTAAATCTTGCCTAATCGCAACGTAATTGCCTTTTCCCAAGCTGTAGATATTGCCCAGTGGTATGTATCGGTCCGTTTCTATCACTAAAGTAAACATAACAGAATTGTGATCGCTATCACCAAAGTGCTCACCTATTTCCAACTCTAACTCCTGGCCGCGCTCATTACACAGTACCAAATCTAATGTGGTTTCACCCCTTGTTGGCCTGACCACATACTGTGTCAGGATGCCCTCCTGCACACATTGGACAAAAACGGATCCAACTATAGTACTCGTACTATAGTGTTTTCAGTCAATATTTGGAAAGTTGAAGCCCCCCATGACAACTACCTTGTCTGTCTCATTGCTATCGAGAATCATCTTTGCTATCCTTTCCCCAATATCTCTGGTAGTATTCGGAGGCCGATAGAAAACTCCCAACAGCATGACCTCTCCTTTCCTGTTTATAACCTCAGTCCATACTACCCCAGTTGATGAGTCCCCAAACATCCTCTCTGCAACTGCAATGCTGTCCCTTGACCAATAATGCCACTTTTACCATCTTCTCTGTTTAGATTAGATTAGATTACTTACAGTGTGGAAACAGGTCCTTAGGCCCAACAAGTCCACACCGACCCTCCGAAGAGCAACCCAGCCAGACCCATTCCCCTACACCTAAAACTCGGGGCAATTTAGCATGGCCAATTCACCTAACCTGCACATCCTTTGGACTGTGGGAGGAAACCGGAGCACTTGGAGGAAACCCACGCAGACACGGGGAGAATGTGCAAACTTCACACAGACAGTCGCCCAAGGTGGGAATTGAACCTGGAGCGTCTGGCGCTGTGAGGCAGCAGTGCTAACCACTGTGTCACCTCCTGTTCTTATTGAAACATCTAAATTCTGGGACCTGCAACAACCATTCCTGTGCCTGCTCTATCCATGTATCCGAAATGGCCACAACATTGACGTCCCAGGTACCACCCATGCTGCAAGTTCATCCACCTTATTTTGGATGCCCCTGGCGTTGAAGTAGACACACTTCAAACCAACACCTTGCTTGCCGGTGCCATCTTGCATCCCTGATACTTGATTTCGGATCTCCATACTCTCAACCTTTTGTATACTCGAACTACAATTTTGGTTCCCATCCCCTTGCTGGATTAGTTTAAACCCACCCCCAATAGCCTTAGCGAATATCCCCCCCCCCCCACCCAGGATATTGGTACCCTTCTGGTTCAGACGAAGACCATCCTGCTTGTGCTGGTCCCAGCTACCCCAGAAAGAGCCCCAATTATCATAGAATCCAAACCCACCAGCCTGCACCATCCCTGTAGCCACGTGTTGAACTCCAATCTCTTCCTATTCCTCGCCTCACTAGCACGTGGCACGGGCAACAAAACAGAGACAACAACTCTGTTCGTCCTAGCTCTAAGCTTCTATCCTAGCTCCCTGAATTTCTGCCTTAAATCCCCATCTCTCTTCCTACCTATATCGTTGGTGCTCGATAGGCCATGACCTGTGGCTGCTCCCGTTCCCACTTAAGAATCCCCAAAACACGATCAGAGACATTATGAACCCTGGCTCCTGGGAGGCAAAACACCAACCGTGAGTCTCTTCCGTCCCCACAGATCTTTCTATCTGTACCCTAACTATGGAGTCCCTAATGAATACTGCTCTGCTCCTCTCCCCCCTTCCCTTCTAACCAGCAAGGATAGACACTGTGCCATAGCCCGGTGCCCCACTGATTTCCCCTGGTAAGTCGTCCCCCACAATAGTATTCAAAACTGTATACTTATTGTTGAGGGGAATGGCCACAGGGGATCTCTGCAGTGCCTGCCAGTTGCACTTCCGTCCCTTGACTGTAACCATTTTGCATTTTACTTGTACCTGAGGAGTGAGTACCTCCCTGTAACTCCCCTCAATAACCCTCTCTGCCTCCTGAATGATCCAAAGTTCATAAAGCTCTAGCTCCAGTTCCCTCACGCGGTTTTCGTGGAGCTGGATTTGGGTGCACTTCCCGCAGATGTAGTCAGCAGGGGCACTAGTCATGAGCCTCACCTCCCACATTCGGCAGGAGGAACATTCAAATGCCCTCACCTCCATTCCCACGATTCTAAATTCCCAAAGAGACTGTTGAAAAAACAAAGAATAAAAAAAAACTCGTTATCTTCCAATCTTACATTACCCACACCTCAACCCACCTATCACACTCTCAGATACCTTGACTCCTACTATTTGTCTCTGTACCTCCTCGGCTCAAAAGCCTCATTCCAAATGAAGAGCTCTTGCCTGAAACGTCGATTCTCCTGCTTCTCGTCTGCTGCCTGCCCTGCTGTGCCTTTCCAAGTCCACAATCTCTACTCAGTGGCGAGGCAGTGGATTTGTGTTGGTGACTGAAGATAGAGGCCTCACTTTTTCACAATTCAATTGTAGGGAATATCTGCTCCAACAGGACATGATATCAGAGAAGTCCGGACAATGTTTGACCTCGAGCAAACGGGGATTTGATGGTGATCACATCCACCTGTTGACCTGATATTTCGCAGAAGTGGAGGCTGTGTGTCTGAAAGATTCTTACAAATTTCCTGTCAAATTGTTGGTGCCTAAATCCCTTAACTTCAATCCTAGCTTCAGGCACAATCCACAGTCTGTGAGAGACTCTTTCCCATTCTCTTGATTTTAAAAAATTTATAACATCAATTTCACAGCATATTAGAAGGGGTAGTTTTAATAAACAATCACTCCACCATGATAAGATGAAGTCGCGCAATTTATCCGAAATAGAACTTGATCAGAGTTTGAACATGGAAGGAAAAGGCTCCGGTTACGGTGGGAGAGAATCCTTCACTTGTTGTGTGTGTGGACAAGGCTTCTGCACCCACCAGAGCTCACAAACCACAATTGTAGTCATATTTAAGTGAGACTGTAGACAAGTGATGATTCATTTCTTCATCTGAGCTGAAACCCCATGAAAGCAATGTCACCAGGAACAAGCTCAATGTGTGGGAAGGGATAAACTCCTTCTCTGACCCACTGCGACACCTGCTCGATCACAATGACGAGAAATCATTTCAAAGTCTGGATTGCGGAAAATGCGATAACACATCCTGTGATTGGATTATCCAACACCATGCTCATACTAATGAGAAACATTTCATCTGTCCAGACTTTGGAAAATATTATCATACCTCTGTGTAGTTGATGCATGGGAAATGTGCTCACACGAATGAACGTCCTTTAGAAGTTCTGGGGACCTGGCGTCCGATCCACGTGCTCATCCAGAGGACAGACATCTTCAATTCCACAACTGTGGGACGTGCTGCAAATGTCCGATCGATGTGAAGTCCCATCAACATTACTAACAGGTCTTTTCAACGCCCAGACGGTGACAAGTGTTGCAAATGTTCCTGGGGACTGACATGGCATCAACGTATTCACAAAGAAGAGACCCTTTAAATGCTGAGATTGTGGTAATCACTATACAAGTTCCTTGGGATCGTTTAATCATGAACGTCTTCACATTGTGGAGAGACTATCAAATATCCGGTGTGTGGGATGTGCTCTCCAGTCTTTGCAGGACTGATGTTCATCGACATTTTCACAAGTTGAGAGACACTTCAATTGTTTTCATTGTGGGACTCGGTTGGACGATCATCTCAACTCTCAGTACACCAGCGAGTTTGCAGTGGGCAGAACGTATTTACATGCTTCATTTGAGAAAAACAGTTAGCTCACGCATCGACCCTGCTGAGACCTCAGAGAGATCCACTGGGGGAAGGAATTCACTCACTCATCGAGCCTGCTGAGAGAGCTCAGAACGCAGAGTTCAACTGCGATTGGACTTTGTTGTTCGTGACATTCAGGACTGAAAGCAAAGTTTTAATATTTTAGATAAATGTCAAACAAAACAATTTTATATTCAATACCGTACGAGAGGTCAATATAAGGATGGGATTCCGTAGTACTTGAAGCATCAACATAGGTTCTTAAGGACAAATGTAATAGAATTCTATGAGGAGGTAATGAGCAAGTGAGAAACAGTATATTCTGTGAATGTGATCAGCTTGAAATCGCAGCTGGTATTTGTCAAGGTGCAGTATCGGAAGCTGCAAAATATGGGTCTATGGTGTCAGGGGCAAAGTACTGGCATGGCTTGAGTTTTGGCTGACTGGCTGAAAACAGTTGGGTGAAAGGGTCTTTTCCAGGATGACAGCGCGTGACGTGTGGGGTTCAGCAAGAGTCAGTTTAGGCACCACAACTATTCCCGTTATGCGTGAATGATCGGGTCAAAGGACCTGAGAGTTTTGTTGATATTTTGCAGAATACACAACAACAGGTGTAAGGACAGATGGTATTGAGGAAGTGGGCAGGCTGCAGAATGACATGGACTTGTTGAATGCTTGGATAAAAAATTGTTGCAGTTAGAACACTGTGTGGAAAAGAGTGAGGCCATAAAGTAATGGCATGATTAGAGGCATAGACCATTTTGTGACGGGGAAAGGCTTCAGAGATCCCTCGGTTAAAGATACTTGAGAGATCTAGTTGAGGTTTCTCTTATGTTTAACATCCAGGTCCTGTTGGCCGTTCGGAGGGTAAATGTAATGTCGGCATTCATTCAGGCGAGTTAAAAACCAGCTGCAGAGGTTTACAACTGACGCGATAAGAGGCGCTCATCAGACGCATTTGGATTATCTGGAATAGTTTTGCCCTCATGTCTCAGGGGAGATCTATTGGTGGATAGGAGGTTGTCAATGGCTGACACAGTGGCAGCACTGCTGTCTTCCAGCCTGAGCAACGCTGGTTCAATTGCTTCATCGGGCGACTGTCTGCAGTTTGCACGTTCTTTCCGTGTCTACGTGAGTTTTCTCCACAGAAGGAAAATACGTTGTTGATGTCATTTGGCCATGGGAAATGCAGAGTTATAGGAATCTGGTAGAGATGTGAGCTTATGTGCAATGATCTTCGTATGTTTCATGGGTTCTTCTTGGGCTGATTTGCCTTTTCGCACATTGTCAGGATTCTATTAGAACAACATTGATCGCAGGGATGAAGAACTTGTCGTCTAAGAATTTATTTTTTTTTAAAAATCACAGTTTCCATGTAAACATGCGATCTCAAGTCAATCTCTTGAACAATATGAGGAGTGGAGGGGCATTCTTCAAAGGAAATCATGAAGGCAAAGCGAGCATATTGAATAGCCTTAGCACATAAAGTTAAGGATAATCTAAAGAGATTTTATAAGTACATTCAGTGCTAGAGACCACATCGGATCCCAGAAAGATGCAAGAGCTAACATTTGTCTTGTACCTCAGCAGATGGGAGAGACACTAAATGTTCATTTCACATTAGTGAACGAAATGGAGGCTACAAACATTGATGTTTTGAAAGTAGTTCACATTGAAAAAAAGAAGTTCCGGAAGACTTGGAAAATATAAAGTTGGATATTTCTCTGGGATCTGATTACGTGCAGCAAGGGCTTTGTGGGAAAACAGGGAAATGAACTGTAGGGCCCTTGGTAGAAATATTTGCATCACCTATTACTGCGAGTGATGTGCCCAATAATTAGGGTGTAGTTTTGTTGAGGAACGGATGAATGGAGAAAACTGAAAATGATATACCTGTGAGGCTTGCTAAGGTCGTGGGTAAGTTGTTGGAAGCAATTCTTAGCAATCGGATTTATATGTATTTTGAGATACGAGTAATGAATAGGGCTAATCAGTTTGGTTTTGTGCGAGGGAATTTCTGTCCCACAAACATGGTTGGGTGTTTTGAGGACGTAACCAAGAATATTGATGAGGACTAAGTGGTAGGCATTGTTCAGTTGGAATTTAATAAATCCTTTTAAAAGGTTCCACAAGGTTGATTAATTTTTAACATAGACTTCAACGTAAGCTTTACAATTAGATATAAAATTAATTTAATGGTAGAAGGCATGAACGGTGGTGGAAGGTAGTGTTCTGACTGGAGGACTGTTACTAGCTGTGTTCCACAGGGTTCAATACTGAGCCCACTTTCGTTTTTCATTCATACAAATGATTTAGATAAAAAAATGTATAATACATGGTCAGTTAGTTTGCAGATGAGATCAAGATTGGTAGTAGAGTGGACAGTACAAAAGGTTGTGTCAGATTGTAACAGTAGATTATCAGTAAAAAATACTGAAGTAATTTATTTGATTTATTTTATTTCCTCTTGCTAATCAAATGCTGGACCCGGCAGCTCGAACGAAATCAGAAGCACTGTGGTCAAAGCAAACGTTCACAGTTGAGGAAATACACAGGAATCAGGGTGATGTTACTGAGCAATTGCCTGTGTGTGATGACATCACCCACATGAATACACAGCATTTGGGTTTGCGCAAACAGGTGATCTCGACAAAGAATGTGAATGTCTGTGGAGAAATCGAAAAGGAGATTTATCAGAACAGTCAAAGAAATGCGGAATATTATATCTAAGTTCAGGGTGGAGAAGTTGAAGTTGTTCTACAGACATCAAAAACGATTCAGGTGTGATTTGTTCAACATACCAAGGTTTTAATACGTTTAGGAAGTTAGAGGAAGAGCAGCTGTTCCCGTTTCATGGGAAACAAATGTATGATATTGTGCAAGAATTACTGCGAGTCAGAAGGTAAAACTTCCATGTTGCTTTTGTCTTAGCGAATAAAGTGGCATGATTTAATCTTGATACATAATTTGGTTTCCGTGTTCGAATCTGTAAATCCTCCTCTGACATGGTGTAAAATATTTTTTCAAAGTTCATCTTAGTCCGGGACTGAATTTCAGAAAAGAAGAAATATTTCTGCATTTTTGGAGCTTGCTGTGTTTACATTCTCCCTGCCTCACTCTGTGTCGAAGGACTTATACACTCCATTCCTGTCAGTGCAAGTGAGACATTCACAAAACCAGCAAATATTATCACCCACAATGCTTGACTTCAATTGTCACCATTTTGTGATGCGGTACGTTTCATTTACAAAGAAAGCACATTTGTCCCCATGAAGCTTCCTTTCACCCTTTGTCTGCCCGTCCACTACATTTGATGGCTGCTGTTCTGATAAATTTCAACTCTACTCTCCTGTTGTTCTTCCGTAATTCGACGGAACCTCGAACCGAATCCTAACTTCATGCTAATTTCTGGTTGTTTATTTTACATCAATGACCAGAGCAGAACAAGCTTGCAGGAAATTGAATAACACACAAAAAAAATTTAAAATTTCCTTCCAGAAAATTAACCGACTGCAGTGTCAGAATATGAGAAATGTCAGAGTGCAATGATATTTAGTCAATTTCATAATGCACCGATACTCCCACACGAGCTGAGTCTTTGCAAAATGTTTATTTACAATTGTGACAATTCCCTGGGTAAGATCCTCCCTCAATCCACAAAAATGTATGCTGCCGAAAACTATTTCAGTTCAGATTGAAATGACTCAGGGTACTTTCCATCAACCCAATGTTTCCTGCGCCATGTCAATTGAAGTGTATCCAGATGAGGTTAGAACTCCCAGCCTCTTCTCCCAATGCTCCCTATTCCATGTCAACAGAAGTTGCTCCAGCCGAGTTTGGAGCTCCCAGCCTGGGCATTTCACGCACCTCTCTGCCTTCATAGAAGGACTGCATGCAAACGGACTTTGTCACTGGCAGAAAGAGTAAAGATTCACGCGTTCATTCCACTCCCAATTTCCGATCGGATCTTCGCCACTGCGTCACTAAATTTGTCTGACTCCAGACCTGGGAACCGGTGTGACGTGAGTGTTCAACAGTTGTTACTACGTTCTCCCGCGGCACTGATAAAGTAACGATGTGAAACTTCGTTGTTTTTGAGACTTACATTTCAACAATTTGTGTACTATCGCCTGTACATTTCATCTTTGCTAGAAATCTATTGAACTCAGTCTTCAACATTCTCAATAATGGAATCTCCACAGCCAATGAGGGCATCGAAGATGACGATTCATTCCAATCTCAGTTCGTTGTCCTCTTGTGCATGTGGTGCTGTTCCTCGCCAATCTCAGCCATTGCATTTATTGCTTTTACTGTTGAGTTTTTCATGTGATCGTCCTCAGCATTGTGGCCTTAGCAACCTTCATTCAAATCCGAGTATCAGTAATGCGCATTTGTTCCATGTTACTTCACATTACCCCTGCAAAACAAACGCAGAAAGGAAACAACGAATTTTAATGTGAAAATACTCTCTAAGGTGATGATTTATTTGCTTCAAACTTTATCTGCATCGAATCTCGGAGAATTTTCTCCCTTTCACAATCACTATTCTTCCTTTCCATCCCTCCTCCCATGTCTCTGGGGCATTGCACAAATTAACATTCACTTTCACATTGACACCGGTAGGTTAGTGTTGCAGCTGTCACTCTTGTAAGGTAACATGCCCGAATACCACCATGAGGATCTTTAAGCCACTTTATGCAATCAGATAATGTGGTTGGTTATCAATCCTCATGCACAGTGTTTGATTTGCATGGACCAGAGTTCATTGGAGCACTGGGTTCATGAAAGGACACAGAACAATTTCGAGGGAAGGAGACTTTATTGGAAAAGACCAATGTTTGTGAATTCCCCACATTTATTTCAAGTCTGTATTCGTCTCTCACTAGAGTATTATGTACAATGGTGCAATTCACATAAAAGATGCGCTATGCCAGCTGTGGAAACGATGCAGAAGTGATTTGCCAATATATTGTCTGGACTGAAGAACTTCAGCTATGATAGAGTTCATTTAGACTGGCCTTGTTTTTCTGAGAGCTGGAGAGGTTGAGAGGAGACAGTATTGAGATGGAGGAAATAATGAGTGGAATGGGTTGGGTACACTTAACGAAAACGTTCCCTATGATGGAGGGATCAATCAAACGGTAGCCATAGATTTAAGATAAGAGTCATAAATGTTCGAGTAGCTGTAGATAGAAAACTTTATCAGCTGGGAAGTGGTTGGAATCTGGACATCACTGTTTGTATGTGTCAGAGCGGCAGAAATTCTCACAATTTTTAGAGATATTTAACTGTGAATTTGTAATGCTTAAGGCATACAACGTTAAATGATGGAAACTGAGATGAGGATAATCAAGCAGGTGTTATTGACAAGAACATGCACAAGTAATTGCAGGCTCAGTTAGCTCTGACATGCACCGTGTGGCGTTTGGTAACCTCAGTTGTCACGTGGGAGGCCAGGGTTTATTTTCCCGCTGGGGCGGCTCTGACTGTTTGAGGGTTTCAAGATTTGTGTAAAGATCTGCAGTTCCAGTGAAGGGTGCAGATGGTGTGGGGATGTTTGGTGGTTTTGGGAAATTGGTTTGCGGCCGTTTCCTCCCCTCTGTCGGTGATATCCTCAAGGCAGATGAAACTCGCGTGAAACGCTGCTGTCCTGAAGCGTTTCGAATTGATTTGATTTCCTTCCCACAGCTTTCAGTTGCTGGTTCTTGTCGTCCTTTGCATGTCCCAGTATGTTGGGTCCAGATCAACTGTTTTTGATGGAGTCATTGGATGAGTCTCGTCATTCCAGAAATTCTCTGGCTGCACTTTATTTAGCTTGTCCTATTATTTTTGTGTTGACCCAGTCGAATTTGTTGTCCTCGTCATCGCTGTGCATTGCTACTCGGAACAGCTGGTTGTGCTGTTTACTGGATCCTCCAGAAATACTTTGCAACAGTAGATATTGCCACAGATCCCTTGCCAAAATCAACGCGAGGAGGACATGCCATGACCCAACACACCAATCACTCTACATTATAGGTAAAAAAAATGTCTCGGCACGTACAACCAGACTCCTCTGACCACTCGGATTTATGAGACAACATAAACCGAAAGCCACGTTTGACAACAACTCACCAAAAAATGGACCAAATACCCATCATCTGCAGGACAAATTTGGACAAACAATGTTGCACGTAGTGACTGCAGGAAACATTATAAAGGACAGACAACTCACGATACACATTCATGAAGATCAACTTGACACAAAACACCACTGCCAGGTGTCCGCAGTAGGTTGACTCATGACACTGAGTGTCGCTGATTCCGTGGCTCGAAACTCGGATTGTGTGACAGTCTGCAGCAATGGAGAGTGCGTTGCTGAAAAAGTACAGCAGGTTAGGCAGCATCCAAGAAGCAGGAGAATGGACGTTTCTGACATGTGTAGTTCATCAGGCATTCGGCCAAAACGTCGATTTTCATGCTCCTCGGATGCTACCTGACCTGTGTTTTTCAGCACCACACTCTCGAATCTGACCTCCAGTATCTACAGTCCTCACTTTCTCCTCCGTCTGCAGCAATAGTTAGTTCCTTGTGTGAGGGAACTGTTGAGATCACCAATGTAAAATTCGTTTGCTGATTGAGATATACAACCAGGTCCGTAACCCAAAAGAGTGTTTCTGTTGTTTTAAGTTTCCTGGCTGTACAATGTGTGCTTCTGTGATCGCACAATTGGCAGTGCTCTGGGGAGCGGCTGCAGTTATCTGCGTTCGGAACCGAGATGCTATTGATGCTGTTTGATTTGTTCTTGATTTGTGAAACAGTAACACAGTGACGGATCAACTGACATTGCAAGAAGGCAGACAGGCATAGAAAATATCGAGGTACTGGTGACATTTGATTAGAGATCACCGAAATCAAGGAGAAAAGAATTTTGAATTCTTTCGAGTCGTGATGGAGAACAACCAGGGAAATAAGTCACCAGCGGGTATAGTTTACAAGGACAGCCACAGGAACCAAAATGCGAAATAAAACGTACAAAATGACGTAGACAGATGAAGGATGACAGTAATCATGGGTAAACTGACTTCCACTCCCTAGGTCTCCTAACTCCCACTCCCAGCCCCATTGGAAACAAATGTTAGCGAGCCATAAACATCAACGTCATCCATTGGAACGATTCAAGTCTTTTCTAAATTTTCGATTAAGCTATTAGTTTCAGTTATTTTTCTTTCCTGGGAAACAATCTCTTTCATTGTTAGCATTCGGAAAGGAAGCCATCCTTTTTGTCAGGGAAAGAATATGTTACTAAACTTTGTGCCGTGTATAACATTCCGCTGCGTCACACGTTTCTTCTACTTTCTCTCGATTTTAATAGTAATCTCTCTTTTGACTCTTCCGACCAAAGTGCATGAGCTCATAATCCATACATGAAACTGCACGTGAATAGTTTGTCCCCACTCACCTAATCTATCTATATGCCTATGCATATTGCCATGATCTTATCATAACATGCGCTCCCACGAGTGTATTGTCAGCAAATTTGGACACATTTCACACTGCCACTTGCTCCATGCTATTAAAAGAGAGATAATTGAAGCCTTGAACATACCCAGTCTTAACAGGCCTTGGTTGTAAATACTTCTACATACTTGCTACCCACTGAATGTGAGAACATCCTCCTCATTTGTTTCTTAAGAGGGTAACGCCTTCCCCTGAGATTGGGATCACTGGTCCTGCACTATTTTGGATATAAACAAGAGCAGGACAAACTTTTAAAGTAAAAAATAATCTCCCTGGCGTTTCCAGTGCCAGTCCTGAGTTTTCGTTTTTCACCTCTGTTTGAACAAAATGCCTTGATTAGCACATTATTATTGACAATGACATATCTGCTTCACAGGTGCTTCAGTGCCTGTGATTAAAGTGGAGCTGAAAAGCGCGACAGAAGTGCATCTTTATTAATCGACCATTGCCGTGTTATGAATCTCTCTGCTCATGAAAAGGGATCCTTCATATTCATTCTATCTCTCATCAATACCGATCACATTTCCCTCAGAGTTGATTTTACATGTTTTCTTGTTGGAAGAGTTATCGCTGCAACTCCAGAAATCTCGCCTAAACAACTCGATATGTCTCAGGTCTGCTCATTTCTTGACATGCAGGAAACTTGCGTTCTGAACAAGAAACGGACCTGACCTAAAAGAAAAAGCATGGGATATGGGTTTCACTGAGTTTATTTGAAACAAGTTGTCTTTTTCCATTAAACGTCTTCACTCCTCGTCCTCTGGTCAATTACCCTGGTCAGAGACAGCAGTTCCTCCTGACCATTAATCCGCCCATCCACAGCTCTTTCTCCCACATCATGATAAACGTCCCCAAGAAATTTCCCATTAATCTTCTTTGCTCCAAACAAAACATTCCCAGTGTCGTGAATTTCTGTATATGGTGCAAAGCAGAGGATTGTGAAAAGATTCTGGGAAATTGTTGCCACTTGTCAAGTGGGAAAACTGTCAACAAGCAAAACAGAAATCCCAGACTCGAGCTTTCTGAATCTTCACATAATCCTTGGGCCGCGGATTCAGTGGAAAGTGAAGGGTGAAATGGCCAACTGGGCAGAGACAGTTTAGAAATCTTTCCGTTCTTTCGGAGGCCGGTACTTTGACTCTGATATTCTCCGGACATGAAATGATCTATGATAGTGAAGGATTCTCGTTCCTGAACGTCAGGATGTCAAATCTCATCTCAGCTCCAGGGCAATCCGAAATCGCGGGAACAGATAGGACACTGAAAGGCTGGAAGTGAGACAATCCCGGTTGGAGGATAACTGGTTCCGGTGTCATGGGTGCGTCTATAGAGGGTGGGATCAGACTATTCCCATGTCTTCACCGTGAATTTCCCTGGATTGACTTAGGAAAAAATGCTAATTAAGGATGATTGTCAATATGGGAGGAGCAGGCTGCAGCTTGCATTCGGGGGTCATTGAAGCCGTTGGCTCATCAGTCTCTGTCACGATGTTAGTCAGTGCGTTCGGCTCTTCACTGACAGGTTGCTGTTCTCCTACGACCCAGGAACAGAGCGACAACTGTTCTCACACCATCTGTTGTTTTTTGTCTTTTTACCAACGTCAGGAAAATGTTCCTCAGAAAGCTCAAAGGGAGAAGTTCCCCGTTTTAGGAGAGCTATTTCCCGGTGACATGTATGTGTTTGCAAAGCATGAGATCAGACTGTTCCTATTGTCCACAACGAATGCCCCAGGATTCATTTTGGAAACTTTAACCAATTGGGGGCAATTTTCATTCTGCGAAGGGCAGGCGAAAGCTTGAATTCACTGACAGTCTGCTTTAGGAGATCCTGCAAGGGGCCTGCTACAAGGGACTACCAAGTCTCTGTGGAACAATTAGTCCTCTCGTTTGGCTGTTAACCGAGAAAGTGTACCCATGCATGGAGTGGCCGGTGTTCCTATCCATCCGACTCCTTTGCTGTGCACTTTCGGGTTTTTAATAGGGTCAGGGATATGCATACAAACGGAAACCAAATCCAGTGAGGAACCACAAATGCGTTATTGTATTGTTGACTGGCTAATTGTGGACACTCGGGATCTAAAACAAAAACAGAAACTGATGAAGGAACTCGGCAGTTTTGCCATTACCTGTCGGAGAAAACAGAGTTCGGAAAAAACTCCTGGAGAAGCTCCGAATCGTTGTCTCTATTTGTCTTTCCCCAGATGCTGCCAGATCTGTTTAGTTTCTCCTGCAATCTCTCCCTTTCTTTTGAAATGAATGACCATTTCAACCATCGAGATTGATTACACAGACCAAACATGTCCTGACATTTAACGCTGTCGAAACTGTGGTGATTGAATTCAAACAAACCGAACAATGATTGCCTGTCCCTCAGCTCCACAGGGAGGGAGTACTTGAAACCAGTTTAGTAGCACGCTTCTGCAGATGTGGCCATGTGGTTTAGGCGATGGGCGTTAAATGCAATGTGGATTCCTCATGCAGTTAAGCATTTTGCTGACTGTGATTGAGAGCCGAGAGTGAACTTGAAGAGTACTTGTTCTCTGCTTTCTTGTTTGAAATTCAAATCGCAGGATTAAGTGAAATGCGGATAACTCAGATAAGGAACGTTAGGAATCTGCAACCAACTGCCTGTCAGGATGGAAAAGTTAGAAAACTTCAGAGCAGGTAAGACCCATTTAGTTGCACACTTCCATGACTGAATACATTTGCCCCACTGAACCAATTGACGCCAAATGAGATAAGAACAGTTCAGGGGATTGTGTTGGACTGGTGCAGCGATAGTGGGCCAATGGATATTATTGTGCTAGACACTTCCATGGCCAGCTTTGAGGAGGTCATTTTGTCAAGTAACAGGACATTCTTTGCAAAATGTCCCTCGGCGAGGAAGGGATCGAAGCTACTCTCCGCTGATCTTTCTGTCAGTCACGGTATTCATTAGGACATTTCAATTGGTAATAACGGTCGTGTTGCATATTTGTGGAATCAGTCTATATGATAATGAGGACAACGAGACCGTGATGTTTCATGACCCAGCAGAGAGCAAGCCCTTGCAGCTTAATTCCCTGGCTCTGCTTTTGAAATAAAGATTACTTTCTCGATGTGCCTGTGTTTATATCAAACAGCTCATTGACATTGGGACTAGTCGTTCAGAGGAAGCTGGAGGTGTGTCAGCGACAGAAACAGAACAAGACGAGACATGAAAGTGCTTAGATTTTGCCGTGTGTCCGCTGTTTTTAGTGAGGAATGTCTGCTGGGTGCGAACCTGTCAGGTCCCAGGAGCCAGAGGGCTTGTTTTGGTGGGATTTGTGTTATTGAAAGTTTCACATGAGAAGCGTTTGGGACCATTTCAGCTCGGTATCCACAGCAACGGTGCACATTTTCTGGCGAAGTGCCTTGTATTCCACTTAAAGCCGCCTTTCTCCGGAGATACTTGTAGACATAAAGCACATGGAATGGGTATAATCCTGAGGACTCTGTCACTATCAGGGAATGTGCCTGCATGACTGCGTCTGTATTTGAACATGAGAATACGTTCCTCAGAGGGGTTACAACAGTGTGACCAGGTCAACCTTCAGTACCATTGTTATGTCATTTCAGATCACATAGACAATCTCATTGCTGCAAACTGGGACGAGAATAGATGGATGCCTGATAACGTACGCTTCACGATGGACGAATGGCCCTTCAAACCTCCTCCCCCACACGCTTTTTAAACTCGAGGCCAGAGAGAAACTGACCTGACGAGAAAATCGCTTCACAACCTTTCAGAACCTTATTATTGTCCATTCTACTACCAATTTTGCAAACTTACTTACCATGCTTTCTATCTTCCCACGTACTTCATTTATTTAAATGAAAAATAAAATGAATGTGCGTTCAGCCAGTGGGAATACCATTGGTAACAGTCCTCCTGTCTGAAAATTACCTTCCACCACCATTCTCAGCATCCTGGTATCGAACTAATTTTATATCTAATTGGAATCCTTACATTTAACTTATGCGATTTAACTTTATGAATTAGTCAACCATGTGGAACAGTGTAAAAGCTTTTATTAAAGCCCAAGTGAGCAAACTCTACCACTATGTCCTCATTGATCTTCTTGGTTACGCCCTTAAAAAACTCAATCAATTTTGTGCAAAACCAAGCTGATTATCCCGATTCATTCCTTGTATCTAAAAATTCAAATAAATCCTATCGTTTAGAATTGCATCCAACAACTTACCCACGACCATAACCAGACACAGAGGTCTATCGATCCCAGAATTCTCCATGAATTCCATTCTAAACAAAGGCACAACATTAGCCATCCCCCAGTCATTCGTTGCCTCACTCGTAATAATAGATGATAAAAATATTTCTACGAAGGGCCCAACAGTTTCATTCCCTAACTTCCCACAAGTTTCCGGGATACAGGAGATCAGATACCACAGAAATATCCAACTTTTTATTTTCCAGGTCCTCCAGCACTTCCCCTTTTCAATGTGAACTATTTTCAAAACATCAGTATTTAGGTTTTCCAGCCATTTCGTTCTCCACAGTGTAAACTGATGCGAAATGAACATTATATGTTTCTCCACCTGCTGAGGATCAAGACATAGGTGAGCTTTTTCATCTTTAAGTGATCCTATTTGGTCTAAATTTCTTAATGTACTTGCAGAATCTCTTTAGATTATGCTTAACTTTATGGTCTGAGGCTATTTAATATTCTCCATTGATCTTTATGATGTCCTCCTCAAGAATGTCCCTGCACTCCTTATATCGTTCAAGACGTTCACTTGAAACCATGTGTTTATATGGAAGGTGTCACCTCCGTTAAAAGTTCTTATGACAAGGCCTAAATCCCTGCGATCAACGTTGTTCTAATGGAATACCTAAAATGTGCAAACCGGACATTCGGACCAAGAAACCCCCACTAATCATGCGAAGGGAATCGCACCCAACTCACACCTCTACCCAATTCCTGTAACTCTGAATTTCCCATGACGAAAGAACGTCAGCCACACATCTTTAGTCTGGAGCGGAAACGCAGGCTGAAACGGACAGGATGTGCCAACTAAAAAATTCACATTCGTCCAAAGTAGATATTGAACAAACATCGCGGAGGCTGCAAGACATTAGTACTCACCACTGAGTCAGCCATTATAAACCTCCTATCCACCACTCAAAACAAACCATCACTTAGATATGGGGCCAAATCCTACTCTCAATGTTCCAAATGCAATGTTCCAGAGACTCCTATTGACTGAGGCCTAAACTTCTGCCCATGCTTTTTAATTTGCATGAACTGAACGCCGACATTGTATTTGCCTCCCTAAACATCAACTGAAACTGCATGCTAAACATAAGAGAAAATTGAACTTGGAATTCTTTCTGCTTTCAGAAAATTGTCTATGCCTCTACTCTTCCCACCTCATATTTTCCACAAAGTATGGCAACTACAACGTTTTTCGAAGCACTCACTCCTTTCAAGTCATTCTGCAGCATGCCCGCTTCATCAATAATATCTGGCCTTCCACCTATCATTGTGTCTTCTTCAAATGGAACAACAACACCCTCAGTTCCTTTGAATGGATCATTCATATATAATGTGAATAGCTGTGGTGCCAACCCTGACTCATTTGAACTCAACTAGTCACGGGCTGCCATCCTGGAAGAGACCTCTTCATCCAACTGTCTGCCTTCTGCCAGTCAGCCAAGCCTCAATCCATGGACTCTTATTTAGCAGTTTGCCATACTGCACTGACATATGTCTATGGAAATTCAAGCCGGTCACCTCCACAGTCTTGACTTCGTCTCACTTGCTCATTACCTCCTCAAAGTATTATAATATATTTGTCAAATGTGATTTCTCCTTGACAACCTGTGCTGATGGTTCTCGTACTCTGTAATCCCATCCTTCCAATGACCTTCGATACTGTGTTTAACACAAAGCTGATTTATTTGATTGTTATCTAGAATATTAAAACTTTGCTTTCAGACCCTGAATGTGATGAACAACGTTCAATCGGTGTTGAGATATGTAAACTCTACGCTGTCTCTTTAGGGTCGATGAGTGAGTGAATTCCATCCCTCAGTGGGATCCCTCTACTCTCTCAGCAGGGTCGATGAGTAACCTCACAGTTTTTCTCACATAGAGCAGGTAAGTGCTTGCTGACAACTGCAAAACAGATGGTGTGCTGAGAGTTAAGATGATTGCTTGAACCTGTTCCCTGAATAAATACACTTGAAACGTCTCTCACAATTCGAAAATATCGATAGGATATCAGTACTACAGAGACTAGAGAGCACATCCCACAAACTACATGTTTGAAAGGTCTCTCCTCAATATGAAGACGTTCATGATATACTGTCCCCAGGGACGTTTGTAGTGATTAGTATCTATCTTCAGTGTGAACACGTTGATGACACGTTAGTATTCAGGAAAGAGTGCAGCACTTCCCGCAGTCAGGGCATTTAGAAAGACCTGTTAATGCTATGTGAAAGGTGATGAGCCATCCGGTCGCTCGGACGTTACAGCATGTCCCACACATTTGGAACTGGAGACGTCTCTCCTCCGGGTGAGCACGTGGATCACACGTCAGGTCTTTATGATTCTTAATGGACTCTTATTAATGTGAGCATATTTCTCAAAGATGAAGCATATAGAGTTGATAACATTTTCCAAAGTTCGGAGAGATAAAAAGCTCCTCATTAGTATGAGCGAGATATTTGGTTCTCCAATCGCTGGATGTTTTAAAGCATTTTCCGCAGTTCAGACATTGAAATAGTTTCTCATCATTTTGAACGAGAAGGTGTCGCAGCAGGTCAGAGACAGAGTGAATCCCTTCCCACACTCTGAGAGGTGAATGGTTTGTTCCTGGTATCATTGCGTCCACGGGAATTCAGCTCAGACAGGGAGTGGATCCCCACGTTTCCCCAGTCTTTCCTCAGTATGACTGCAATTGAGGTGTGTCAGGTCTGATGACAGGTAGAAGCCAAGTCCAAGCACACGAAAAGTGAAGGATTTCTCTCCTACTGTAACCAGAGCTTTTTAATTTCATGTTCGAAATCTGATCAAGTTGTATTTGGGATAAACTGCGCGGCTTCCTCAGATTATGGTGGGGAGGTTGGTTTGTAAATCTTCCCCTTCTAAAAGCCTGCAAATCTGATGTTATCGAAAAATGAGAATGTGAAACCGTCTTTCACAAGACTCTAGATTCTGTCTGAAGATAAGGTCTGAAGGTAAGGGATTTTCGGCACGAAGAATTTGAAGAGAATGATGTCAGAATCTTTCATGCACACAGCCTCCACCACAGAGACCAGCGGGTCAGCAGGTGGATATGAACACGATCACCTCCCTGTTCCCTCCAGGTCAGACACTGTCTTGACTTGTCTGCCATCCAGTCCTGATGGAGCAGACATTCCGTACAATTGAATCATTGCAAAACTGAGGCATCTGACTTGTGTCCCGAACTCAAAATCCACTGCCTCGACGCCACTGAGTTGGAAGTGTGATATTGGAAGAACACAGCAGGGCAGGCAGCATCCAATGAGCAAGACAGTCGACGTTTCGGGCACGAGCCTTCATCAGGAAAGAGGCTCGTGAAGCGTGGGGGTAGAGAGACAAATGGGAGCGTGTGTGGCTGGGACAAAGTAGCTGAGAGTGTGATAGGAGGATGGAGATGGGGTAATGATTATCGGTCGCAGCGCAGGGTTGAGCAGATAGGTGGGAAGGAAGATGGACAGACAGTACAGTTCATGAGAGCGGCAGAAGCCCTGGACCTGAATGAACTTGGCTGTGTGGGAGGGAGAGTTGACATGTTTGGCCAGAGGCCAGTGGTGTTGTTTGGTGCGGGTGTCCCGGAGATGTTTTCCGAATTGGTCTGTAATTAGGCATCTGATCTCCTCATTGTCGAGGAGACTGCAAAGGGAACAATGGATACAGTAAATGACATGCGTGAAAATGCAGGTGAAACTCTGATGGACATGGAAGGGTCCTTTGGGGTCTTGGACAGAGTTGAGGGCGGAGGTGTGGATGGATATTTTGCAAATCCCGAGTTGGAATGAAAAGTTTGCTGGGAGCGGATGGGAAGGTGGTTTGGCGGGGGCGTGCACCACCAGGAAGTCGAAGAGGGAATGATATTTACAGAAAGTGGGTAGGGGAGGGAAACACATCTTAGTTGATGGGTTTCATTTGCAGCTGACGGAAATACCGGAGGATGACATGATGTCTACAGAGGGTGCTGGATTTTAAAGTGATGTTGAAGGGAGTTATGTCCTAGTCTCAGTTGGTGAGAGGAGTTTTGGGAGCGGAGTTGAGGGAAGTGGATGACATGAGCTGGAAGGCATCATCGACCAAGTCCTCGGAGAAAATGCCTCGCCACTGATTCAATCTCCTTGCTGATAATTGCCTGAGTCTGACCAGGCACGTCATAACCATGGTGACATACTTCACTTCCTGATGTGTTTTTAACCACATATCCCCAAAATCACCATGTCAGCCGACTTGCACTTCATTAACATCATTAACTCTTCCACGTCTCTGCTCTTCTGCAGCTCAAATTCTAATCTATTCGTTTGGAAGTCACGGTCATAATACACTTCCATCCGTCCTTTCAAATTCCTCCCTGCTGTTGTGCTCGTGATGCAAGGAATATGGAGAGAGTGGAATTGAACACGTGGCTACAGGGATGGTGCAGGAGGGAGCGTTTTAGATTATTGGATAATTGGGGATCTTTCTGGGGTCGGTGGGACCTGTACAAGCAGGATGGTCTTCATCTGAACCAGAGGGGTACCAATATCCTGGGGGGAAATTCGCTTAGACCATTGGGGTGTGTTTAAACTAATCCAGCAGAGGGATGGGAACCAAAATTGTAGTTCAAGTATCGAAACGTTTGAGAGTAGGGAGGTCCAAAACAAGTTTCAGGGTCGCAAGATTGCACCGGTAAGCAAGACGTTGGTTTGGAGTATGTCTACCTCAACGCCAGGAGCATCTGGAGTAAGGTCGATGACGTTACAGGATTGGTTGGTACCTGGGAATTCGGTGTTGTGGCCATTTCGTAGACATGAATAGAACAGGGACATGAATGGTTGCTGCAGATTCCAGGATTTAGATGTTTCAGTAAGAACAGAGAAGAATGTCAAAGAGGGGGGACCTGTGGCAGTGTTGGTCAAGGACAGTATTACAGTTGCAGAAAAGATGTTTGGAGACTCGTCAACCGAGGTAATATGGGCTGAAGTTAGAAACTGGAAATGATATGTAACCCTGTTGGTAGTTTTCTATTGGCCTCCGAATAGTTCCAGAGATGTAGAGGAAAGGATAGCAAAGATGATTCTCGATAGCAGTGAGAATACAGGGTAGTTGTTATGGGGGATTTCAACTTTCCAAATATTGACTGGGAACACTATAGTGCGAGTACTTTTAATGGGTCAGTTTTTGTCCATTGTGTGCAGGAGGGCTTTCTCACACAGTATGTAGACAGGCCAACTGGGGGCGAGGCTACATTAGATTTGGTACTGGGTAATGAGCTCGGCCAGTTGTTAGACTTGAAAGTCGGTGAGCACTTTGGTGATAGCGATCACAATTCTGTTATGTTTACTTTTGACACAGAAATGGATAGGTGTGTCCCACTGGGCAAGAGTTACAGCTGGGGGAAAGGCAATTATGATGCGATTAGGCCAGATTTAGAAAGCATAGGATGGAGAAGGAAACTGCAGTGGATAGGCACATTAGAAATGTGGAGCTTATTCAAGGAAACGCTACTGTGTTTCCGAGATGAGTATGTACCTGTCAGGCAGAGTGAAAGGTGTCGAAAGCGGGATCCGTGGTTTCCGAAGGAAGTAAACTGTCTGGACAAGAGGAAGAAGAAGGCTTATGTTAGGATGAGAGGCGAAGGCTCAGTTAGGGCGCTTAAGGGTTACACGTTAGCCAGGAAAGACCGAAAGAGAGAGCTCAGATGAGCCAGGAGGAGACATGAGAAGTTTTTGGCGGATAGAATCATGGTCAACACGAAGGCTTTCTAACGGTATTTAAGGAATAAATGAATGACGAGAGTAAGATTTTGCCCAATCAGCAATAGCAGTGGAAAGATGTGTGTGGAGTCAGAGCAGATGGGGGAAGCACTAAATGAACACTTTTCAACAGTATTCAGTCTAGAAAACGACAATGTTGTCGAGGAGAATACTGAGATACAGGCTACTAGACGAGGTGGGATTGAGGTTCACAAGGAGGAGGTATTAGAAATCCTGCAGAATGTGAAAATAGATAAGCCCCCTGGGCCGGATGAGCTTTATCCTAGGATCTTCTGGGAAGCCGGTGGGAGATTGCCGAGCGTTTGGCATTGAACTTTAAATCGTCATTGTCTACAGGAATAGTGCAATGAGACCTAAGGATAGCAAATATGGTTCCCATGTTCAAGAACGGGAGTGGGGACAATCCTGTTAATTTTAACTCTGTGAGCCTCACTTCAGTTGTTGGTAAATTGTTGGAAACGTTTATAAGAGATAGGATTTATAACTATCTGGAAAGGAATAATTTGTTCAGGGATAGTCAGCATGGTTTTGTGAAGGGTAGGTCGTGCCTCACAAACCTAACTGATTTCTTTGAGAAGGTGACCAGGTAGGTCGATTGGAGTAAACCGGTTGATGTTGTGTATATGGATTTCAGCAAGGCGTTCGATAAGGTTCCCCACAGTAGGCTATTGCACAAAATGCGGAGGAATGGGATTTTGTGAGATCTAGCAGTTTGCATCAGTTATTGGCTTGCTGAAAGAAGACATAGAGTGGTGGTTGATGGGAAATGTTCATCCTGGAGTCCAGTTACCAGTGGTATACCGCCAGGGTCGGTGTTGGTTCCACTGCTGTTCGTTATTTTTTATAAACGACCTGGATGAGGGCGTAGAAGGGTGGGTTAGTAAATTTGCAGACGACACTAAAGTCGGTGGAGTCGTGGATAGTGATGAAGAATGTTGTAGTTTACAGAGAGACAAAGCTAAGCTACCGAGCTGGGCTGAGAGGTGGCAAATGGAGTTTAATGCGGACAAGTGAGAGGTGATTCCTTTTGATCGGAACAACCGGAATTCAAAGTGTTGTGCTAATGGTAGGTTTCTTGGTAGTGTAGGTGAGCAGAGAGATCTCGGTGTTCAGGTAGAGAGATCCTTGAAATTTGCCACCCAGGTTGACAAGTTTGTTTAGAAGGCATACAGAATTTAGCTTTTGTTAATTGAGGGATCGAGTTGTGGAACCATGAGGTTATGCTACAGCTGGACAAAACTCTCATGCAGCCGCACTTGGACTATTGTATACAGTTCTGGTCACAACATTATAAGGAGGATGATGAAGCTTTGGAAAAGGTGCAGAGGAGATTTACTCGTATGTTGCATGTTATGAAGGGAAGGTCTTACGAGGAAAGGGTGAGGACTTGTGGTTGTTTTCGTTAGAGAGAAGAAGGTTGAGAGGTGACTTAATAGAGACATATAATATAATCAGAGGGTTTAGATAGGGTGGACAGGGGCAGCCTTCTTCCAAGAATGGTGACGGCGACCACGAGGGTCATAGAATTAAATTGAGTGGTGATAGATATAGGACAGATGTCAGAGGTAGTTTCTTTACTCAGAGAGTAGTAAGGGTATGGAGTGATTTGCCTGCAACGGTAGTAGATTCGCCAACTGTAAGTACATTTAAGTCGTCATTGGACAAGGATATGGACGTACATGGAATAGTGTAGGTTAGAGGGACTTCAGATTGGTATGACAGGTTGGCGCAACATCGAGGGCCGAAGGGACTGTTCTGCGCTGTAATGTTCTATGTTCTATGTTCTATGGTCTAACTCCCACTGCTTCTATTCAAGGGTGTACTTGCGTTCTGTTCACTGTTTCATTGTGCATTATCTGAATGGCATTTTTACGAACGCCCATTTTCCCAGACGTGCACTGCGGCTTCGCAGCTTTATCTTTCCACAAGGGTTCCCACAGGGTGGAAGGGAAGGAGTTGCAGGTTATTCACCCAATGATGTAATCTCGAGGTCTTCCAATACCTCTCCAGCAAGTGGGAGTACTCACAACAAGGGTTGCTCATCCATCACCGGGCAGCAAAATTTCAAATTTTCATCATTTTCTACAAATCTCTTGACTGTCTTCCTTCTATCTATCACTGCCATGTCCTCCAGCCCACTCAATAGCAAATAGAGCTGGTCAACAGTATGCCAACCCAGCCAGCGGACACGACACCCAAGATTATGTTTTAAAGTGCACTCTCAGATATTCTGCATTCCCTCGAATTCCAACCTCCGGAGCATGTTCGATTTGAACAGTTTTACGTTTGGTGCCTAAACGTCACCTGCCAAGGCCATAAATTATGAATTCCCGTGGCCACGTAAATCGCACCAGGCAAAAGGAAAGGAATTACTCACCAAGTGATTGAGAAAAACTGCAATACATGCTGAAATCAAGGGTAATGAGCTGGTATCAATACTACATCGTGCCTTTTATATAAAAGAAGCTTCAAAGCTTTTACTTTGTGTGAGTTAAAACAAATGTTGATCCCTGTCACATTATGAGATATTGGGAAGCTGACAAAGTGTTATATCAAACAAGTGATCAAAGAAGTGGGTTTCAAATCGTATTTTGTCACACAAAACGAAGCTTGTATCACAAAAATGAGATCACCGAAGTTTTTCTGCGAGAGGTCATCATCTTTTGTCAGTCTCAAAACGCTTCATACGTTAGTGCTGCTATAGCTCAGTGGTTCGAGCCCGGGGTTGTAACCTCGATTCACACTACAGCCTTGCTGAATTTCCTTGAAACTATTGCAGCAAGCATCCGAAGGTGCGTTCTCCATGTTGTTCGGTATTATTTTTGAAGGAATAGCTGGAAGTCATTTTATAGGCAGACACCCCCCCCCCCTCCCCCTCCGGCCCCATTTGTTTCAGTTTGGAAGTCCACATACGTGTTTTTCTTTCGAGGAACATGAGGATGACAAGCTTCTGATGCGAAGAATGCCTTCGTTTGGCAGGAAGAACAACGTCATTCATGAAAAGCAGAAAAGTAACGGTGAAACAATGGGCGACGAAAAAGTACAGGGATGTGGTTGAATGCTTCTGTTCCTTACGTAGAGACATGAATCTGCTGGAATCCATTTAAACAGGCAGGAAGTTGGAAGACCACAGCTTGCCAGGCTGCCTCAGAGTTGGAGAAGTCAACATTTAGCAGGTATCAATTATTGCCGATTGGGACAATCCTTGAGGGACAGCCTCCCGCCTGTTTACCCCTCTGCTTATGTAAACAGAATCGGGTTTTAAAGCGAGTCATGAAGAAATAATAGTCCAAAAGGGTCAATTCGTCATTTTTTGGAAGTTGGGCTCTCCTGAGACATTCGTCACTTTCAAAAGATGTGTCTGTCTAGTTCCCTCTATGGGTCAAAATGGGGTTCAGTTGTCCCGCAGTTCATGAACAAATTTGACGGTATCTGACTTCAGTGTCATTCACTGGTTCGTTTGAGATTAAAACTTTGCAGGGAAAGTCTCATTCAGATAAACATTTCAGACGTCAGGCTGTGGGCCAATGAGTGGAAATTGGAAACGAGAATATTTGGATGTTTGATGACTGGCACTGACATAATGTATTATTCTGTGCTGTAAAAGGACGGTGTCACAAACACTCTTTTTTGGAAGGAATTTCTCATCGCAGGAAAAGAAACCTATGCTGTTAAGAGAAGACGCAATTGCACATGCCGTCCTTCCGGGTCGACTAGTGGTTACGATACAGCGCTTTCACCGCTGTGGTTTGGGTTAATTTCTTGGTCAGCGAATCTGGATTTATTGTTCCTGATAAGGGCAACAACAAAAGTGAGCGTCTTTGACATTTCAAACGCGTCCGCATGTGCCTTGCATAATTGTGCAGGGCCGCAAGGTGGCTCACTGGTTATCACTGCTGCCTCACGGCGCCAGAGATATGATTTGCCGACAACTGGGTCGACGGTCAGTAAGGTGCCTTATTCAGGAGCAACTAAAGAGAAAAAGGGTATGGAATTGTTCTGTGAGGGTTAATTCCCGGAGGATTGGTGTGCATTTGTTGCATTGACTAGCCAATTTCTGAACTGTAGGCATTCCATGTTCCCTTATTGTGTTGCTTTAGCACATGTTCAGACAAGGGAGAAAAGTGAGGAAAAAACAGGCACGACCAAATCAGTGATTGATCCATTGTGCAACAACCAACGGATTCACTTTTGGCTGAACTAGCTCCCATTTTCCCTACCTTGGTAATGGTAGTATGCAGCATTAGAACGGGTTTTCATGTGTTGTTTTGGCCCCAGCATCCTTTCTCAACATGGACTATACTGGGACATAAAGAGATGATAAAAGACATGGATGGCGATGACTGGAATGAAAAGACATCAGGAAGAATAGACAGCGTTTACTTGGAAACAGAGACATGGAAAGGAAGCCAACGATGTAGTGGGGGAGAATGCCATTTGAAAAGACAAAGCGGGTTTTTCATGGGATGGTGGAAAAGACGAATAGATCATGTGGCGTGAAACCAGGTAAAACTGAGTTGTGTCCGTATAGAAGGTTTCTCGGCGATATGAATTTGGAGAGAGTAAACAGGAGGGAAATTCCCTCATTCGGATAGATCTAAATCTAGAGTGACAGAACTTGAAAACCAGCGATGAATGATAAAGAGAAGTTTGGAGCTCGCATTCTTTTTTTTTCTACAGCTATTGAATTCGAAAATGATTACTTTTTCTCAGGAAAAATTATTCAGAAGCTGATTCTAAAACATTTGTAAAGACGCGTGAAGACACACAAGGAGTGAATTTCACCGGGATATGGAGTCTGGGCGGCTAGAATGGGTACAAAAGGTGCACACTCTCCAATTCGTTAACGTTAATTGGAAAGAAACTTCATAACTCCTGCAACTGAGCACGACTAAGTGTAGAATGAGCTGATTGTGAGGAAAGGTTGAGCAGCTTGTTCTACGTGAAATTCTATAAATTGTAAAAGAACTGAGCAGTTTGTGTTAGCTCAGCATTCAAGGGAAGCCGGTTAGCTCAGTCTGCTGCATAACTGGTTTATGATATAAAGTGATGCCAACAGTGTGGGAATAATTTGCGCAATGTCTCAGCATACCGTCAGGATCCTGATCTCCCAACTCAGCTAATAAATTAGACGGTGTCGATAATCAAAGTGAAACTATACTATCGTGAGTTGGAACTGACCTGCCGATGTGATGCACCCTTGTTCTTTCATCTGTTGCATTGGAAAATTTGGCTGCAATCACAGAGAAGGGAGTGAGTTCATTTGCAGCTCACTCATCTCCCCCAACCATATCTAGTGACAAGGCACGAAAAAAAATCCTGTTTGAATTCTGTAATCTTCATAGCAGTACTTAAAAACATCTTTGTCATTTCTATTCCAGTTTTTCTGATAACAAGCAAAATGTCCAATGAGATAAACCTAATAATTTTTGGATTGTTTTAATGGACTGTGCGAGTTTGCAGCAATATCAGTAATATGATACGAGCTAAACATCCTTTCCAGAATTTAACACAGCGCAGGATCAGCGACATGAGAAACGTCATCGACTTCAAAAATCACCTCTGTATCTCTAGTGAGTGATGGATATTCACTCAGGGAGTCGTTATGGCTGGTCTTAAGTAACTGAGGTATTTCCCAAGGACAGAACACTCCACAAAATCAGATATTTTTTTGAATAAATGCTGTTTTATTCAATGTTCGTTTGCAACTTACATATATATATATATATATATATATGCACACACACACATACATGCATGCGCACACACATTTATATATATATATATATATATATATTCAGAAAATTTGGAATGGATATATATTTTTATATATATATATATATATATATATATATATATATATATATATATAAATGTGTGTGCGCATGCATGTATGTGTGTGTGTGCATATATATATATATATGTAAGTTGCAAACGAACATTGAATAAAACAGCATTTATGCGTGTGTGTGTGAATTCAGAAAATTTGGAATGGATATATATTTATATATATATATATATATATATATATATATATATATATATATCTATATATATATATATATATATATATATTTAAATATATATCCATTCCAAATTTTCTGAATTCACACACACACGCATATGTGTGTGTATTCAGAATATTAGGAATGGATGGTCGGCCATTTGAATGTTATTCCTGTATAATGTGCGAGCGAAGAGTTTTCAGTAATGTCTCTGACATTTGAATCGACGGGAAGTGCACCCAACTGCATCTCCTTGGTAACAGCTTTATGGAACTGGAGCTGGACATTGGATCTTTCGGAAGTCTGAGGTGAATTGAGAGGAGTTATAGGGAGGCAGTTACACTTCAGGTACAAGAAAAAGGTCGATGGGATACAGTCGGGAGACGATAAGGGAACAGGCAGCCAATGCAGGCATCCACTTTGTCTGTGCCCATCTGTAACAAGCATACCGTATTTGTTACTTTTTGGGGGGATGACATATGAGGGGTAAGCCATGGGGTACAGAACTCTGGCACAGTGTTTGTCCCTGTGATCAGAAGGGTAGGGGAGAGGGGAGGAGAGCAATAATTATTGGGGACTACATAGTAAGGGGGACAGACTGCAGTTTCTGTGGGTACAGGGCAGGCTCATGATTGATGTGTTACCTCCAAGTTACCAAGGTTTGTGATGACTCGCAGCGTGTTTTCAGGATCCTTAAGGGGAGGGGGAGCAGCCCAAGGTCATGTTTCACATATGCACTAACAACATATGTAATAAAAGTGATGTGGATGTATGGCAGAAATTCAGGGATCCAGGGTGACATCTTAGATCTAGATCAAACAGAGTTGTTCTCTCTGCTTTGTTACACATGCCACGTTGGAGAGAGGGAAAAAATAGGGAGAGAGCAGATGAACGCGTGGTTGTAAGGATGGTGCAGCTGATAGGGATTTGGATATCTGGAGAGTTGGGCATCATTCTGGATTCGGTTGGATCTCAATAAACAGGATTGTCTTCACCTGATCAGGAAGGGTTACCAACATCCTGAGTGGATAAAAATGAATGGTTTTTCCTGGCACCTCAGTTTCGATTTTTCAGTCAGAACAGGGAAGTCGTTAAAGAAGGGAAGATGTGGAATTTTTAGTCAAAGGCAGTACTATGGTAGCAGAAAGAATATTTAGTGAGGACCTGACTCAATCTGCTGAACTAGAATGGGCTGAGATTAAAATCAGGCAAGTACAGGTCACCACCAAAATGTTCTAGAGATATGGAGGAAAAGATTGCAAAGATGATTCTGGATAGGAACGGAAGTAACAAGGTAGTTGTGGTGGGGAAGTTTAACTTTCCAACAAATGTTATTGTTTGAGGAGCTCCGATTGGTCAGTCTTTGTCCAATGTTAGCAGGAGGGTTTCGTGACGCAGCAAGTAGACAGGCCAACAAGAATCAAAAACACATTGGATTTGGTACTGCGTAATGAAGCAAGTCAACTGTTCGATTTGGAGATAAGTGAGCACTTTGGTGATACTGACCACAATTCGGTATGTTTATTAATGATGGATATGTATATATATATATATATCGCAGAGCATAGAACATAGAACATAGAAGAATACAGCGCAGTACAGGCCCTTTGGCCCTCGATGTTGCGCCGATCCAAGCCCACCTAACCTATACTAACCCACTATCCTCCATATACCTATCCAATGCCCGCTTAAATGCCCATAAAGAGGGAGAGTCCACCACTGCTACTGGCAGGGCATTCCATGAACTTACGACTCGCTGAGTGAAGAAACTACCCCTAACTTCAGTCCTATATCTACCCCCCCTTAATTTAAAGCTATGCCCCCTTGTAATACCCGACTCCATACGCGGGAAAAGGTTCACACTGTCAACCCTATCTAACCCCCTAATCATCTTGTACACCTCAATCAAGTCACCCCTAAACCTTCTTTTCTCTAATGAAAACAGCCCCAAGTGTCTCAGTCTTTCCTCATACGATCTTCCTTCCATACCAGGCAACATCCTGGTAAACCTCCTCTGCACCCGTTCCAGTGCCTCCACGTCCTTCCTATAGTATGGCGACCAAAACTGCACACAATATTCCAGATGCGGCCGCACCAGAGTCTTATACAACTGCATCATGACCTCAGGACTCCGGAACTCAATTCCTCTACCAATAAAAGCCAGTACGCCATATGCCTTCCTCACCGCACTATTTACCTGGGTGGCAACTTTCAGAGATCTGTGTACATGGACACCAAGATCCCTCTGCTCATCCACACTACCAAGTATCCGACCATTAGCCCAGTACCCCATCTTTTTGTTATTCTTCCCAAAGTGAATCACCTCACACTTAGCTACATTGAATTCCATTTGCCACCTTTCTGCCCAGCTCTGCAGCTTCTCTATATCCTGCTGTAACCTGCCACATCCTTCCTCACTGTCAACAACTCCACCGACTTTCGTATCATCCGCAAACTTGCTCACCCAACCTTCTAACCCCTCTTCCAGGTCATTTATAAAAATGACAAACAGCAATGGTCCCAAAACAGATCCTTGCGGAACACCGCTCGTGACGGCACTCCATGAAGAAACTTTGCCATCAACTACTACCCTCTGTCTTCTTCCATCCAGCCAATTCCTAATCCAAACCTCCAACTCACCCTCAATGCCATATCTCCGTATTTTCTGCAGTAGCCTACCATGGGAAACCTTATCAAACGCCTTACTAAAATCCATATATACCACATCTACCGCTTTCCCCTCATCAACCTTCTTCGTCACCTTTTCAAAGAATTCAATAAGGTTTGTGAGGCACGACCTGCCCTTCACAAAACCATGCTGACTATCCTTGATCACATTATTCCTATCCAGATGTGCATAAATCCTATCCCTTACAATTCTCTCTAAGACTTTGCCCACAACAGAAGTGAGACTCACCGGCCTATAGTTACTAGGGTTATCCCTACTCCCCTTTTTGAACAAGGGAACCACATTTGCTATCCTCCAGTCTTCTGGCACTACTCCTGTAGACAAAGAGGACATAAAAATCAAGGCCAATGGCTCTGCAATCTCCTCCCTTGCTTCCCAGAGAATCCTAGGATAAATGCCATCAGGCCCAGGGGACTTATCTATTTTCACCTTTTCCAGGATTTCCAACACCTCTTCTCTACATACCTC
Organism: Chiloscyllium plagiosum; assembly: GCF_037043375.1. Taxonomy (NCBI): domain Eukaryota; kingdom Metazoa; phylum Chordata; class Chondrichthyes; order Orectolobiformes; family Hemiscylliidae; genus Chiloscyllium; species Chiloscyllium plagiosum. The sequence continues at coordinate 91,415,855 of NW_028270159.1, forward strand.
AAAGCCATCCATTCTACTTATTTGTGACTCAGTATTCGCATCGACGACAATGCCCTGTTCCTGAGTAAATACTGAAGAAAAGTATTCATTCAGTGTCTCCCCAATCTCTTCCGCCTCCACACGCAACTTCCCACTACTATCCTTGACTGGACCTATTCCTACCCTAGTCATTCTTTTATTCCTAACATACCTATAGAAAGCCTTAGGGTTTTCCCTAATCCTACCGACTAAGGACCTTTCATGTCCCCTCCTTGCTGCTCTTAGCTCTCTCTTCAGGTCCTTCCTGGCTACCCTATAACTCTCAATCGCCCCAATTGAACCTTCACGTCTCATCTTGAGATAGGCCGCCCTCTTCCATTTAACAAGGGATTCCAATTCCTTATTAAACCACGGCTCCCTCGCACGACCCTTTCCTCCCTGCCTGACAGGTACATAATTATCAAGGACACTCAATAGTTGCTCTTTGAACAAGCACCACATATCATTTACACTCTTGCCTTGGAGTCTACTTTTCCAAGCCACACATCCTAAGTCATGCCTCACCGCATCATAATTTCCCTGACCCCAGCTATAACTCTTGCCCTGTAGTACACACTTATCCCTCTCCATCACGAGAGTAAAAATCACCGAATTATGGTCACTATCCCCAAAGTGCTCACCTACCTCTAATTCTAACACCTGGCCTGGTTCGTTACCCAGAACCAAATCCAGTATGGCCTCACCTCTTGTTGGCCTGTCCACATATTGTGTCAGGAAACTCTCCTGCACACATTGAACAAACACTGACCCATCTAACGAACTTGAGCTATAGCTTTCCCAATCAATATCAGGAAAGTTAAAGTCCCCCATAACAACCACCCTATTACTGTCACTCATCTCCTGAATCACCTTCCCTATCCTTTCTTCAATGATTCTAGGACTATTAGGAGGCCTGTAAAAGACCCCTAACAGGGTGACCTCACCTTTGCTATTCCTAACCTCAGCCCAAACTACCTCAGATGGCAAGTCCTCATCCATCGTCCTTTCCACCACTGTAATACTATCTTTGACAAGCAATGCCACACCTCCCCCTCTTTTACCCCCACCTCTGACCCTACTAAAACATTTAAATCCTGGAACCTGCAACAGCCAATCCTGTCCCTGTTCTAGCCATGTCTCCGTAATAGCCACAACATCGAAGTCCCAGGTACCAACCCACGCTGCAAGTTCACCTACCTTATTTCGTATACTTCTTGCATTGAAGTATACACACTTCAAGCCACTTTCCTGTTTACAGGCACCCTCCTTGGAAATTGATGCCATGTTCCTAACCTCCCTACACTCCAGGCCCTGCACCCTGAAGCTACAATCTGGGTTCCCATGCCCCTGCAGAGTTAGTTTAAACCACCCCCAACCATGAGGTACCGCTGGGAGAAAGGCCAGTATGATGCGATCAGGCAAGAGTTAGGATGAACCAGATGGGAAAGTAAACGCAGGGGTTTTGCACACCTGAAGTATGGAGCATCAGGGATGCGCTCATGCATGTCTTTGATAAGTGTGTGTGCGTCATGCAGGGAATATGAGATTGAGACAGGGAAACATTTTTACTCAAAAAGTTGAATTTCTTGTCAAGATGGAGAAGACGGTGCATGTAACCATGTAATATGAAAGCTGAGTTAGGGCACTTGAAAATTAAAAGCTCGCAAGGAAGGACCAAAAAAGAGAGCTTCTCAGAGCAAAGAGGGGAAATGAAAAGTCTTTAGAAACCCTGAAGCTTTCTCTTGTCATTTCAAGAATAAAAGAATATCTAGGATATGATTCGGGCTTGTCAAGAACAGTAGTAGGACGTTGTCAACGGAGTACGAGGATAGGAGAGCCGCTGAATGTATATTTTTCATCATATCTCAAATGAAAAAGACAATGCTGTCGAAGAGAATTTTGAGATGCAATCTGTTGGAATAAACGAAATTGATATTCGTAAAGACGAGTTGTTAGGAATTCTTGAAAGCCTGATAATAGATTTGTCCCCTGGGATTGATGGGATGTATCATAGGATTCTCTGGGAATCGTGGGAGGAGTTCGCAGAACTTTTGACTAACAACTTTATTTCGTCACTGTCTTTGTGATTAGTGCGAGAAGACTCGAGTTCAGCAAATATTGTCCCCTTCTTCACGAAGAGGAGTAGGGAGAACGCTGGAAATTATAGAACAGTATTTCCTTGAAGGTGAAGTTTTGGGAAAGGTTATGAGAGATATGATGTATGATCACCTAAGAAGGAAGAAGTTGATTCACTCCAGTCAACACGATTTTGCGAATAGCATGCTGTGCCTCACAAACTTTATTGAGCTCTTTGAAAAGTCAACAAACAAGTGGATGAGAGTAAAGTGGTTGACGTGGTGGATGCGATTTTCACTAAGGCACGGTCGGCTGTTGCATAAAATACAGACACATGGGATTGAGGGTGATTTAGCGGTTTAGATCAGTAATTGGCTCGCTGAAAGAACACAGAGTATGGTAGTTAATGGAAAATATTCATTCTGGAGTTCAGTTATTCATGGTGTACCACAAGGTTCCTGTTAGGGTCCACTGCTGTTTGTCACCTTTATAAATGACCTGGGTTCGAGCATGGGATGATGGATGAGTAAATTCTCAGAATACACTAAGTCGATGGAGTTGTCAACAGTGCCGAAGTCTGCTGCAGGTTACAGACAGACATGAATAATCTGCAGATCGGGGCTCAGAGGTGGCATATGGAGGTTATTGTGTAAAAGTGTGAGGTGATTTACTTTGGAATGAACAACAAGAATAAAAAGTTCTGGGCTAATTGTAATGTTCTTGGAAGTTTAGATGAGCCAAGCAATCTCAGCGTCCATGTATATAAAACTCTGAAAGTTAACACACACGTTGATGGATTTGTTTGCAATGAGCACAGTGTGTTAGTTTTTATTGGGAGAGGGAATGAGTTTCAAGGCCAAACGATCCTTTTGCAGCTCCAGACATTTGTCTGGTATGGACAAACTTGTGGAGTTGCATGCGGTTCTGGTCGCCACATTATAGGACGGATGTGAAAGCATTGGAAAGGTTGTAGACGAGATTTGCTCGGATGTTGCCTTCTGTGAAGGGAAAGTCTTACGAGGAAAGGCTGAGGGACTTGAGGCTGTTTTTGATTGAGATAAGAATTATGAGACGTGAATTAATAGAGACATAAAATATGATCAGAGGTTGCTTTAAGGTGGACAGTGAAGGCCTTTTTCTTCAAATGGTGATGGTTGGCACAATGGCACATCGACGTAATTTGAGTGTGATTGATGCCGAGGTCGATTCCTTTCTCAGAGAGTAGTAAGGGTGCAGATCGCCTTGCCTTCAACAGTCGTAGACTCACCAACATTCAGGGCAATTAAATGATCATTGGATAAATTTACGGCTTATAATGCCAAAATGCTGGTCAGATGGACTTCAGATTGGTATCACAGGTCGGTGCAACATTAGTGCCAAAAGCACTTTATTGCGGTGTAATATTCCGTGTTTGAACTGTTCTTCAGCTTGAAGTTGCAATCATCTCTGTTCACTATCAGTAAAACAAACACCTGGCGAGAATCCAATGCACAATTTTGGCAGTGCATGTTCTGCCATTCTATAATGCAACTACAGCCATTCTATAATTACACCGCTGGATCTGTCGTCTAATGATGACAAACGTCTCCTGATCTTACCACTGGGACCCTCAACCCAATTACTCATTTTTTTCTGTGGACCTGAAAAGAAACATAGTGCAGAGGAGGTTATACTGATAATGGATCGCCGATTATGAAGCATTAACTTCAGGAAAATGGCACAGAAAATGTGGTGAAAATCGATTTTATTGAATACTGCGTACGTTTTCCGTGGCTTCCTGCGTTGATCACAGGAAATGTTATGTCGCCACTGTCCTGGGATTTTCCTTCTATCGGCGTCAATTCGTCAGAGAATTCGATTCACTGACATTTCACCAACTTCCTTTGGCATGTTCTTATGACACATCCACTCACACTGCACACAACATCAACGATGTTCAGCATACTACATCCACGAGCGTGTGGCATGGTTTTCATAAACAGTGAAGTTTGGATAATGTTATGCAAAGGCAAATTGAAATTCAGTTTAATTAGTAAAGTCGCAAGAATCCAGAGTAAGATTCAAAATGTCAGAATTTCACGTTCATTACCTTGGGCAGAATTCCAGCCCAGCAAAGGGGAAATCTGCCCCTGAATCCCCAGCATCCATGCAATTGTGTTGCTCCATGTGTTCACATGGAAACCTATGTGAAGGAACATTCAGCCTGAAGGAGAACTTGTGAGAATCCTCCGCTGTCTGATCTAAACCTGAAACAAGACCTGTCTTTCATTTATGTCACTCTGTTACTTCCCAATACAGGCTTATCCCTGTCACACATATCTATCCTCTTCATAAAATGAGCACGTTAATCGTTTCTCATTCAGCCTTCTCTGCGCTTAGATGAACATCCCCAGCCTAGCTCGTGTACCTTCACAATGGGAGTGATCAAGCCCTTGCCTTTCTTTTCATCTCCAGCGAAATTCTCCTCCTGCAATCAGACGCTTCCAGCAGTCTGGCGATTACAACGGAAAAGCAAAGTTCTCAGAAGAAAAACCAAAAGGTCTGAACAAAATCAGCAGCTCTTGTCCATCTCTGATGAGAAAGGAAAGTTAACGTTTCGAGTCCAATGATCCGTCTTCGGAACTGATGGGAAGGGCGGGTGGACGAAGAATGTGGAGGAGGGCAGACGGTTTCTAAAATGATTGAACTCGATGTTGGGTCCTCATGTTTGCATGGTCTGTTGGTAGAAAATTAGTTGCCGGTTTTTGGTAGAAAATTAGTTGCTTGTGTTGTGTCTTGAAGAGCACAGCAGCAGACCAGAAACTGAAATGATTGCCTGGGAACACAGTGTCTCGATTAGAGTGGGGCTGGAAAAGCACAGCAGTTCAGGCAGCATCCGAGGAGCAGTAAAATTGACGTTTCGGGCATCAGCCCTTCATCAGGAATACAGACAGAGACCCAGAAGGGGGGGAACACATTGTAATGTTGAAGTACAGGAGACTGGAAGATCGGGATAGTTTTTGTTGATTCTGGACAGAATGTAAGTGATCTCAGCTTTGTCACCAACACTATTTTCCTCTCTCCATTGGAGAAAGGTCACATTCTGAGCAGGAAATACAGTTGTCTCGATTAAATGAACTGCAGACAAATCTCTGGAAGATGTGACGAGAAGCTTCCATAGTAAGGAGAGGTATCGGAAACCAGCAGTAAATGTAACTTACAACATAGAACGTTACAATGCTGTACAGGCACTTCGGCCCTGGGTGTTGCCGAGACCTGTAAAATAATGTGATGTCCATTGTAATGGAAAATCAACATTTATTTTGAAACCAATAAAGGCACAGGGAAACAAATAAGTAAGTACCTAACTTTGCAGAGGCAAGTGTTGCAGACAGACTGAACAAAAATGTGAAGTTAAGCCGAAATAATAGCAGACTTACAAGGCCAGTAAACTACCATATCAACAGTCAAGAAATGAGAAAAAAAACTCCGTATCTGGAAATTAACCCGAATGTTTCAGGCCCCTGAACTTGAGGTTTTGATAAGAAGAAGCGAATTCTACTATCAAGGGAAAATGTATTATTTGTGGAAGGTGAGCTAGTTACCTTTTTGGTAGATACTGGAGCAACATAGTCAGTCCTTCAATCAACACAGTTGAGAGAGTCGACGCAATGGATGCATCAGGAGTCGATGGATGCATCAGGATACGAGAGAGCTTAACCGCACCACTATTGTGCGGACCCAGTAATGGTGAAACATTCCAATTCTCATTACTATTGTCGGAAATCTGTCCTTTAAATCAGATGGCTCGCGATCAAATTGTGAGATTGGGTCGGGTTGTGCAGTACCCTGAGAGGCTTGTAGGTAATACGAAAAGAAGCGCAAGCTGTAAATTACGACTCACGACCCCGATGCATGTCTATGAGTGGCGAGAAAGCCAGAGAACCAAACGTTCAGTAAGCGATTCACTCGCCCAGCAATCAAGTAACCATGTTAATTCCATTAACACCGATTTTCTTGCTGGGGTTATGCTGCACTGCACAGCACACATACACCGTGATGGCCCTTACAAATCATAAGAGAAGGATTATTTGAGGAGATTGGTTAAACCAGATCAGTTAGTATTGTGCGAAGTTTATTGGAATGATCACAGATGTGCAGTCAGTGTAAACTTATCCAAAGTATCTGTGACGGCAGGTAGACCCTATCCTTTTGATGTGTAAGGCACCTTTACTCACGTACTATTGGCAAAAGCATCCAGCGAGAGGTGGCAGGATTTGAGATGATGGGTACTGCAGGCACAAAAAAGCGAAAGATTGTGTCTTCAGCGACGATGTGCGTATCTGATTCAATGCAGATATAAGGACAGATATGAAGAAACTAAATTGGCTAACTCAGGCAGATAGAGCAGTCCAGGTAACCCCCGCCAAGAGGGTATCCTGGCGATTAGCTATGGCAGATGTCTCGGACCCAAGATTAAGAAGGGTCCCTACTGAGCGCAGGGCAAAAGGCAAACGTGATCTGGGGCTCATACGAAGCTGTGAACCCCATAAGAAGTCCTCCGAAGTCTGAGTATCATCCTTGCAGAACACAAGACTCGTTAAAACCCGAGGTTCTCAAAGGATACTACTTTGTATCCCTCCTTAAGGCTTGAGTGATAATTCCCTGTGGATAATCACCGGTGAGAGCCCCCATTGTTCCGGTCAAAAAGGCAAACATTCCAGGTGAATCAGGAAACGGAGTTTTGTTCAAGACCTGCAGGTAGTCAATTATGCTGTTGTTCAGACCGCCCCAAATGTTCCTAACCATTGTACTATATTAGCTCAAATTCCACCGGACAGTAAATGGTTCTCTGCTATGGATTTAGCAAATGTCTTATTTAATGTACCGGTACACCCAGAAAGTCACTTCTGGTTCACTTTTCCATTCAAAGACAAATCGTGTACATTCACGCGACTTTGTCAAGATTACTGTGAGTCCCCCGCCATAATTAATGAGGCTCGATGCTGGAGTCTGGAGATTCTTGTTTTAACCCCGGGGTCAGCGCTTCTGCAGTATGTAGACGAATGCTTAATAGCAGCACCAACAAAGGAACAATGTGAGAAAGATACGCTTGCGTTCCTCTGTCATCTAGCCAGGAATGGGCACAAAGCTAGTTTCGCAAAACTGCAATTTGTGCAACAACAGGTGAAGTTCTTAGGTCACTTCTTGTCTGAACAAGGGAAGGCCATTGGTCAAGACAGTTCAAGCAATCCAGCAAATTCCAAAGCCTCACACGAAGAAACAATTGTTATCCTTTTTGGTCATGCGCTCCTACTGTAGAATGTTTATCCCACATTATACAACCCTTGAGGCCCCCATAAATGAAATTTCCGATGGCTAAGAGTTGCAGAGCCAGAGACCGGAGCAGTTGAATTGAAAATGGCGCTCCAAACCATACCTACACTGGGGATTCCGAATCCAAACAAGCCTTTTGTACAAACGGTAGATGCATGACATCGGTGCTGATGCAGGATAATGTGGGAAAATTGAGGCAGGTAGCTTACATTTTGGCTTAACATAGACCACGTAGCGGCAGGATTGCCTATATGCCTGCGAGCCGTGGCTGCAGCTGATAAAGTTTGTTGTAGCGTCCAGGGACACAGTCGGCTTTGGATAATTAACCCTCCTTGTCCCACATGCATCCTTACTGTTTTCCGAGCAAAACACAGCACATATGTCTGCAGCACGTTGGCTCGGAAACAATACTGTGCTATTGGAGATGCCTAACATTTCAATAACGAGATGTAACGTCCGTAATGCTGCTCGCCTTCTCCCCACAGAAGGAGACGGAGACTCACATGACTGTGTCGCTGTAACTAATAAAATTTGCAGCCCAAGACCAGACGTGCAGGATTCACAAACTCAGAATCAGTATATGGCGTTTTTTGGGGAATTGGTCAGCATTCAGGTGCAAACGGACAGGCCAGAATTGTGTTTGGTATGCTGTCGTAACTACTCATGAGGTAGTCAAAACGGAATCACTCCCTTGTCATCTGTCAGCTCAAGCAGCGGAGCTGATTGCCTTGACTGAGGCATGTAAATTGGCTGAGTGAAGAATAGTGAACATTTACACCGACAGCAGATATGCATACGGGGTTGTACAGAATTGTGGAACTCTGTGGAAACCCAGGGGCTGCTTGACCTACTCTGGAAAGCCCAAAATACACCGTGGCCTGACTTCTGACCTCCTGGAAGATGTCCTACCGCCTAAATCATTCGCTGTTTGTAAATGTGAAGCCCACACGAAAAAGTACGATTCCCTTTCTCAAGGCAATGCGAATGCAAACTCAGCGTGAAGGACGGCAGCCCAGCAGCCGCCAAGTGATCAGTTGACATGTGTATGTCAAATTATTGTAATCCAAAGCAGACTAATGGGAGGTCGAGTCGCAGGTCACGCCGAAGGACAAGCGTGAATAGACAATGGCAGGGTGCAGAATGAGGGAATGAGTGTAGTGTGGCCCCATTGGTAAACCCTGTCTACCGCGATCATTATTCCCATTCCATGCCAATTAACACACAGTGAGGACCATGTGTCAAAAGGGGGGATGTACCGAATAAAGTGGTATGATTTTATCTTGATATGTAATTTGGTTTCCATGGTCGAATCTGTAACTCCTTTTCTGACATGGTGCAAAATAATTTTCCAAAGGCTATCTTAGTCAGTCCGGGACTGAGGTTCAGAAAAGAACACATATTTCTGTTTTTTTTTTGTAGCTTGCTGTGTTTACATTCTCCCCGCCTCGCTCTGCGTAGAAGGACTTATAAACATCATTCCTGTCAGTCCAGGTGAGACACTTTGTGACGCGGGTAGTTTCATTGGCAAAGAAAAGACATTTATCCCCATGAAGCTTCCTTTCACCCTCTGCCTGCCCATTCATTCAATTTGATCACTGCTGTTCTGAAAAATTTCACCTCTGCTCTCCTGTTGTTATTCCGTAATTCGAGGGAACCTCGAACCGAATCCCAACATCATATTAATTTTCGGTTGTTTATGTTACATCAATGATCACACCAGAATAAGCTAGCAGGGAGTTGAATAACACATAAAAAGATTTTTAAAATTCCTTCCAGAATATTAACCGACTGCAGAGTCAGAATATGAGAAATGTCACACTGCACTGATATTTCGCCCATTTCACAATGCACAGATACTCCTAGACGAGTTCAGTCTTTGCAAAATGTTTATTTATAATTGTGACAATTCCCTGGGACAAATCTTCCCTCAATCCACAAAAATGTATGCTACCAAAAACTATTTCAGTTCAGATTAAAATCGCTCAGGATACGTTCCATCAACCCAAAGTTTCCTGCGCCATGTCAATTAAAGTGTATCTAGATGAGGTTAGATCTCCCAGCTTCGTCACCCAAAGCTCCCTATTCCATGTCAACAGAAGTTGCGCCGGCCTAGTTTGTAGCTCCCAGCCTGGGCATTTCACGTGCCTCTCTGCCTTCATAGAAGGACTGCATGCTCACGGACTTGGTCACTGGCAGAAAGAGTAGACATTCACGCGTTCATTCCACTCTCAATTTCCGATCGGATCTTCGCCATTGCGTCACTAAATTTCTCTGATTCCAGACCTGGAAACCGGTGTGATTGAAGTGTGCAACCTTTGTTGTTACCTTGTCTCGAGGCACTGGTAAAGTAACGATGTGAAACTTCGTTGTTATTGAAACTTACATTTCAACAATTTCTTGAAATCTATCGAACTCAGTCTTCAACATTCTCAATTATGGAATCTCCACAGCCACTGAGGACATCGAAGATGACGATACAACCCAATCTCAGTAGGTTATCCTCTTGTGCATGTGGTGCTGTTCCTCGCCAACCTCGGACATTGCATTTATTGCTTTTACTGTTGGTTATTTATTCATGTGATCGTATAGTGGCTCGTCCTCTGTATTGTGGCCGCAGCAACCTTCATTCAAATCCGAGTATCAGTGATGCGCATTTGATCCATGTTACTCGACATAACCCTTGCAAAACAAACGCAGAAAGGAAACAATCAATTTTTAAGGTTAAAATGCTCTCGAAGGTGATGATACTTTTGCTTCAAACTTTATCTGCACCCAATATCGGAGACGTTTCTCCCTTTCCCAATCACTATTCTTCATTTCCATCCCTCCTCCCACGTCACTGGGGCATTGCACAAACTAACATTCACTTTCACATTGACACCGTTAAGTTAGTGTTGCAGCTGTCACTCTTGTTAGGTGAACTTGCCCCGATACCACCATGAGGAACTTTAAGCCACTTAATGCAATCAGATAATGTGGTTGGGTTATCAATCCTCATGTAAAGTGTTTGATTTGCATGGACCAGAGTTCATTTGAGCACTGGGTTCATGAAAAAGACACAGAACAGTATCGAAGAAAAGAGACTTTATTGGAAAAGACTAATGTTTGTGAATTCCTCACATTTATTTCAAGTCTTTATTCGTCTCTCGCTAGAGTGTTATGTACAATGCTGCAATTCACATAAAAGAAGGGATATGACAGCTGTGGAAACGGTGCGGAAGTGATTTGCCAATATATTGTCTGGATTGAAGAACTTCAGCTATGAAAGAGTTTAGACAGACTGGCTTTGCTTTTGTGAGAGCAGGAGAGATTGAGAGGAGACAGTATTGAGATGTAGGAAATAATGAGGGGCATGGATTGGGTACACTTAACGAAATATTTCTCAATGATGGATGGATCAATCAATCATAGATTTAAGATAAGAGTCATAAACATTCGAGTAGCTCTACATAAAAAAAACTTTATCAGCTTGCGAGTCATTGGAATCTGGACCTCACTGTCCCTATGAGTCAGAGCGGCAGAAATTCTAATCATCTTCAGAGATACTTAACTGTGAATTTGTAATGCTTAAGGCATACAATGTTAAATGATGGAAAATGGGATGAGGATAATCAAGCAGGTGTTATTGACAAGAACATGCACAAGTAGCTTGCAGGCTCAGTTAGCTCTGACATCCACCGTGTGGCGTTTGGTAACCTCAGTTGTCACGTGAGAGGCAAGGGTTCATTTTCCCGCTGGAGCGACTCTGACTGTTTCAGGGTTTCAAGGTTTGTGTCAAGATCTGCAGTTCCGGTGAAGGGTGCAGATGGTGTGGGGATGTTCGGTGGTTTTGAGAAGTTGGTTTGCGGCCGTTTCCTCCCGTTTCTCGGTGATATCCTCAAGGCAGATGAAACTCGTGTGAAGCGCTGCTGTCCTGCAGCGTTTCGAATTGGTTTGATTTATTTCCGACTGATTTCAGTTGCTGGTACTTGTCGTTCTTTGCATGTCCCAGTATGTTGGGTCCAGATCAACTGTTTTTTGATGGAGTCATTGGATGAGTCTCGTCATTCTAGAAATTCTCTGGCTGTCCTCTGTTTAGCTGGCCCTATTACTTTTGTGTGGTCCCAGTCGAATCTGTTGTCCTCGTCATCGCTGTGCATTGCTACTCGGAACAGCTGGTTATGTTGTTTAGTGGATCCTCCAGAAATATTTTGTGACAGTCTGCAGCAATGGAGAGTGCGTTGCTGAAAAAGTACAGCAGATTGGGCAGCATTCAAGAAGCAGGAGAATGGACGTTTCTGACATGAGTACTTCATCAGGCATTCGGCCAAAACGTCGATTCTGCTACTCCTCTGATGCTGCCTGACCTGTGTTTTTCAGCACCACACTCTCGAATCTGATCTCCAGTATCTACAGTCCTCACTTTCTCCACCGTCTGCAGCATTGGTTAGTTCCTTGTGTGAGTAAACAGTTGAGATCACCAATGTAAAATTCGTTTGCGGATTGAGATATACAACCAGGTACGTAACCCAAAAGAGTGTTTCTGTTGTTTTGAGTTTCCTGGCTGTACAATGTGTGCTTCTGTGATCGCACAGTTGGCATTGCTCTGCGGAGTGGCTGCAGTTATCTGCGTTTACATCCTAGATGCTATTGATGCTGTTTGATTTGTTCTTGATTTGTGCAACAGTAACACAGTGACGGATCAACTGATATTGCAAGAAGGCAGACCGACGTGGAAAATATCGAGGTTCTGGTGATATTTGATTAGAGATCACCGAAATCAAGGAGAAAAGAATTTTGAATTCTTTCGAGTCGTGATGAAGAACAACCAGGGAAATAAGTCACCAGCGGGTATAGTTTACAAGGGCACTCACAGGAAGCAAAATGTGAAATAAAACGTACAAAATGACGTAGACAGATGAAGGATGACAGTAATCATGGGTAACCTAACTTCCACTCCCCAGGTTCCCTAACTCCCACTCCCATCCCCATTGTAAACAAATGTTAGGGAGCCATAAACATCAACGTCGTCCATTGGAACGATCCAAGTCTTTTCTAAATTTTCGATTAGGCTATTAGTTTCAGTTATTTTTCTTTCCTGGGAAACAATCTTTTTCATTGTCAGCATTCGGAAAGGAAGCCATCTTTTGTCAGGGAAAGAATATGATATTAAACTTTGTGCCATGTATAATATTCTTCTGCGTCACATGTTTCTTCTACTTTCTCTCGATCTTAATAGTAATCTGTCTTTTGACTCTTCCGACCAAAGTGCATGACCTCATAATCCGGACATGAAACTGCACCTGAATAGTTTGTCCGCACTCACGCAATCTATCTATATGCCTATGCATATTGCCATGATCTTATCATAACATGCGCTCCCACGAGTGTGTATTGTCAGCACATTTGGACACATTTCACACTGCCACGTGCTGCATGCTATTAACAGAGAGATAATTGAACCCTTGAACATACCCAGTCTTGACAAGCCTCGGCTGTAAATACTTCTACATACTTGCTACACACTGAATGTGAGAACATCCACCTCATTTGTTTCTTAAGAGGGTAACGCCTTCCCCTGAGATTGGGATCACTGGTCCTGCACAATTCTGGATATAAACAAGAGCAGGACAAACTTTTAAAGTAAAACATAATCTCACTGGCGTTTCCAGTGCCAGTTGTGAGTTTCTTTTTTGACCTCTGTTTGAACAAACTGCCCTGATTATCACATTATTATTGACAATGGCACATTTGCTTCACAGGTGCTTCAGTGCCTGTGATTAAAGTGGAGCTGAAAAGCGCGATAGAAGTGCATCTTTATTCCTCGAACATTGCCGTGTTATTAATCTCTCTGCTCATGAAAAGGGATCCTTCATATTCATTCTATCTCTCATCACTACCGAGCATGTTTCCCTCATAGTTGATTTTAAATGTTTTCTTGTTGGAAGAGTTATCGCTGCAACTCCAGAAAACCCGCCGAAACAACTCGATACGTTCTCAGGTCTACTCATTTCTTGACATGCAGGAAACTTGCGTTCTGAACAAGAAACGGACCTGACTCAAAACGGACCTGTTTCTCTATCGACAGATGATAAAAAAACGCATGGGATATATGTAGATTTCACTGAGTTTATTTGAAACAAGTTATATTTTTCCATTAAACGTCTTTACTCCTCGTTCTCTGGTCAATTACCCTGGTCAGATGCAGCAGTCCTGACTCCTGACGCTTAATCCGCCCATCCACAGCTCTTTCTCCCACATCATTATAAACGTCCCCAAGAAATTTCCCATTAATCTTCTTTGCTCCAATCAAAACATTCCCAGGGTCGTGAATCTCTGTACATGGTGCAAAGCAGAGAATTGTGAAAAGATTCTGGGAAATTGTTGCCAACTGTCAAGTGGGAAAACTGTCAACAAGCAAAACAGAAATCCCAGACTCGAGCTTTAGGAATCTTTAGATATTCCTTAGGCCGCGGATTCAGTGGAAAATGAAGGGTGAAATGGCCGACTGGGCAGAGACGGTTTAGAAATCTTTCCGTTCTTTCGGAGGCCGGTACTTTGACTCTGATATTCTCCGGACATGAAATGATCTATGATAGTGAAGGATTCTCGTTCCTGCACGTCAGGATGTCAAATCTCATCTGAGCTCCAGGGCAATTCGAAAACGCGGGAACAGATAGGACACTGAAAGGCTGGTAGTGAGATAATCACGGTTGGAGGATAACTGGTTCCGGTTTCATGGGTGCGTCTATACGGGGTGGGATCAGACTATTCCCATGTCTTCACTGTGAATTTCCCTGGATTTATTTAGGAAAAATGCTAATTAAGTATGATTGTCAATATGGGAGGGGCAGGCTGCAGCTTGCATTCGGGGGTCATTGAAGCCGTTGGATCATTCGTCTCTGTGACGATGTTAGTCAGTGCGTTCGGCTCTTCACTGACAGGTTGCTGTTCTCCTTCGACCCAGGAATAGCGCGACAGCTGTTCTCACACCATCTGTTTTTTTTTTGTCCGCACAGTTTTGGGTTTTTACCAACGTCAGGAAAATGTTCCTCAGAAGGCTCAAAGGGAGAAGTTCCCCGTTTTAGGAGAGTTGTTTCCCGGTGTCATGTATGTGTTTGCAAAGCATGAGATCAGACTGTTCCTATTGTCCACAATGATTGCCCCAGGATTCATTTTGGAAACTTTAACCAATTGAGGACACTTTTCATTCTGCGAAGGGCAGGTGAAAGCTTGAATTCACTGACAGTCTGCTTTAGGAGATCCTGCAAGGGGCCTACTACAGGGGACTACCAAGTCTCTATGGAGCAATTAGTCCTCTCGTTTCGCAGTTAACCGAGAAAGTGTACACACGCATGGAGCGGCCGGTGTTCTTATCCATCCGACTCCTTTGCTGTGCACTTTCGGGTTTTTAATAGGGTCAAGAATATGCACCCAAACGGAAAGCAAATCCAGTGAGGAGCCACAAATGCGTTACTGTATTGTTGACTGGCTAGTGAAGGATTGTGGACACTCGGAATCTAAAACAAAAACAGAAACTGATGAAGGAACTAGGCAGGTTTGCCAGGACCTGTCGGAGAAAACAGAGTTCGGAGAAACTCCTGGAGAAGCTCTGAATCGTTGTCACTATTTGTCTCTCCCCAGATGCTGCCCGATCTGTTTAGTTTCTCCTGCAATCTCTACCTTTCTTTTTAACTGAATGACCATTTAAACCACCGAGATTGATTACACAAACCAAACATGTCCTGACATTTAACCCTGTCGAAACTGTGGTGATTGAATTCAAACAAAACGAACTCCGAACAAAACGAACCAAAGCTCCACAGGGAAGGAGTACTTGAAACCAGTTTAGGAGCACGCTTCTGCAGATGTGGCCATGTAGTTTAGGCGATGGGTGTTAAATGCAATGTGGATTCCTCATTCAGTTAAGCATTTTGCTGACTGTGATTGAAAGCCGAGAGTGAACTTGAAGAGTGCTTGTTCTCTGCTTTCTTGTTTGAAATTCAATCGCAGGATTAGGTGAAATGCGTAAACTCAAATAAGGAACGTTAAGAATCTGCAACCAACTGCCTGTCAGGATGGAAAAGACAGATAACTCCAGAGCAGGTAAGACCCATTTTGTTGTCCACTTCCATGACTGAATACATTTGCCCCTCTGAACCAATTGACGCCAAATGAGATAAGAACAGTTCAGGGGATTGTGTTGGATTGGTGCAGACATATGGGCCAAAGGATATTATTGTACTAGACACTTCCATGGCCAGCTTCGAGGAGGTCATTTTGTCAAGTAACAGAACATTCTTTGCAAAATGTCCCTCGGCAAGGAAGGGGTCGAAGCTAATCTCCCCTGATCTTTCTGTCCGTCACGGTATTCATTGGGACATTTCAATTGGTAATAACTGTTGCGGTGAATATTTGTGGGATCAGTCTATATGATAATGAGGACAACGAAACCGTGATGTTTCATTACCCAGCAGAGAGCAAGCCCTTGCAGCTTACAATGCCTGGCTCTGCTTTTGAAATAAAGATTACTTTCTCGATGTGCCTGTGTTTATATCAAACAGCTCATTGACATTGGGACTAGACGTTCAGAGGAAGCGGGAGATATGACAGCGACAGAAACAGAACAAGACAAGACATGAAAGTGTTTAGACTTTGCCGTGTGCCCGTTGTTTTTAGGGAGGAATGTCTGCTGGGCGCGAACCTGTCAGGTCCCAGGAGCCAGAGGGCTTGTTTTGGTGGGATTTGTGGTATTGAAAGTTTCACATGAGGAGCGTTTAGGACCATTTCAGCTCAGTATCCATTTCATATCGCGGCTCACAGCAACGGTGCACATTTTCTGGCGAAGTGCCTTGTATTCCACTTAAAGCCTCCTTTCTCCGGAGATACTTGTAGACATAAAGCACATGGAATGGGTATAATCCTGAGGACTCTGTCACTATCGGGGAATGTGCCTGCGTGACTACCTCTGTATTTGAACATGAGAATACGTTCCTCAAAGGGGTTAAAACAGTGTGACCATTTCAACCTTCAGTACCATTGTTATGTCATTTCAGACAATCTCATTGCTGCAAACTGGGACGAGAATAGATGGATGCCTGATAACGTACGCTTCACGATGGACGAATTGCCCTTCACAACTCTTTTTAAATTCGAGGCCAGAGAGAAACTGACCTGACGAGAAAATCGCTTCGCAACCTTCCAGAGCCTTATTATTGTCCATTCTACTACCAATTTTGCAAACTTACTTACCATGCTTTCTATCTTCCCACCTACGTCATTTATTTAAATGAAAAATAAAATGAATGTGCCCTCAGCCAATGGGATACCATTGATAACAGTCCTCCAGTCTGAAAACTACCTTCCACCACCATTCTCAGCATCCTGCTATCGAACTAATTTTATATGTAATTGGAATCCTTATATTTAACTTATGCGATTTAACTTTACGCATTAGTCAACCATGTGGAGTAGTGTAAAAGCTTTTATTAAGGCCCAAGTGTGCAAACTCTACCATTATGTCCTCATTGATCTTCTTGCTTACGCCCTCAAAAAACTCAATCAATTTTGTGCAAAACCATGCTGATTATCCTGATTCATTCCTTGTATCTAAAAATTCAAATAAATACTATCGTTTATAATTGCATTCAACAACTTACCCACGACCATAACCAGACAAACATGTCTATCGATCCCAGACTTCTCCATGAATTCCTTTCTAAACCAAGGCACAAAATTAGCCATTCCCCTGTCATTCGGCGCCTCACTCTTAATAATAGATGATAAAAAATATTTCTACGAAGGGCCCAACAGTTTCATTCCCTAACTTCCCACAAGTTTCCGGGGTACAGGAGATCCGATCCCCGAGACATATCCAACTTTATATTTTCCAGGTCCTCCAGCACTTCCCCTTTTCAATGTGAACTACTTTCAAAACATTAGTAATTAGGTGTACCAGCCATTTCGTTCTCCACAGTGCAAACTGTCGCGAAATGAACATTATATGTTTCTCCATCTGCTGAGGATCAAGACATAGGTGAGCTTTTTCATCTTAAAGTGGTCCTATTTGGTCTCACTTTCTTAATGTACTTGCAGAATCTCTGTAGATTATACTCAACTTTATGGTCTGAGGTTATTTAATATTCTCCATTGACCTTTATGATGTCCTCCTCAAGAATGTCCCTCCACTCCTTATATCGTTCAAGACGTTCACTTGAAACCATGTGTTTATAAAGAAGGTGCCACCTCCGTTAAAAATTCTTATGACAAGGCCTAAATCACTGCGATCAACGTTCTAACGGAATACCTAAAATATGCAAACCGGACATTCGGACCAAGAAACCCCCACTAATCATGCGAAGGGAATCGCACCCAACTCACACCTCTACCCGATTCCTGTAACTCTAAATTCCCCATGACGAAAGAACGTCAGCCACACATCTTTAGTCTGGGGAGGAAACGTAGGCTGAAACGGACAGGATGTGCCAACTCCAAATTTATATTCGTCCAAAGTAGATATTGAACAAACATCGCGGAGGGTGCAAGACATTAATACTCGCCACTGAATCAGCCATTATAAACCTCCTATCCACCACGCAAAACATACCATCACTTAGATATGGGGCCAAAACCTACTCCCAATGTTCCAAATGCAATGGTCCACAGCCTCCTATTGACTGAGGCCTAAACCTCTGCCCGTGCTTTTTAATTTGCTTGAACTGAACGCTTACATTTTATTGGCCTTCCTAAACACTAACTGAAACTGCATGCTAAACATAAGAGAAAATTGAACTTGGAATTCTTTCTGTTTTCAGAAAATTGTCTATGCCTCTACTGTTTCCACCAAACATATGATCTCATATTTTCCACAAAGTATGGCAACTGCAACATTTTTCGAAGCACTCACTCCGTTCAAGTCATTCTGCAGCATGCTCGCTTCATCAATAAGATCTGGCCATCCACCTATTATTGTGTCTTCTTCAAATGGAGCAACAACACCCTCAGTTCCTTTGAATGGATCATTCATAGAAAATGTGAATAGCTGTGGTGCCAACACTGACTCCTTTGAATTCCACTAGTCACGGGCTGCCATCCTGGAAGAGACCTCTTTACCCAACTGTCTGCCTTCTGCCAGTCAGCCAAGCCTCAATCCATGGCCTCTTATTTCGCAGTTTGCCATACTGCACCTTGACATATGTCTTTGGAAATTCAAGCCAGTCACCTCCACAGGCTTGACTTCGTCTCACTTGCTCATTACCTACTCAAAGCATTCTATTGTATTTGTCAAACGTGATTTCTCCTTGACAACCTGTGCTGATGCTTCACGTGCTCTGTAATCCCATCCTTCTAATGACCTTCGATAATGTGTTTAACACAAAGCTGATTTATTTGATTGTTATCTAGAATATTAAAACTTTGCTTTCAGACCTGAATGTGAAGAACAATGTACAATCGGTGTTGAGATATGTTAACTCTACGCTGTCTCAGTAGGGTCGATGAGTGAGTGAATTCCATCCCTCAGTGGGATCCCTCTACTCTCTCAGCAGGGTCGATGAGTGACCTAACTGTTTTTCTCACATGGAGCAGGTAAATGCTTGCTGACAACTGCAAAACAGCTGGTTTGCTGAGAGTCGAGATGATTGCTTGAACGTATTCCTAGAATAAATACATTTGAAACGTATCTCACAATTCGAAAATATCGATGGGACATCAGTTCTACAGAGACTAGAGAGCACATCCCACAGACTACATGTTTGAAAGGTCTCTCCTCAATGTGAAGACGTTCATGATATACTGTCCCCAGGAACGTTTATATTGATTAATGTCTATATTCAGTGTCAACACGTTGATGACACGTTTCTATTCAGGAAAGAGTGCAGCAGTTCCCGCAGTCATGGCATTTAGAAAGACCTGTTAACACTGTGTTGAAAGGTGATGAGCCATCCGGTCACTCGGACGTTACAGCACGTCCCACAGATTTGGAACAGGAGATGTCTCTCCTCCGGGTGAGCACGTGGATCACACGTCAGGTCTCTTTGATTCTTATTGGACTCTTATTTATGTGAACATATTTCTCAAAGATGAAGCACATAGAGGGTTGATAACATTTTCCAAAGTCCGGAGAGATAAAAGGTTCCTAATTAGTATGAGCGAGGTGTTCGGTTCTCCAATCGCTGGATGTTTTAAAGCATTTTCCGCAGTTCAGGCATTGAAATAGTTTCTCATCATTTTTAACGAGTAGGTGTCGCAGCAGGTCAGAGACAGAATGAATCCCTTCCCACACTCTGAGCAGGGGAATGGCTTGTTCCTGGTATCATTGCGTCCACGGGAATTCAGCTCAGACAGGGAGTGGATCCCCACGTTTCCCCAGTCTTTCCTCAGTATGATTGCAATTGAGCTTTGTAAGGTCTGATGACAGGTGGAAGCCTCGCCCATACACACAATAAGTGAACGATTTATCTCACACTGTAACCAGAGCTTTTTCATTTCATGTTCGAAATCTGATCAAGTTATATTCGGGATAAACTGTGCAGCTTCATCAGATTATGGTGGAGAGGTTGGTTTGTAAATCTTACCCTTCTAAAATCCTGCGATTTCACAGAATCTAGAGTCTTTCACAAGAATCTACATTCTGTCTGAAGATAAGGTCTGAAGGTAAGGGATTTTCGACACGAAGAATTGGAAGAGAATTTTGTCAGAATCTTTTATGCACACAGCTTCCACCACAGAGACCAGCGGGTCAGCAGGTGGATATGAACACGATCACCTCCCTGTTCCCTCCAGGTCAAACACTGTCTTGAATTGTCTGCCATCCAGTCCTGAAGGAGCAGACATTTCTTACAATTGAATCATTGCAAAATTGAGGCATCTGACATCAGTCCCGAACTCAAAATCCACTGCCTCGCCACTGAGTTAGAAGTGTGATATTGGAAGAACACAGCAGTGCAGGCAGCATCCAATGAGCAAGACAATCGACGTTTCGGGCACCATCAGGAAAGAGGCTTGTGAAGAGAGGTGGTAGAGAGACAAATAGGAGCGTGTGTGGCTGGGACAAAGTAACTGAGAATGTGAGAGGAGGATGGAGGTGGGGGTAATGATTATAGGTCGCAGCACAGGGTGGAGCAGATAGGTGGGAAGGAAGATGGACAGACAGGACAGTTCATGAGACCAGCAGAAGCCCTGGACCTGAATGAACTTGGCTGTGTGGGAGGGAGAGTTGACATGTTCGGCCAGGGGCCAGTGGTGTTGTTTGGTGCGGGTGTCTCAGAGAAGTTTTCCGAAGTGGTCTATAATTAGGCATCCGATCTCCTCAGTGTCGAGGAGACTGCAAAGGGAACAATGGATATAGTAAATGACATGCGTGGAAAAGCAGGTGAAACTCTGATGGACATGGAAGGGTCCTTTGGGGCCTTGGACAGAGTTGAGGGCGGAGGTGTGGATGGATGTTTTGCAAATCCCGTGTTGGAATGAGATGTTTGCTGGGAGCGGATGGGTGGGTGGTTGGTGGGGGCGTGCACCACCAGGAAGTCGAAGAGGGAATGATATTTACAGAAAGTGGGTAGGGATGGGGAGGGAAACACATCTTAGTTGATGGGTTTCATTTGCAGCTGACAGAAATGCCGGAGGATGACATGATGTTTACAGAGGGTGCTGGATTTTAAAGTGATGTAGAAGGGAGTTCCGTCCTCGTCTCAGTTGGAGGGATGAGTTTTGGGAGCGGAGTTGAGGGAAGTGGATGAGATGAGCTGGAAGGCATCATCGACCAAGTCCTAGGAGAAAATGCCTCGCCATTGATTCAATCTCCTCCCTGGTAATTGTCTGAGTCTGAACAGGCACGTCATAACCATGGTGACATACTTCAATTTCTGATGTGTTTTTAACCACATATCCCCAACATCACCCTGTCAGCCGACTTGCACTTCATTAACATTATTAACCCTTCCACGTCTCTGCTCTTCTGCAGCTCAATCTCTAATCCGTTCGTTTGGAAGTCACGGTCATAATACACTTCCATCCGTCCTTTAAAATTCCCTCCCTGCTGTTGTGCTCGTGCTGCACGGAATAGGGAGAGAGTGGAGTTGAACACGTGGCTACAGGGATGGTGCAGGAGGGAGGATTTTGGATTCTTGGATAATTAGGGATCTTTCTGGGGTAGGTGGGACCTGTAGAAGCAGGATGGTCTTCATCTGAACCAGAGGGGTACCAATATCCTGGTGGGCAATTCGCTAAGACTATTGGCGTGTGTTTAAACTAATCCAGCAGAGGGATGGGAACCAAAGTTTAGTTCAAGTATCGAAACGTTTGAGAGTAGGGAGGTCCAAAACAAGTCTTAGGGTCGCAAGATTGCACTGGTAAGCAAGACGTTGGTTTGGCATATGTCTACTTCAACGCCAAGAGCATCTGGAGTAAGGTCGATGACCTTACAGGATTGGTTGGTACCTGGGAATTTGGTGTTGTGGCAATTTCGTAGACATGAATAGAACAGGGACATGAATGGTTGCTGCAGATTCCAGGATTTAGATGTTTCAGTAAGAAAAGTGAAGAAGGTAAAAGGGGGGGCGGGGGGGGGGGGTGGGGGGGCCTGTGGCAGTGTTGGTCAAAGACAGTATTACAGTTGCAGAAAAGATGTTTGGGGACTCGTCAACAAACGTAATATGGGCTGAAGTTAGAAATGAGATGTCACCCTGTTGGTAGTTTTCTATAGGCCTCCGAATAGTTCCAGAGATGTAGAGGAAAGGATAGCAAAGATAATTCTCGATAGCAGTGAGAATGACAGGGTAGTTGTTACGGGGGATTTGACATAGAAATGGATAGGTGTATACCACTGGGCAAGAGTTACAGCTGGGGGAAAGGCAATTATGATGCGATTTGGCCAGACTTAGGAAGCACCGGATGGAGAAGGAGATTGCAGTGGATAGGCACATTAGAAATGTGGAGCTTATTCAAGGAAACGTTACTGTGTTTCCGAGATAAGTATGTACCTGTCAGGCCGAGTGAAAGCTCTCCAGAGCGGGAGCCGTGTTTTCCGAAGGAAGTAAACTGTCTGGTCAAGAGGAAGAAGAAGGCTTATGTTAGGATGAAAGGCGAAGGCTCAGTTAAGGCGCTTGAGGGTTACAAGGTAGCCAGGAAAGTCCGAAAGAGAGAGCTCAGATGAGTCAGGAGGAGACATGAGAAGTTTTTGGTGGATAGGGTCAGGGTAAACACTAAGGCTTTCTATAGGTATTTAAGGAATAAATGAATGACGAAAGTAAGATTTTGGCCAATCAGCAATAGCAGTGGAAAGTTGTGTGTGAAGTCAGAGGAGATGGGGGAAGCACTAAATGAATACTTTTCAACAGTATTCAGTCTAGAAAACGACAATGATGTCGAGGAGATTACTGAGATACAGGCTACTACACTAGGTGGGATTGAGGTTCACAAGGAGGAGGCATTAGAAATCCTGTAGAGTGTGAAAATAGATAAGCCCCCTGGGCTGGATGAGCTTTATCCTAGGATCTTCTGGGAAGCCGGGGGGAGATTGCCGAGCGTCTGGCATTGAACTTTAAATCGTCATTGTCTACAGGAATAGTGCCATGAGTCCTCAGGATAGCAGTTGGTGGTAAATTGTTGGAAAAGGTTATAAGAGATAGGATTTATAACCATCTGGAAAGGAATAATTTGTTCAGGGATAGTCAGCATGGTTTTGTGAAGGGTAGGTCGTGCCTCACAAACCAAACTGATTTCTTTGAGAAGTTGACCAAGCAGGTCGATTAGAGTAAACCGGTTGATGTTGTGTATATGGATTTCAGCAAGGCGTTCGATAAGGTTCCCCACAGTAAACTATTGCATAAAATGCGGACGAATGGGATTTTGGGAGATGTAGCAGTTTGTATCAGTTATTGGCTTGCTGAAAGAAGACAGAGGGTGGTGGTTGATGGGAAATGTTCATCCTGAAGTCCAGTTGCCAGTGGTATACCGCCATGGTCGGTATTGGGTCCACTGCTGTTCGTTATATTTTATAAGCGACCTGATTGAGGGCGTAGAAGGTTGGGTTAGTAAATTTGCAGACGACACTAAGGTCGGTGGAGTTGTGGATAATGATGAAGGATGTTGTAGTTTACAGAGAGACATAGATAAGCTACCGAGCTGGGCTGAGAGGTGGCAAATGGAGTTTAATGCGGACAAGTGAGAGGTGATTCCTTTTGATCGGAACAACCGGAATGCAAAGTATTGTGCTAATGGTAAGTTTCCTGGTAGTGTAGGTGAGCAGAGAGATCTCGGTGTTCAGGTAGAGAGATCCTTGAAGTTTGCCACCCAGGTTGACAAGTTTGTTAAGAAGTCATACAGTGTTTTAGCTTTTATTAATTGAGGGATCGAGTTCTGGAACCATGAGGTTATGCTACAGCTGGACAAAACTCTAATGCGGCCGCACTTGGACTAGTGTATACAGTTCTGGTCACAACATTACAAGAAGGTTGATGAAGCTTTGGAAAAGGTGCAGAGGAGATTTACTCGTATGTTGCATGGTATGAAGGGAAGGTCTTACGAGGAAACGGTGAGGGACTTGTGGTTGTTTTCGTCAGAGAGATGAAGGTTGAGAGGTGACTTAATAGAGACATATATAATTAGAGGGTTTAGATAGGGTGGACAAGGAGAGCCTTCTTCCAAGAATGGTGACGGCGAGCACGAGGGGGCATAGAATTAAATTGAGGGGTGATAGATATAGGACAGATGTCAGAGGTAGTTTCTTTACTCAGAGAGTAGTGAGGGTATGGAATGCTTTGCCTGCAACGGTAATAGATTCGCCAACTGTAAGTACATTTAAGTCGTCATTGGACAAACATATGGACGTACGCGGAATAGTGTAGGTTAGATGGACTTCAGATTGGGATGACAG
This sequence comes from Chiloscyllium plagiosum, assembly GCF_037043375.1. Classification (NCBI taxonomy): domain Eukaryota; kingdom Metazoa; phylum Chordata; class Chondrichthyes; order Orectolobiformes; family Hemiscylliidae; genus Chiloscyllium; species Chiloscyllium plagiosum. The sequence continues at coordinate 91,440,120 of NW_028270159.1, forward strand.
GTTGGCGCAACATCGAGGGCTGAAGGGACTGTACTGCGCTGTTATGTTCTATGTTCTATGTTCTATGGTCTAACTCCCACAGCTTCTATTCAAAGGTGTACTTGCGTTCTGTTCACAGTTTCATTGTTCATTATCTGAATGGCATTTTTACGAACGCCCATTTTCCCAAACGTGCACTGCGCCCTTCCCAGCTTTATGTTTCCACAAGTGCTCCCACATGTTGGAAGGGAAGGAGTTGCAGGTTATTCACCCAATGATGTAATCCTGAGGTCTTCCAATACCTCTCCAGCATGTGGGAGTACTCACAACAAGGGTTGCTCACCCATCACCGGGCGGCAAAATTTCAAATTTTTCATCATTTTCTACAAATCTCTTGACTGTCTTCCCTCTAACTATCACTGTCATATCCTCCAGCCCACTCAAGAGCAAATAGAGCTGGTCAATAGTATGCCAATCCAGCCAGCGGACACGACACCCAAGATTATGTTTTAAAGTGCACTCTCAGATATTCTGCATTCCCTCGAATTCCAAGCTCCGGAGCATGTTCGATTTGAACTGTTTCACGTTTGGTGCTTAAAAGTCACCTGCCAAGGCCATAAATTATGAATTCCCATGGCAACGTAAATCGCACCAGGCAAAAGGAAAGGAATTACTCACCAAGAGATTAAGAAAAACTGCAATACATGCTGAAATCAAGGGTAATGAGCTGGTATCAATACTACATCGTGCCTTTTATATAAAAGAAGCTTCAAAGCTTTTACTTTGTGTGAGTTTAAACAAATGTTGATCCCTGTCACATTATGAGATATTGGGAAGCTGACAAAGTGTTATATCAAACAAGTGATCAAAGAAGTGGGTTTCAAGTCGTATTTTGTCACACGAAACGAAGCTTGTATCACAAAAGTGAGATGACCGAAGTTTTTCTGCTAGAGGTCATCATCTTTTGACAGTCTCTTTTATGTTAGTGCTGCCATAGCTCACTGGTTCGAGCTCGGGTTTGTAACCTCGATTCACACTACAGACTTGCTGAATTTTCTTGCAACTGTTGCAGCAAGCATCCGAAGGTGCGTACTCCGTGTTGTTAGGAATTATTTTTGAAGGAATATCTGGAAGTCATTTTATAGACAGAACCACCCCACCCCCGCCCCAGGCCCCATTTGTTTCAGTTTGGAAGTCCACATACGTGTTTTTCCTTCGAGGAACATGAGGATGACAAGCTTCTGATGCGAAGAATACCTTCGTTTGGCAGGAAGAAGAACGTGATTCATGAAAAGCAGAAAAGTAACGGTGAAACAATGGGGGACGAAAACGTACAGGGATGCGGTTGAATGCTTCTGTTCCTTATGTAGAGACAGGAATCTGCTGGAATCCATTTAAACAGGCAGGAAGTTGGAAGACCACAGCTCGCCAGGCTGCCTCAGATTTGAAGAAGTCAACATTTAGCAGGTACCAATTATTACCGATTGGGACAGTCCTTGAGGGATAGACTCCCGCCTGTTTACCCCTCTGCTTATGTAAACAGAATCGGTTTTAAAGCGAGTCATGAAGAAAGAAGAGGCCAAACGGGTCAATTCCTCATTTTATGGAAGTTGGGCTCTCCTGAAGCCTTTGTCACTTTCAAAAGATGTGTCTGTATAGTTCCCTCTATGGGTCAAAATGTGGCTCAGTTCTCCCGCAGTTCATGAACAAATTTGACGGTATCTGACTTCAGACTCATTCTCCGGTTCATTGGAGATTAAAACTTTGCAGGGAAAGTCTCGTTCAGATGAACACTTCAGACGTCAGGCTGTGGGCCAATGAGTGGAAATTGGAAACGAGAATATTTGGATGTTTGATGACTGGCACTGACATAATGTATTATTCTGTGCTCTAAAAGCACGGTGTCACAAACACTCTTTTTTGGAAGGAATTTCTCATCGCAGGAAAATAAACCTATGCTGTTAAGAGAAGACGCAATTGCACATGCCGTCCTTCCTGGTCGACTAGTGGTAACCATAAAGCGCTTTCACCGCTGTGGTTTGGGTTAATTTCTTGGTCAGGGAATCTGGATTTATTGTACCTGATAAGGGCAACAACACAAGTCGAACGTCTTTGACATTTCAAACGCGTCCGAATGTGCCTTGCATAATTGTGCAGGGCCGCAAGGTGGCTCACTGGTTATCACTGCTGCCTCACAGCGCCAGAGATATGATTTGCCGACAACTGGGTCGACTGTCAGTAAGTTGCCTTATTCAGGAGCAAATGAAGAGAAAAAGTGTAAGGAATTGTTCTGTGAGTGTTAATCCCAGGAGGATTGGTGTGCATTTGTTGTATCGTATAGGTAATTTCTGAACTGTAGGCATTCCATGTTCCCTTATTGTGTTGCTTTAGCACATGTTCAGACAGGCGAAAAAAGTGAGGAAAAACAGTCACGACCCAATCAGTGATTGATCCATTGTGTAACAACCAACGGATTCACTTTTGACTGAACTAGCTCCCATTTTCCCTACCTTGGTAATGGTAGTATACAGCATTAGAGCGGGTTTTCATGTGTTGTTTTGGCCCCAGCATCCTTTCTCAACATGGACTATACTGGGACATAAAGAGATGATAAAAGACATGGATGGCGATGACTGGAATGAAAAGATGTCAGGAAGAATGGACAGCGTTTACTTGGAAACAGAAAAATGGAAAGGAAGCCAACGATGTAGTGGGGGATAATGCCATTTGAAAAGACAAAGCGGGGTATCATGGGATGTTGGAAAAGACGAATAGATCATGTGGCGTGAAACCAGGTAAAACTGAGTTGTGTCCGTATAGAAGGTTTCTAGGCGATGTGAATTTGGTGAGAGTAAACAGGAGGGAAAGTCCCTCATTCGGATGGATCTATATCTAGAGTATAGAACTTGAAAACCAGCGATGAATAATAAAGAGAAGTTTGGAGCTCGCATTCTTTTTCTTTCTACAGCTATTGAATTCGAAAATGATTACTTTTTCTCAGGAAAAAATATTCAGAAGCTGATTCTAAAATATTTGTAAAGATGCGTGCAGACACACAAGGAGTCAATTTCACCGGGACAGGGAGTCTGGGCGGCCAGAATGGGTACACGTTACGTGGACACTCTCTAATTGGTTAACGTCAATTGGAAAGAAGCCTCATAACACCTGCAACTGAGCACGACTAAGTGTAGAATGAGCTGATTGCGAGGAAAGCTTAAGCAGCTTGTTCTACGTGAACTTCTATAAATTGTAAAAGTGTTGAGCTGTTTGTGTTAGCTCAGCATTAAAGGGAAGCCGATTAGCACAGTCTGCTGCATAACTGGTTTATGATATAAAATGATGCCAACAGTGTGGGAATAATTCGCGCAATGTCTCAGCATACCTTCAGGATCCTTATCTCCCCATTCAGCTAATACTTTAGGAGATGGCGAGAATCAAAGTGAAACTACACTATCGTGAGTTGGAACTGACCTGCCGATGTGATGCACCTTTGTTCTTTCATCTGTTGCAGTAGAAAATTTGGCTGCAATCACAAAGAAGGGAGTGAGTTCATTTGATGCTCACTCATCTCTCCCAACCATATCTAGTGACAATACACAAAAATAATTCCTGCTTGAATTCTGTAATCTTCATAGCAGTACTTAAAAACAGCTTTGTCATTTATATTCCAGTTTTTCTGATAACAGGCAAAATGTCCAATGAGATAAACCTAATAACTTTTGGATTGTTTTAATGGACTGTGCGAGTTTGCAATAAAATTAGTAATATGATATGAGCTAAACGTCCTTTCCAGAATTTAACACAGCGCAGGATCAGCGACATGACAAACGTCATCGACTTCAAAAATCACCTCTGTATCTCTAGTGAGTGATGGATATTCACTCAGGGAGGCTTTATGGCTGGTCTGAAGTAACTGAGGTATTTCCCAAGGACAGAACACTCCACAAAATCAGATATTTTTTGAATAAATGCTGTTTTACTGAATGTTCTTTTGCAACTTTTAAATATATATGCATACAAACACATACATGCACGCCCACACACATTTATATATATGTGTACATACACATATGTATATACATATAGTTCGCAAATTCGACGGGAAGAACATTCGACGAGGAGGTTGAACAGTTCATCCACTTTACCAACACCTTCCAAACCGATCTCAAATTCATCTGGACCGTCTCAGACTCCTCCCTCCCCTTCCTTGGCCTTTCCATTTCTATCTCGGGTGACCGAATCGACACGGACATTTACTATAAACCGACCGTATCCCACCCTGCCCCCTATAAAAACGCCATCCCATATTCCCAATTCCATCGTCTCCGCCGCATCTGTTCCCAGGAGGACCAGTTCCAAAACCATACAATCCAGATGGCCTCCTTCTTCAAGGACCGCAATTTCCAGCCAGACATGGTCGACGATGCCCTCCACCGCATCTCTTCCACTTCCCGCTCCTCCGCCCTTGAGCCCCGCCCCTCCAACCGCCACCAGGACAGAACCCCACTGGTCCTCACCTACCACTCCACCAACCTCCATGTACAACGTTTCATCCGTCGTCAGTTCCGCCACTTCCAAACGGATCCCACCACCAGAGATATATTTCCCTCCCCTCCCCTAACAGCGATCCGAAAAGACCACTCCCTCCGTGACTCCCTCGTCAGGTCCACAACCCACACCAACCCAACCTCCACTCCCGGCACCTTCCCCTGCAACCGCAAGAAATGCAAAACTTGCGCCCACACCTCCCCCCTTACTTCCCTCCAAGGCCCCAAGGGACACTTCCATATCCACCCCAAATTCACCTGCACGTCCACACACATCATCTATTGCATCCGCTACACCCGATGTGGCCTCCTCTACATTGGTGGGACAGGCCACCTTCTTGCAGAACGTTTCAGAGAACACCTCTGGGACACCCGGACCAACCAACCCAACCACCCGTAGCCCAACACTTTAACTCCCCCTCCCACTCCACCAAGGACATGCAGGTCCTTGAACTCCTCCATCGCCAGACCATGGCAACACGACGGTTGGAGGAAGACCGCCTCATCTTCTGTCTGGGAACGCTGCAACCACAAGGGATGAACTCAGATTTCTCCAGTTTCCTCATTACCCATCCCCCCACCTTGTCTCAGTCAAATTCCTCGAACTCAGCACCGCCTTCCTAACCTGCAATATTCTTCCTGACCTCTCTGCCCCCACCGCACTCCTGCCTATCACACTCACCTTGACCTCCCTCCACCTATCGCATTTCCAACGCCCCTCACCCAAGTCCCTCCTCCCTACCTTTTATCTTAGCCTGCTGGACACACCTTCCTCATTCCTGAAGAAGGACTCAGGCCCGAAACGTCGATTCTCCTGTTCCTTGGATGCTGCCTGACCTGCTGCGCTTTTCCAGCAACACATTTTCAGCTCTGACCTCCAGCATCTCCAGTCCTCATTTTCTCCTAGCACATTCAAATGGCCGACCAACCAATTCCAAATATTCTGAATTCACACACACACACACATGTGTGTGTGTGTGTGTGAATTCAGAACATTAGAAATGGATGGTCGGCCATTTGAATGCTCTTCCTGTAGAATGTGAGAGCTTAGAGTTCATGTAATGTCCCTGACATTTGAATCTTCGGGAATTGCACCCAACTCCATCTCCATGGCAACAGCTTTAGGGATCTGGAGCTGAACATTGGATCTTTGGATAGTCTGAGGTGAATTGAGAGGAGTTATATGGAGGCAGTTACACTTCAGGCACAAGAAAAAGGTCGATGGTATACAGTCGGGAGACGAAAAGGGAACAGGCAGCCAGTGCAGGCATCCACTTTGGTTGTGCCCATCTGTAACAAGAATACCATATTTGTTACTTTTTGGGGGGATGTCCTGCGAGGGGTAAGCCATGAGGTACAGATCTCTGGCACAGTGTTTGTCCCTGTGATCAGAAGGGTAGGGGAGAGGGGAGGAAAGCAATAGTTATTGGGGACTACATGGTGAGGGGGACAGATTGCAGTTTCTGTGGGTACACAGCAGGCTCATGATTGAAGTGATCCCTCCACGTTACCAAGGTTTGTGATGTCTCGCAGCGTGTTTTCAGGATCCTTAAGGGGAGGGGGAGCAGCCCGAGGTCATGTTTCACATATGCACTAACAACTTATGTAGTGGAATTGATGTGGATGTATGCCACAAATTCAGAGATCCAGGGTGACATTTTAGATCTAGATCAAACAGAGTTGTTCTCTCTGATTGGTTACACATGCCACGTTATAGTGATGGAAAGAATAGGGCGAGAGCAGATGAACACGTGGTTGTAAGGATAGTGCAGGTGATAGGGATTTGGATAGTTGGGGCTCATTCTGGAGTCGGTTGGACCTCTACAAACAAGATGGTCTTCACCTGACCCGGAAGGGTACCAATATCCTGAGTGGATAATTTTCTAAAGCTCTTCAGGAGGATTTAAACGAATTCAGCAGCGGATTGCGAACCCGAATTTTAGCTGCGGTTTGCTGGAAGTTTTGAGTAGTTAGGACATAAATAGGTTTTCAGGTTTGTGAGTGAATGCTGGCAAGGATGAAGGTTGTTTGAAGTCTGTCTACTTCACCGCTAGGAGCATCTGGCATAAAGCAGGTGTCATGGGATGTTAACTGGGACTTCAATATTGTGGCCATTTCAGAGACATGAATGGAGCACTGAAATGAATGGTTGTTCCTTGCACCTCAGTTTCGATTTTTCAGTAAGAACAGGGAAGTCATTAAAGAGGGGGAGATGTGGCATTTTTAGTCAAAGACAGTGCTATGGTAGCAGAAAGGGTATTTGTTGAGGACCCGACTCAATCTGTTGAACTAGAATGGGCTGAGATTAAAATCAAGCAAGTGGAGGTCACCACCAAAATGTTCTAGAGATATGGAGGAAAAGATTGCAAAGATGATTCTGGATAGGAACGGAAGTAACAAGGTAGTTGTAGTGGAGAAGTTTAACTTTCCAAATATTGATTGGAAATGTTATTGTTTGAGGAGCACTAATTGGTCAGTCTTTGTCGAATGTATGCAGGAGGGTTTCGTGATGCAGCATGTAGACAGGCCAACAAGAATCAAAAACATATTGGATTTGGTACTGCGTATTGAAGCAAGTCAACTGTTCGATTTGGAGATAATTGAGCACTTTGGTGTTAGTGACCACAATTCGGTATGTTTATTTAGTGATGGATAGGAATATATATATATATATATATATATATATATATAGCAGAGCATGAGGTACCGCTGGGAGAAAGTCGAGTATGATGCGATCAGCAAGAGTTAGGATGCACCAGATGGGAAAGTAAACGCAGGGGTTTTGCAAACCTGAAATATGGAGCTTGTTCAGGTAAGCGCTCATGCATGTCCTTGATAAGTGTGTGTGCGTCATGCAGGGAATATGAGTTGAGACAGGGAGCTATTTTTACTCAAAAAGTTGAATTTCTTATCAAGATGGAGAAGGCGGTGCATGTAAACATGTAATATGAAAGCTGAGTTAGGGCACTTGAAAACTAAAAGCTAGCAAGGAAGGGCCAAAAGAGAGAGCTACTCAGAGCAAAGAGGGGACATTAAATGTCTTTAGCTGGCAGGGTCATTTAAAACCCGGAAGCTTTCTCTTGTCATTTCAAGAATAAAAGAATATCTAAGATATGATTCGGGCCTGCCAAGAACAGTAGGAGGACGTCGTCAACGGAGTTCGAGGATAGGAGAGGCGCTGAATGTATATTTTTCATCATATCTCAAATGAAAAAGACAATGCTGTCGAAGAGAATTTTAAGATGCAATCTGTTAGAATAAATGAAATTGATATTCATAAAGACAAGTTGTTCGCAATTCTTGAAAGCCTGAAAATAGATTTGTCCCTTGGGCTTGATGGGATGTATCATAGGATTCTCGTGGGAGGAGATTGCAGCACTTTTGACTACCAACTTTATTTCGTCAGTGTCTATGTGATTAGTGCGAGAAGACTCGAGTTCAGCAAATATTGTCCCCTTCTTCACGAAGAGTAGTAGGAAGAACGCTGGAAATTATAGAACAGTGAGCCGTATTTCTTTGAAGGTGAAGGTTTGGGAAAGGTTATGAGAGATATGATTTATGATCACCTCAGCAGGAAGAAGTTGATTCGCTGCAGTCAACACGATTTTGCGAATAGCAGGTTGTGGCTCACAAACTTTATTGAGCTCTTTGAAAAGGTCAACAAGTAAGTAGATGAGAGTAAAGTGGTTAACATAGTGGATATGATTTTCACGAATGCACGGTCGGCTGTTGCATAAAATACAGACATGGGATTGAGGGTGATTTCACGGTTTAGATCAGTAATTGGCTCGCTGAAAGAACACGGAGTGTGGTAGTTAATGGAAAATATTCATCCTGGAGTTCAGTTATTCATGGTGTACCAAAAGGTTCCTTTTAGGGTCCACTGCTGTTTGTCACCTTTATAAATGACCTGGGTTCGAGCATGGATGATGGATGAGCAAATTCGCAGAACACACTAAGTCGATGGATTTGTCAACAGTGCCGAAGTCTGCTGCAGGTTACAGACGGACATGAATAATCTGCAGATTGGGGCTCAGAGGTGGCATATGGAGGTTATTGTGGAAAAGCGTGAGGTGATTTACTTTGGAATGAACAACAAGAATAAAATGTTCTGGGATAATTGTCATATTCTTGGAAGTTTAGATGAGCAGAGCGATCTCGGTGTCTATGTATATAAAACTCTGAAAGTTAACACACACGTTGATGGATTTGTTTGCAATGAGCACAGTGTGTTAGTTTTTATTGGGAGAGGGATTGAGTTTCAGGGCCAAACGATCTCTTTGCAGCTCCAGAAATTTGACTGGTATGGCCAAACTTGTCGAGTTCTGGTCGCCACATTATAGGACGGATGTGAAAGCATTGGAAAGGTTGTAGACGAGATTTCCTCGGGATGTTGCCTTCTGTGAAGGGAAGGTCTTACGACGAAAGGCTGAGGGACTTGAGGCTGTTTTTGATAGAGATAAGAAGTTTGAGAAGTGAATTAATAGAGACATAAAAGATGATCAGAGTTTGCCCTAAGGTGGACAGTGAAGGCATTTTCTTCAAATGGTGATGGTTGGCACAAGGGCATATCGATGTAATTTGAGGGTGATAGATGCCGAGGTAGCTGCCTTTCTCAGAGAGTAGTAGGAGTGCAGAACGCCTTGTCTTCAACAGTCGTAGACTCACCAACCTTCACGGCAAATAAATGATCATTGGATAAACTTACGGCTTATAATGTCAAAATGCTGGTCAGATGGACTTCAGATTGGTCTTACAGGTCGGTGCAACATTAGTGCCAAAAGCACTTTATTGCAATGTAAAATTCCGGGTTTAAACTGTTCTTCAACTTGAAGTTGCAATCATCTCTGGTCAGAATCAGTAAAATAAACATCTGGCGAGAATCCAATGCACAACTTTGGCAGTTCATGTGCTGCCATTCTGTCATGCAAGTACAGCAAGCTAACTAATTGCACCACTGGATCTGCCGTCTAATGGTGACGAACGGCTCCTGATCTTACCACTGGGCCCCTCAACCCAATTACTCATTTTTTTTCTGTGTATCTGAAATGAAACGCAGTGCAGAGGTGGTTATACAGAAAATGGATCATCGATTATGAAGCATCAGCTTCAGGAAAATGGCATATATAAATGTGGTGAAAATCGGTTTTATTGAATACTGCATACATTTTCCATGGCTTCCTGCGTTGGTCACAGGCAATGTTATGTGGCCATTGTCCTGGGATTTTCCTTCTATCGGCTTCAATTCGTCAGACAATTCGATTCACTGATATTTCACAAACTTCCTTTGGCATGTTCATCTGAGACATCGACCCACACTGCACACAGCATCAACAATGTTCAGCATACTACGTGCACGAGATGTGGCATGGTTTTTATGCACAGTGAAGATTGAATAATGTTCTGCAAGGGCAAATTAAATTCAGTTTAATTCGTAAAATCGCAAGAATCCAGAGTAAGATTCAAAATGTCAGAAATTCACGTTCATTATCTTGGTCAGAATTCCAGCCCAGCAAAGGGGAAATCTGCCCCTGAATCCCCAGCATCCATGCAATTGCTTGCTCCATGTGTCCACTTGGAAACCTATGTGAAGGAACTTTCAGCCTGAACGAGAAATTGTGAGAATCCTCCGCTGTATGATCTAAAGCTGAAACAAAAGCTGTCTATTCCAGCTAGGAGGGAAGCGAAGTGGAGATGAGACCAAAATATTATTTGCCGTTGAATTCATATTGTCCTCATTGTGATTATTTAAAAACCTTGGCCAGAAATGGCCCAGACACAAAAGAGCAGAAGGAGGCCATTCTTAACACCGATCCTATCCTGCCACGTAATTTGATATCATCATGGCTCACAAAACAATATTATGTCTTTTTCAGCCCATCCACAACATCGTACTGGCTAACAGATATTTATCAGACTCTACAATAAATAGACATCGATAATGTAAATCTGTGGGAGGAAAATGTTCCGTTTCGAGACAGTTAGGTTTATGCATGAATATTACTGGTTTTGCAGATGAGCAGCAGAGTCTGGTCTGACCACTTTGCAAAACATAAATTAAAATTCGACTCTGATGGGATTCGAACCCACAACCTTTGAATAGCAACCTGAATAGAGATGTAGAAGTCCAACACCCTTTCTATTGCGCCACAGAGCCGCACCAGCTGTTGCCTTTAAGCACGCTAGTTTGCCTTTGACGGATTGCATTCAGGACACCCATCTCGCGCCTGTCTGTCCTCGTCACACTTTCTGATACCTGGTCCTTATCCACTAGTGCTCTGGCTCATCAAGTGTTCGGCTACAGACTGCTGAAACTTTCTCATGACACTTACCTTTACCACATATTCAGATAATGATTTCCAGATAATCAATACTCTATAGGTGAAAGTATTCTTCCTAAATCTCCTCCTTGTCTCCTGTCTCTCATTTATGTTACTCTGTTCCTTCCCAATACAGGCTTATCACTGTCACACAGATCTATCCTCTTCATAAAATGAGCACGTTAATCGGTTTCTTATTCAGCCTTCTCTGCGCTTAGAGCAACATCCCCAGCCTAGCTCGCGTACCTTCACAATGGGAGTGGTCAAACCCTTTTCATTCTTTTCATCTCCTGTGAAATTCTCCTCCTGCATTCAGACGCTTCAAGTTTCTGGCGATTACAACAGAAAAACAAAGTTCTCAGAAGAAAACCCAAAAGGTCTGAACAAAATCAGCAGCTCTGGTCTATTTCTGATGAGGAAGGAAAGTGAACGCTTCGAGTCCAACGATCCGTCTTCAGAACTAATGGGAAAGGAGGGTGGGTGAAGAATGTGTAAGAGGGCAGACGGTTTCTAAAATGATTGAACTTGATGTTGGGTCCTAAAGTTTTCATGGTCTGCCGGTAGAAAATGAGTTGCGTGTCTTCCAGCTTATGTTGTGTCTTGAAGGAGCACTGCAGCAAACCAGAGACTGAAATGATGGCCTGGAAACACAGTATCTAGATTTGAGTGGTGCTGGAAAAGCACAGCAGTTCAGGCAGCATCCGAGAAGCAGTGTAATCGACGTTTCGGGCAACAGCCCTTCATCAGAGAGCCTGAAGGGTGGGAACACAGTGTAATGTTGAAGTTATAGGAGACTGGAAGATCGGGATAGTTTTTGTTGATTCTGGACAGAACGTAAGTGATCTCAGCTTTGTCACCGACTTTGTTTTCCTCTCTCCATTGGAGAGAGATCACATTCTGAGCAGGAAATACAGTTGCCTCGATTAACTGAAGTGCAGACAAATCTCTGGAACATGCGACCGGGAGCTTCCAGAGTGAGGAGAGATATCTGAAACCACCAGGAAATGCAACTGACAACATCGAACGTTACAATGCAGTACAGGCACTTCGGCCCTCGCTGTTGCCGCAACCTGTAAAGTAATGTGATGTCCATTGTAAACGTAAATTAACATTTATTTTGAATCCAATAAAAGCACAGGGAAACAAATAAATAATTACCTGACTTTGCAGAGGCATGTGTTGCAGACAGACAGAAAAAAATGTAAAGTTAAACCGAAATAATAGCAAACATACAAGGCCAGTAAACTACCATATCAGGGACAAACAGTCAAGGAATGAGAAAAAAAAATCCTTTTGATGTGTAAGGCACCTTTCCTCACGTACCATTGGCGAAGGCATCCAGCGAGAGGTGACAGAATTTGAGACGATGCATACTGCAGGCACAAAAAAACGAAAGATTGTATTTTCAGCGACGATGTGCGTACCTGATTCAATGCACACATAAGGACAGATATGAAGAAACTAAATTAGCTAACTCAGGCAGATGGAGCAGTCCAGGTAACCCCCGCCAAGAGGGTAGCCTGGCGATTAGGTATGGTAGATGTCTCGTACCCAAGATTAAGAAGGGTCCCTACTGATTGCAGGGCAAAAGGCAAACGTGATGTGGGGTTCATAGGAAGCTGTGAACCCATAAGAATAGCCCGGAAGTCTGAGTATCGTCCATGCAGAGCACGAGACCCGTTAAAACACGAGGCTGCCAAAGGATACTACTTTGCATCCCTCCTGAAAGCTTTAGTGATAATTCTTTGTGGATAATAACCGGTGAGAGCCCCATTTTTCTGGTCAAAAGGCAAACATTCCAGGTGAATCGGGGAAGCGGAGCTTTGTTCAAGACCTGCAGGTAGTCAATTATACTGTTGTTCCGACCGCCCCAAATGTTCCTAATCCTTGTACTATATGAGTTCAAATTCCACCTGACAGTAAATGGTTCTCTGCTATGGATTTATCAAATGTCTTCTTTAGTGTACCGGTACACCCAGAAAGTCAATTCTGGTTCACTTTTCCTTTGAAAGGCAAATCATATACATTCAAGCGACTTTGTCAAGATTACTGTGAGTCCCCCACCGTAATTAATGAGGCTCGATGCTGGAGTCGAGAGATTCTTGTTTTAACCCCGGGGTCAGCGCTTCTGCAGTATGTAGACGAATGATTAATAGCAGCACCAACAGAGGAACAACGTGAGAATGATACGCTCGTGTTGCTCTGCCATCTCGCCAGGAATGGGCACAAAGCTTGTATCGCAAATCTACAATCTGTGCAACAACAGGTGAGGTTCTTTGGTCATTTCTTGTCTGAACAAGGGAAGGGCATTGGTCAAGACAAAGTTCAAGCAATCCAGCAAAATTCAAAGCCTCACACGAAGCAACAATTGCTATTCTTTTTGGTCATGCACACCTAATGTCGATTTTTTAACGGCGACACGGTGGCAGGGTGGTTAGCACTGCTACCTCACAGCGCCAGAGACCCGGGTTCAATTCCCGCATCAGGCGACTGACTGTGTTGAGTTTGCACGTTCTCCCCGTGTCTCCTCCCACAGTCCAAAGATGTGCAGGTCAGGTGAATTGGCCATACTAAAAATTGCCCATAGTGTTAGATAAGGGGTAAATGTAGTGGTATGGGTGGGTTTCGCTTCGGCGGGTCGGTGTGGACTTGTTGGCCCGAAGGGCCTGTTTCCACACTGTAATGTAATCTAAAAAGTTACACAACCTTTGAGGCGCCACTAAATGAAATTTCCAATGGCTTAGAGTTGCAGTTGAATTAAAAAGGCGCTCCAAACTACACCTACACTGGGGGTCCGAATCCAAACAAGCCTTTTGTACAAACGGTAGATGCATGACATCTGAGCTGATGCAGGAGAATGTGGGAAAATTGAGGCAGGTAGCTTACATTTTGGCGAAACCTCGACCCCATAGCGGCAGGATTGCCTATATGCCTGCAAGCCGTGGCTGCAGCTGAAAAAGTTTGTTGTAGCGTCTAGGGACACAGTCAGCTTTGGAGAATTAACCCTCCTGGTCCCACAGGCATCCTTACTGTTTTCCGAGCAAAACACAGCACACATGTCTGCAGCACGTTGGCTCAGAAACAATACCGTACTTTTGGAGATGCCTAACATTACAATAACGAGATGTAACGTCCGTAATTCTGCTAGCCTTCTCGCCACAACAGGAGACAGAGACCCACATGACTGTGTCGCTGTAACTCACCAAGACCGGACGTGCAGGATTCACAAACTCAGAATCGGGATATTGCGTTTTTTTGTGAATGGGCCCGCATACAGGGGCAAACGGACAGGCCACAATTGTGTTTGGTATGCTGTAGTATCTACCCACGAGGTAGTAAAAGTGGAATCACTCCCTTGTCATCTGTCAGCTCAAGCAACAGAGCTGATTGCCTTGACTGAGGCATATCAATTGGCTGAGTGAATGATAGTGAATATTTACACAGACAGCAGATATGCATTCGGGGTTGTACATAATTGTGGAACTCTGTGGAAACGCAGGGACTTCTTGACCTACACTGGAAAGCCCAAAATACACCGTGGCCTGACTTTGGACCTCCTGGAAGCGGTACTTCCGTCTAAATCATTTGTTGTCTGTAAATCTGAAGCCCATACGAAAAAGTACGATTCCCTTTCTCAAGGCAATGCGATTGCAAACTCAGCGGGAAGGACAGCAGCCCAGCAGCCGCCAAGTGATCGGTTGACATGTGTATGTCAAATATTTGTAATCCAAAGCAGACTTATGGGAGGTCGAGTCGCAGGCCACGCTGAAGGACAGGCGTGAATGGACAATGGCAGGGTGCAGAATGAGGAAATGGGTGTGGTGTGGCCCCATTGGTAAACCCTGTCAACGCGATCATTATTCCCATTCCATGCCAATTAACACACAGTGAGGACCATGTGTCAAAAGGGGGGATGTAGCGAATAAAGTGGTATAATTTTATCTTGATATTTAATTTGGTTTCCGTGGTCGAATCTGTAAGTCCTCTTCAGACATTGTGCAAAATAATTTTCCAAAGGTCATCTTCGTCAGTCCGGGACTGAGGTTCAGAAAAGAACAAATGTTTCTGTTTTCTTTTGGAGCTGGCTGTGTTTACATTCTCCCCGCCTCACTCTATGGAGAAGGACTTATAAACTTCATTTCTGTCAGTCCAGGTGAGACAATTTGTGACGCGGGTAGTTTCATTGGCAAAGAAAAGACATTTATCCCCATGAATCTTCCTTTCATCCTCTGTCTGCCCATTCATTCAATTTGATCACTGCTGTTTTGATAAATTTCACCTCTGCTCTCCTGTTGTTCTTCCGTAATTCGAAGGAACGTCGGACCGAATCCCAAAATCATATTAATGTTCGGTTGTTCATGTTACATCAATGACCAGACCAAAACAAGCTGGCAGGAAATTGAATAACACAATAAATATTTTCAAAATTCCTTCCAGAAAATTAACCGACTGCAAAGTCAGAATATGAGAAATGTCAGAGTGCACTGATATTTAGCCCATTTCACAACGCACAGATACACCTAGACCAGTTCAGTCTTTGCAAAATGATTATTTATAATTGTGACAATTCCCTGGGGCAGATGCTCCCTCAATCCACAAAAATATATGCTGCCAAAAACTATTTCAGTTCAGATTAAAATGGCTCAGGGTACTTTCATCAACCCAAAGGTTACTGCACCATGTCAATTGAAGTGTATCCAGATAAGGTTAGAACTCCCAGCCTTTTTCCCACAGCTCCCTATTCCAGTTGCTCCAGCCTAGTTTGGACCTCCCATCCTGGGCGTTTCACGCGCCTCTCTGCCTTCATAGAAGAACTGCATGCTCACGGACTTGGTCACTGGCAGAAAGAGTAGAGATTCACGCGTTCATTCCGCTCTCAAATTCCGATCGGATCTTCGCAATTGTGTCGCTAAATTTCTCTGATTCCAGACCTGGAAGCCAGTGTGATTGAATTGTGCAACCGTAGTTACAACCTTGTCTCGAGATATCATTGGTAAAGTAATGATGAAAAACTTCGTTGTTATTTAAACTAACATTTCAACAATTTGTTTGCTAAACCTGTACATTTCATCTTTTCTCGAAATCTATCGAAATCAGTCTTCAACATTCTCAATGGTGGATTCTCCACAGCCACTGAGGACATCGAAGATGACGATACAACCCAATCTCAGTAGGTTATCCTCTTGTGCATGTGGTGCTGTTCCTCGCCAATCTTAGCCATTGCATTTATTGCTTTTACTGTTGGTTATTTTTTCATGTGATCGTATAGTGGCTCGTCCTCTGCATTGTGGCCGAAGCAACCTACATTCAAATCCGAGTAGAAGTAATGAGCATTTGTTCCATGTTACTCCTCATAACCCTTGCAAAACAAACGCAAAAAGGAAGAAATCCATTTTTAAGATTAAAATGCTCTCGAAGGTGATGATTTTTTAGCTTCAAACTTTATCTGCACCTAATCTCGGAGAGGTTTCTCTCTTTCCTAATCACTATTCTTCCATTCTATCCTTCCTTACATACCAGTGGGACATTGCACAAAGTAACATTCACTTTCATATTGACACCGTTAAGTTAGTGCTGAAGCTGTCACTCTTGTTAAATGAACTTGCACCAATACCACCATGAGGAGCTTTAAGCCACTTCATGCAATCAGATAATGTGGTTGGGTTATCAATCCTAATGTAAAGTGTTTGATTTGCATGGACCAGATATCATTGGAGCACTGGGTTCATGAACAGGACGCAGAGCAGTATCGAGGAAAAGAGACTTTATTAGAAAAGACCAATGTTTGCGAATTCCCCACATTTATTTCAAATCTTTATTCGATTCTCGCTAAAGTGTTATGTATAATTCTGCAATTCACATAAAACAAGCGATATGACAGCTGTGGAAATGGTGCAGAAGTGATTTGTCAATATATTGTCTGGATTGAAGAACTTCAGCTATGAAAGAGTTTAGACAGACTGGCTTTGCTTTTGTGAGAGCAGGAGAGATTGAGAGGAGACAGTATTGAGATGTAGGAAATAATGAGGGGCATGGATTGGGTACACTTAACGAAATATTTCTCGATGATGGATGGATCAATCAATCATAGATTTAAGATAAGAGTCATAAACATTCGAGTAGCTCTACATAAAAAAAACTTTATCAGCTTGCGAGTCATTGGAATCTGGACCTCACTGTCCCTATGAGTCAGAGCGGCAGAAATTCTAATCATCTTCAGAGATACTTAACTGTGAATTTGTAATGCTTAAGGCATACGACGTTAAATGATGGACAATGGGATGAGGATAATCAAGCAGGTGTTATTGACAAAAGCATGCACAAGTTGCTTGCAGCCTCAGTTAGCTCGGACATCCACCATGTGGCGTTTGGTAACCTCAGTTGTCACGTGGGATGCCAGTGTTCATTTTCCCGCTGGCCGGCTCTGACTGTTTCAGGGTTTCAAGGTTTGTGTAAAGATTTGTTGTTCAGGTCAAGGATGCAGATGGTGTGGGGAAGTTCGGTGGTTTTGGGAAGTTGGTTTGCGGCCGTTTCCTCCCGTTTCTCGGTAATATCTTCAAGGCAGATGAAACTCATGTGAAGCTCTGCTGTCCTGCAGCGTTTCGAATTGATTTGATTTATTTCCCACTGCTTTCAGTTGCTGTTTTTTGTCGTTACTTTGCATGTCCCAGTACGTTGAGTCCAAATCAACTTGTTTTTTATTGGAGTATTTGGATGAGTCTCGTCATTCTTGATATTCTCTGGCTTCACTCTGTTTAGCTGGCCACAATGTATTTGTGTTGTCACAGTCGAATTTTTTGTCCTCGTCATCGCTGTGCATTGCTACTCGGGACAGCTGGTTGTGTTGTTTAGTGGATCTTCCAGAAATATTTTGCAACAATAGATATTTCCGCAAATTCATTGTCAAAACCAACGCCAGGGGGACATGCCATTACCCAACAAACCAAGCTCTCTACATTATAGGTCAAAGTATGTCTCGGCACGTACAGCCAGACTCCGCTGACTACTCGGAGTTATGAGACAGCATAAACCGAAAGACATATTTGACAACAACTCACCAAAAAAATGGACCAAATACCCATCATAGGCAACACAAATTTGGAAAATAAATATTGCATGTCGTGACTACAGGAAACATTATACAGGACAGACAACTCACGATACGCATTCTTGACGATCAACTTGACATGAAACACCACTTCCAGGTGTCTGCAGTAGGTTGACTCATGACACAGAGTGTCGCTGTTTCCGTGGCTGGAATCTCGCAATGTGTGACAGTCTGCAGCAATGGAGAATGTGTTGCTGGAAAAGTACAGTAGGTTAGGCAGCATCCAAGAAGCAGGAGAATGGATGTTTCTGACATGAATACGTCATCAGATATTCGGCCAAAACGTCGGTTCTGCTACTCCTCAGATGCTGCCTGATCTGCTGTGTTTTCCAGCACCGCACTCTTGACTCTGATCTCCAGTATCTACAGTCCACACTTTATCCTCCGTCTGCAGCATTAGTTAGTTCCTTGTGTGAGGGAACTGTTGATATTACCAATGTAAAATTCGATTGCGGATTGAGAAACGCAACCAGGTCCGCAGCGCAAAAGAGTGTTTCTGTTGTTTTGAGTTTCCTGGCTGTACAATGTCTGCTTCTGTGATCGCACAGTTTGCAGTACTCTGGGGAGCGGCTGCAGTTATCTGCGTTTACATCCGAGATGCTATTGGTGCGGTTTGATTTGTTCTTGATTTGTGCAACAGTAACACAGTGACGGATCAATTAATATTTCAAGAAGGCAGACCGACGTGGAAAATGTCGAGGTGCTGGTGACATTTGATCAGAGATTACCGAGATTCAGGAGAAACGAATATTGATTTCTTTCGGGTCGTGATGAAGAACAACCAGGGAAATAAGTCACCAGCGGGTACAGTTTACAAGGGCACTCACAGGAAGCAAAATGCGAAATAATACGTACAAAATGACGTAGACAGATGAAGGATGAGAGTAATCATGGGTAATCTGACTTCCACTCCGCAGCTCCCCTAATTCCCACACCCAGCCCCATTGTAAACAAATGTTAGAGAACCATAAACATTAACGTCGTCCATTGGAACGATCCAAGTCTTTTCTAAATTTTCGATTCGGCTATTAGTTTCAGTTATTTTTTTTTCTTTCCTGGGAAATCGTCTCTCTCATTGTTAGCAATCGTAAAGGGAGTCATCCTTTTTGTCATGGAAATAATATGACACTAAACTTTGTTTGTGGCGTGTTTCAGACTCCACTGTGTCACACGTTTCTTCTACTTTCTCTCGATTTTAATGGTACTCTGTCTTTTGAATCTTCCGACCAACGTGCATGACCTCATAATCCGGACATGTAACTGCATCTGACAAGTTTTTGCCCACTCACCCAATCTATCTATATGCCTATTCATATTGCCACGATCTCATCATAACATGCTCTCCCACGCGTGTGTATTGTCAGCAAATTTGGACACATTTCACACTGCCCCTTTCTCCATGCTATTAACAGAGAGATAATTGAAGCCTTGAATATACCCAGTCTTGAAAGGCCTCTGCTGTAAATGTTTCTACATACTTGCTACCCTCTGAATGTGAGAACATCCTCCTCATTTATTTCTTATGTGGGTAACCCCTTCCCCTGAGATTGGGATCTCCGGTCCTTCACTATTCTGGATATAAAGTAGAACAGAACAAACTTTTAAAGTAAAACACAATCTCACTGCTGTCTCCAATGCCAGTTCTGAGTTTTCTTTTTAACCTCTGTTTGAACAAACTGCCCTGATGAGCACATTATTACTGACAATGACACATCTGCTTCACAGGTGCTTCAGTGCCTGTGAGTGGAGTGGAACTGAAAGGCGCGATAAAAGTGCATCTTTTTTTACTCGACCATTTCCATATTATTAACCTCTCTGCTCATGAAAATGGATCCTTTATATGCATTCAATCTCTCATCAATACCAAGCATGTTTCACTCACAGTTGATTTTAAATGATTTCTTTTTGGATGAGTTATCTCTGCAACTCCAGAAAAACCGTCTCATCAAATCGATATGTTCTCAGGTCTGCTCATTTCTTGACATACAGGAAACTTGCTCCAAAGAAAACATTTCTAGAGTCGTGAATCTCTCCACAAAAGGAGTTTTATTTATCTCTCTACATGGTGCAAAGCAGAGGATTGTGAAAAGATTCTGGGAAAATGTTGTCAATTGTCAAGTGGGAAACCTTTCAGCAAGCAAAACGGAAATCCCAGCGTCGAGCTTTGTGAATCTTTAGGTATTCCTTTGGGCGCGGATTCAGTGGAAAATGAAGGGTGAACTGGCTGGCTGGGCAGAGACAGTTTAGAAATCTTTCTGTTCTATCGGAGGCCGGTGTTTTGACTCTGATGTACTCCGGACTTGAATTGATCTGTGACATTGAAGGATTCTGTTCCTGCACGTCAGGAAGTCAAATCTCATCACAGCTCCGGGGCAATTAGAAAATGCGGGAACAGATAGGACACTGAAAGGCTGGAAATGAGGCGATCTCTGTAGGAGGATAACTGATTTCCGGTGTCATGCATGTGACTGTAAAGGGTGGGATCAGCCTATTCCCATGTCTTCACCGTGAATTGCCCAGGATTTATTTCGGAAACGACATACTAATTAAAGATGTTTGTCAATATGGGAGGAGCAGGCTGCAGCTTGCATTCGGGGATCATTGAAGCCAATGGCTCAACAGTCTCTGTGGCGATGTTAGTCAGTGCGTTCGGCTCTTCACTGACAGGTTGCTGTTCTCCCACGACCCAGGAACAGAGCGACAGCTGTTCTCACACAATCTGTTTTTTTTTATGTCCGCACAGTTCCGGGATTTTACCGAGTTCAGAAAAATATTCCTCAAAAGGCTCGAAGGGAGAAGGTTCCGGTTTTAGGAGAGCTGGTTCCCGGTGACATCGATGTGTCTGCAAAGTGTGAGATCAAACTGTTCCCATTGTCCACAATGAATGCTCCAGGATTAATTTTGGAAACGTCAAAACAATTGAAGACAATTTTCATTTTGCGAAGAACAGGCAAAAGCTTGAATTCACTAACAGCCTGCTTTAGGAGATCCTGCAAGGGGCCTACGACAAGGGACTCCCCAGCCTCTGTGGAGCAATTAGTCCTCTCGTTTGGCTGTTAACCGAGATGTGTACCCACGCATGGAGGGGTCGCTGTTCTTATCCATCCGACTCCTTTGCTGTGCACTTTCTGGTTTTTAATAGGGTCAGTAATATGTAGCCAAACGGAAACCAATTCAGCGAGGAAACACGAATGCATTTCTGTATTGTTGAATGGCTCGTGAAGGGTTGTGGACACTCGGACTCTCAAACAAAAACCGAAACTGCTCAAGGAACTCGGCAGGTATGACATTACCTGTGAAAGAAAATGGAGTTCTGAAAAACTCCTGGAGAAGCTCCGAATCGTTGTCTCTGTTTATCTCTCCCCAGATGCTGCCAGATCTGTTTAGTTTTTCCTGCAATCTCCCCCTTTCTTTTTAAATGAATGACCATTTCAACCATCGAGATTGTTTACATAGTCCAAACATGTCCTGACATTTAACCCTATCGAAACTGTGGTGATTGAATTCAAACAAATAAACTTGAAACGAGTTTAGTAGCGCGCTTCTGCAGTTGTGGCCAAGTGGTTGACGCGATGGGCGTTAATTCCACTGTGGATTCCTCAAGCAGTTAAGCATTTTCTGACTGTAATTGAGAGCCGAGAGTGAACTTGAAGAGTGCTTGTTCACTGCTTTCTTGTTTCAAATTCAAATCGCAGGATAAGATGAAATGCGTATAACTCAGGCAAGGAACGTTAGCAATCTGCAACCAACCGCCTGTCAGGATAGAAAAGGCAGAAAACTCCAAAGCAGGTAATATCCATTTAGTTGTACACTTCCATTACTGAATACGTTTGCCTCTCTGACAAAAGTGACGCCAAATGAGATAACAACTGTTCAGGGGATTGTGGTGGACTGGCGCAGACTCAGGGGGCCAAAGGGCATTTTTGTGCAAGACACTTCCATGGCCAGCTGCGAGGTGGTCAGTTTGTGAAGTAACAGGACATCCTTTGCAAAATATCCCTAGGTGAGGAAGAGGTCAAAGCTACTCTCCCCGATAGTACTGACAGTCACGGTATTCATTGGCACATTTCAATTGGTAATAACTATTACGGTGCATATTTGTGGAATAAGTCTATCTGATAATCAGGACGATGAGACCGTGATGTCTCATTAACCAGCCGAGAGCAAGCCCTTGCAGCTTACATTCCCTGGCTCTGCTTTTTAGATAAAGATTACTTTCTCGATGTGCCTGTGTTTATATCAAACAGCTCATTGACATCGGGACTGGACGTTCAGGGGAAAGTGGAGGTGTGACAGAGGCAGAAATAGAACAAGATGAGACGTGAAAGTGTTTAGATTTTGCCGTGGGTCCGTTGCTTTTTGTGAGGAATGTCTGCTGGGCGCTATCCTGTCAGGCCCCAGGAGCCAGACGGCTTGTTTTGGTGGGGTTTGTGTTATTGAAAGTTACGCATGAGAAGCGTGTTCGATTATTTCAGCTCAGTATCCATTTCATATCGCGGCTCACCACAACGGTGCACATTTTCTGGCGAAGTGCCTTGTATTCCACTTCAAACCGCCTTTTTTCTGGAGAAACTTACAGACGTAAAGCACGTGGAGTGGGGAGAATGCTGAGGACACTGTCACTGTCGGGGAATGTGCCTGTGTGACTGCTTCTGTATGTGAACATGAGAATACGCTCCTCAAAGGTGTTACAACAGTGTGACCAGGTCAACCTTCAGTACCATTGTTATGTCATTTAAGATCACAGGGAGAATGTAACTGCAGCAAACCGGGACGAGAATAGATGTATGCCTGATATCGTGAGCTTCACGATGGACGAATGACCCTTCTCCACTCCTCTCCCACACGCTTTTTAAACTCGAGGTCAGAGAGAAACTGACCTGACGACAAAGTCGCTTCACAACCTTCTACTACCAATTTTGCAAATTTATTTCTATCTTGCCAGCTAAAACCTTTAATTAAATGTAAAGAAAATGAATGTGCGCTCAGCCAATGGGACGCCTTTGGTTACAGTCCTTCAGCCTGAAACGATCCTGCACCACCATTCTCAGCATTCTGCTGTTAAACTCATTTTATATCTAAATGGAAAACTTACATTTAACTCCATGCGATCTAACTTTATGAATTAGTCAACCATGTGGAACCGTGTAAAATATTTTATTAAAGTCCAAGTGAGCAAAGTCTGTTACTTTGTCCTCATTGATCTTCTTGGTTACGCCCTCAAAAAACTCAATCAATTCTGTGCAAAACCATGCTGATTATCCCGATTCATTCCTTGTATCTAAACATTCATATAAATCCTATCGTTTAGAATTCCACCAAACAACTTACCCACGACCATAACCAGACACAATCATCTATCGCTCCCAGGCTTCTGCGTGAAGTTCTTTCTAAACAAAGGCACAATAGCCATCCCCTGTTCATTCGGCGCCCCACTCGTCATAATAGATGATAAAGATATTTCTACGAAAGTTTCAAAGGTTTCTTTCCCGAACTTCCCACAAGTTTCCGGGATACAGGAGATCAGATCCCAGAGAAATATCCAACTTTATATTTTCCAGGTCCTCCAGTCCTTCCCCTTTTCAATGTGAACGACTTTCAAAACATCAATATTTAATTGTACCCGTTATGTCGTTCTCCATGGTGTAAACTGACGCGAAGTGAACATTATATGTCTCTCCATCTGCTGAGATTCAAGACAAATGTGAGCTCTTTCATCTTAAAGTCCTATTTGGTCTCAAGTTCTTAATTATTGTAGATTATCTTTCGACTATACTTAGCTTTATGTTCTGATGACATCTCATATCCTCGATTGACCTTTATAATATCCTCCTTAAGAATGCCCCTCCACTCTTTATATCGTTCAAGAGATTCACTTGAAACCATGTGTTTATATGGAAGCTGTCCCCTTTTTTTTCAAAAAAGTCTTATGACAAGGCGTAAATCTCCGCAATCAACATTGTTCTAACGGAATACCTACAATGTGGAACCCGGCCATTCGGACCAAGAAGCCCCCACTAATCCTACGAAGGGAATCACACTCAAACTCACACCTCTACTCAATTCCTGAAACTCTGCATTTCCCATGACCAAAGAACGTCAGCCGCACATCTTTCGTCTGGGGAGGAATGTGCAAACTCCAAATACACACTCATCCAAAGTAGATATTGAACCAACATCGCTGAGTCCGCAAGACATGGGTAATCGCCACTGAGGCAGCCATTATAAACCTCCGATCCACCACTCAAAATATATCATCACCAATACCTACTCTTAATGTTCCAAATGCATCTGCCCAGAGCCTCCTATTGACTGAGGTCTAAACCTCTGCCCGTGCTTTCCTATTCCTTGAACTGAACGCCTGCATTGTATTTGCCTTCCTAAACATCAACTCAAACTGCATGTGAAACATAAGAGAAAATTGAACTTTGAATTCTTTCTGCTTTCATAAAATTGTTTGTGCCTCTACTCTTACCACCAAACATATGACCGCACACTTTTCCACAAAGGACCGCAACTGCAACTATATTTTCAAAGCACTCAGTTTGTTCAAGTCATTCTGCCGCATGCCCACTTCAACAAGAAGATCTGCTCTTACGCCGATAATTGTGTCTTCTTCAAATGGAGCAACAACACCCTCAATTCCTTTGAATGGATACTTCATACATAATGTGAATAGATGTGTTGCCAACACTGACTCCTGCTGAACTCCACTAGTCACGGGCTGCCATCCTGGAGAAGACCCAACTGTCTGCCTTCTGCTAATCATCCAAGCCTCAATCTATGTCCTCTTCTTTAGCAGTTTGCCGTACTGCACCTGGACATATGCATGGGGAAATTCAAGCTGGTCACCTCCACCGGCTTGACTTCGTCTAACTTGCTCATTACCTACTCAAAGCATTTAACACAAAGCTGATTTATTTGATTGTTATCTAGAATATTCCAACTTTGATTCCAGGCCTGAATGTGAAGAACAACAATGTTCAATTGCTGTTGCGATATGTAAACACTACGCTGCCTTAGTAGGGTCGATGAGTGAGTGAATTCCTTCCCTCAGTGGGATCCTCTATTCTCTCAACAGGGTCGATGAGTGACCTAACTGTTTTTGCTCACATGGAGCAGGTAAATGCTTGCGGCCAAATGCAAACCAGATGGTGTACTGAGAGTTGAGATGTTCGCTTAAACCTATTCCTGGAATAGGTTCCTTGAAACGTCTCTCACAATTCGAAAATATCGATGTGAAATCAGTTCTACAGAGACCGGAGAGCACATCCCACAGGCTACATAATTGATAGGTCTCTCCACAATGTGATGACGTTCATGATGAACTGTCCCCAGGAACGTTTATAATGATTAATGTCTTTATTCAGTGTGAACACGTTGAACACACGCAAGTATTCAGCACCTTCTACAGCACATCCCGCATTCATGGCATTTAGAAAGACCTGTTAATATAGCGAGAAAGGTGATGAGCCATCCGGTCGCTCGGACTTTGCAGCACGGTCCCACAGATTTGGAATTGGAAAGGTCTCTATTCCGGGTGAGCACGTGGGTCAGACGTCAGGTCTCTATATATCTTAACGGACTCTTATTTATGTGCACATATTTCTCAGAGATGAAACACACAGAGGTTTGATAACATTTTCCAAAGTTCGGAGAGAGAAAAGGTTTCTCATTAGTATGAGCGTCGTGTTCGGTTCTCCAATCGCTGGACGTTTTAAAGCATTTTCCGCAGTTCATACACTGAAATCGTTTCTCATCATTTTGAACGAGCAGGTGTCGCAGCAGGTCAGAGACAGAGTGAATCCCTTCCCACTCTCTGAGCAGGTGAATGGCTTGTTCCTGGTATCATTGCGTCCATGGGAATTCAGCTCAGACAGGGAAATGAATCCCTACATTTCCACAGTCATTCCTCACTATGACTGCAATTGAGGTGTGTAAGTCTGATGACAGGTAAAAACCTGGTCCACACGCACAATAAGTGAACGACTTATCTCACACTATTACCAGAGCTTTTTCCTTTCATGTTCGAAATCTGATCAAGTTGTATTTGGAATAAAATTCGTGGCTTCATCAGATTATAGTGGGGAGGTTGACTTCTAAATCTTCCCCTTCTAATATCCTGCGAAATTGATGTGATCCCAAAATGAAAGTGTGAAACCGTCTTTCAAAAGACTCTAGAATCTGTCTGAAGATATGGTCTGGAGGCAAGGGATTTTCGACACTAAGAATTTGACCAGAATTTTGTCAGAATCTTTCATGCACACAACTTCCACCACAGAGAACGAGCAGGTCAGCAGGTGGATATGAACACGATCGCCTCCATGTTCCCTCCAGGTCAAACACTGTCCTAACATGTCTGACATACAGTCTTGTTGGAGCAGACATTTCTTACAATTCAATCATTGCAAAATTGAGGCCTATGACTTCAGTCCCAAAATCAAAATTCACTGCCTCGCCACTGAGTCGAAAGTGTGATGCTGGAAAAGCGCAGCAGGGCAGGCAGCAACGAATGAGCTGGAGAATCGATATTTTGGACACGAGACTTCATCAGGAAAGAGGCTTGTGAACCGAGGGGGTACAGAAACAAATGGAAGCGGGTGGGTGGGACAAGGTAGCAGAGAGTGTGATAGATTGATGGAGGTGGGGACAATGATGAAAGGTCGCAGCGCAGGCTGGAGCAGATAGGTGGGATGGAAGGTGTACAGACAGGACAGTTCATGAGAGTGGCGGAGGCCCTGTATCTGAATGAACTTGGCTGTGTGGGAGGGAGAGTTGACTGTTCAGCCAGAGGCGAGTGGTGTTATTTGGTGCGGGTGTCCCGGAGATGTTTTCCGAAGCGGTCTGTAATTAGGCATCCAATTTCTTCAATGTCGAGGAGACAGTAAAGGTAGCAATTGTTACAGTAAATGACATGCGTGGAAATGCAGGTAAAATTCTGATGAACATGCAAGTGTCTTTTGGGCCTTTGACAGAGTTGAGGACGGATGTGTGGTTGGATGTTTTCCAAACCCCGTGTCGGAATGAGAAGGTGCTGGGAGGGGAGGGTGGTTTTGTGGAAGCGTGCACTTTGTAAGGGGCGGAAGAGGAAATGATCTTTATAGAAAATGGATAGGGGTGGGGAGGGAAGCACATCTTAATTGTTGGGGTTCATTTGCAGCTGACGGAAATACCGGAGGATGACATGATGTCTACAGAGGGTGCTCGATTTTAAAGTATTGAAGAAGGAAGTTCTGTCCTCGTCATATTTGGAGGGATGGGTTTTGGGAGTGGGGTTGAGGGAAGTGGATGAGATGAGCTGGAAGGCATCATCGACGACGTGACAAGAGAAAATGCCTCGCCACTGATTCAAATTTCTCCCTGGCACTGGTTTGAGTCTGAACAGATACGTCATTACCATGGTGACATCCTTCAACTCATGATGTGTTTTTAACCACATATCCCCATCATCACCATGTCAGCCGACTTGAACCTCATTAACATCATTAACTCTTCCACGTCTCTGCCCTTCTGCAGCTCAAACGCTAAACCATTCGTTTGGACGACATGGTCATAATACATTTCGATCCATTCTTTCAAATTTCCTCCCCGCTCTGGTGCTAGTGGAGCAATGGATATAGAGAGAGAAGAGTTGAGCACGTGGCTACACGGATGGTGCAGGAGTGACGGTTTTGGATTATTGGATAATTGGGGCTTTTTCTGGGGTCGGTGGGACCTGCACAAGCAGGATGATCTTCATCTGAACCAGAGGGGTACCAATATCTTTGGGTGTGGACGGGAAATTCGCTAAGGCTATTGGGGTGGGTTTAAACGAATCCAGCAGGGGGATGTGAACCAAAATTGCAGTTGAAGTATAGAAATTTTTGAGAGTAGGGAGGTCCAGAATCAAGCTTCAGGGGCGCAAGATGGCACCAGCAAGCAAGACTTTGGTTTGGAGTTTGTCTGCTTCAATGCAAGGAGCATCCAGAATAAGGTGGATGAACTTGCAGCTTGCATTAGCACCTGGGAAGTCGATGTTGTGGCCATTTCGTAGACATGAACAGAGCAGGGACAGGAATGGTTGTTGCAGATTCCAGGATTACAATAAGAACAGAGAAGAAGGTAAAAGAGGGAGACGTGTGGCTGTGTTGGTCTAGGGCAGTATTACAGTTGCAGAAAGGATGTTTGGGTCTCGTCAACTGACGTAATATGGGCTGAAGTTAGAAACAGGAAAGGAGAGGTCACGCTTTTTGGAGTTTTCTACAGGCCTCCGAATAGTTCCAGAGATGTAGGCGAAAGGATAGCAAATATGATTTTCGATAGGAGTGAGGGTGAGAGGGTAGTTGTCATGGGGGACTACAACTTTCCAAATATTGGCAGAAAACACTATAGTAGGATTACTATAGATGGGTCCGTTTTTGTCCACTTTGTGCAGGAGGGGTTCCTGACACATTATGTAGACAGGCCAACAGGGGCGTAGTCACATTAGATTCGGTAATGGGTAATGAGCCCGGCCAAGTGTTAGACTGGGAAGTAGGTGAGCACTTTGGTGATAGAGATCACCGTTCTGTTGAGTTTACTATTGTGATAGAAATAGATACGTGTATACCACTGGGCAAGAGTTACAGCTGGGGGAACGTCATTTATGATGCGATTAGGCAGGATTTAGGAAGCATAGGATGGAGAAGGAAACTCCTGTGTAGGCACATTAGAAATGTGGAGCTAATTCAAGGAAATGCTACTGTGTGTCCATGATAAGTATGAATCTGTCAGGCAGGGAGAAAGCTGTAGAGCGCGGGAGCCGTGGTTTACGAAGGAAGTAGATTCTCTGGTCAAGAGGAAGAAGAAGGCTTATGTTAGGATGAGATGCAAAGGTTCATTTAGGGCGCTTAATGGTTACAAGGTAGGCAGGAAAGATCTAAAGAGAGAGCTCAGATGAACCAGGAGGCGACGTGAGAAGTTGTTGGCCGATAGGATTAGGGTTAAACCGAAGGCTTTTGATATGTATTTAAGGAATAAAAGAATGACGAGAGTAAGATTAGGGCCAATCAGGGACATTAATGGGAAGTTGTGTGCAGAGTCAGTGGAGATAGGGGAAGCTCCAACTCAATAATTTTCAACAGTATTCAGTCTAGAAAACGGCAATGTTGTCGAGGAGAATACTTAGATACAGGCAACTGGACGAGGTGTGATTGAGGTTCACAAGGAGGAGGTATTCGAAATCCTGAAGAGTGTGAAAGTAGATATGTCCCCTGGGCCGGATTGGATATATCCTAGGATCCTTTGGGAAGCCATTGGGGTGATTGCTGAGCGTTTGGCATTGATCTTTAAATCATCATTGTCTACACGAATAGTGCCAGAAGACTGGAGGATAGCGAATGTGGTTCCCATGTTCAACAATGGGAGTAGAGACAATCCTGTTTATTATAGACCAGTGAGCTTCACTTCAGTTGTTGGTAAAGTGTTGGAAAAGGTTATAAGAGATAGGATTTATAATAATCTAGAAATGAATAATTTGATTAGGGATAGTCAGCATAGTTTTGTGAAGGTTGCGTCGTGCCACAAAAACCTTATGGAGTTCTTTGAGAAGGTGACCATGCAGGTAGATGAGATGTTGTTGTGCATATGGATTTCAGCAAGGCGTTCGATAAGGTTCCCAACAGTAGTCTATTGTAAAAAATCCGGAGGAATGGGATTGTTGGAGATAAAGCAGTTTGTGTCAGTAATTGGCTTGCTGAAAGAAGACACAGGGTGGTCGTTGTTGGGAAATGTTGCTCCTGGAGTCCACTTAACAGTGCTGAGCCGCAAGGGTCGCTGTTGGGTCCACTGCTGTTCGTTTTATAAACGACGTTGATGTGGGCGTAGAAGGGTGTGTTAGTACGTTTGCAGACGACACTGAGGTTGGTGGAGTCGAGGATAGTGACGAATTACGTAGAAGGTTGCAGCGAGATATCGATAAGCTGCAGAGCTGGGCTGAGAGGTGGCAAATGGAATTTAATGCGGACAAGTGTGAGGTGATTCACTTTGGTCAGAGTAAGAGGAATGCAAATTACTAGATTAATGGTAAGATTCCTGGTAGTGTAGATGAGCAGAAAGATCTCGGTGTCCAGGTACACAGATCCTTGAAAGTTGCCAGCTAGATTGACAGAGTTGGTAAGAAGGCACACAGTGTTTTAGCTTTCATTAATAGAGGGATCGTGTTCTGGAACCATGAGGTTATGCTACAGATGCACAAAATTCTAGTGCGGCCACACTTGGAGTATTGTGTACAGTTCTGATA
This sequence comes from Chiloscyllium plagiosum, assembly GCF_037043375.1. NCBI lineage: Eukaryota > Metazoa > Chordata > Chondrichthyes > Orectolobiformes > Hemiscylliidae > Chiloscyllium > Chiloscyllium plagiosum. The sequence continues at coordinate 91,470,333 of NW_028270159.1, forward strand.
ACCGCATTATAAGAAGGATATGGAAGCTTTGGAAAGGGTGCAGAGGAGATTTACTCGGATGTAGCCTGGTATGGAGGGAAGGTCTTACGAGGAAAGGCTGCGGGACTTGTAATTTTCTCGACAGAGAGAAGAAGGTTGAAAAGTGACTTAACAGAGACATAAATTATATTCAGAGGGTGAGGCAGGGTGGATAGGGAGAGCCTTCTTCCAAGAATGGCGACAACCAGCAAGAGGGGGCATAGCTTTAAATTGAGCAATGATAGATAGAGGACAGGTGTCAGAGGTAGTTTATTTACTCAGAGAGTAGTAAGGGTATGGAACGCTTTGCCTGCAGCGGTAGTTGATTCCCGAACTTTAAATACATTTAAGTAGTCATTGGACAAGCATATGGACGTACATGGAATAATGTAGGTAAGGTGGGCTTCAGATTGGGACACAGGTCGGCGCAACAACGAGGGCTGAAGGGACGGTACTGCGCTGTAATGTTCTATGTTCTATGTTCTATGGTCTAACTCCCTCAGCTTCTGTTCAAGGGTGCACTTGCGTTCTGTTCACTGTTTCATTGTGCATTATCTGAATGACATTTTTACCAACGCCCATTTTCCCAAACGTGCAATGCGGCCTTCGCAGCTTTATCTTTCCACACGGGCTCCCTCATGGTGGAAGGGAAGGAGTTGCAGGTTATTCACCCAATGATGTAATCCTGATGTCTTCCAATACCTCCTCTGCATGTGGGTGTACTCACAACAAAGGTTGCTCAGCCATCACTGGGCAGCTAAATTTCAAAGGTTTCATCATTTTCTATATACCTCTTGACTGTCTTCCCTCTATGTATCACTGTCATGTCGTCCAGCCCACTCAAGAGCAAACAGAGCTGGTCAATAGCATGCCAACCCAGCCAGCGGACACGATACCCGAGATTATGTTTTAAAGAGCTCTTTCAGATATGTGCATTCCCTCGAATTCCAACCTCCAGAGCATGTTCGATTTGAACTCTTTCACGTTTGGTGCCTAAACGTCATCTGCCAAAGCCATAAATTATGAAATCCCATCGCTATGTAAATCGCACAGGGCTATAGGAAAGGAATTACTCACCAAGTGATGAAGAAAAACTGTAACACATGCTGAAATTAAGGACAATTAATTGGTATTAACACTACAACGTGCCTTTTTCATAATAGAAACTTCAAAACTTTTCCTCTGCCTGAGTTTAACCAAATGTTGATCCCTGTCACATTATGAGATATTGGGAAGTTGACAAAGTGTTATAACTAACAAGTGATCAAAGAAGTGGGTTTCAAGTCGTATTTTGTCACACAAAACGAAGCTTGTATCACAAAACTGATTTGACAGAATTTGTTCTGCTCAAGGTCATAATCTTTTGTCAGTCTCAAGACGTTAGTGCTTCCTTAACTCAGTGGTTCGAGCCCTGGTTTTGTAAACCAGGAGTTGTAGCCTCCATTCTCACGGCAGTCTTGCTGAATTTTCTTACAACTATTGCAGCAAGCATCCGAAGGTGCGTTCTATATGATGTTAGGAAATATTTTTGAAGGAACAGCTGGAAGTCATTTTTTTACGCAGATCAGGCCGCATCTGTTTCAGTTTGGAAGTCCACATCCGTGTTTTTCTTTCGAGGAATATGAGAATGACAAGCTTCTGATGCGAAGAATGCCTTTGTTTGGCAGGAAGAACAACGTGACTCAGTAGAAGCAGTAAAGAAATGGTGAAACAGTGCAGGACGAAAACGTACAGTGATGCGGCTGTGTGCTTCCGTTCCTTATGTAGAAACAGGAATGTGCTGGAATCCAAATTAAACAGATAGGAGGCTGGAAGAGCATAGCTAGCCAGGCTGCCCCAGAGGTGGAGAAATCAACGTTTAGCAGGTTCCAAATATTCACGATTGGGGCAGTCTTAAAGGACAGCCTTCTGCCAGTTTACCTATGTAAACAGAAACGGGTTTTAAAGCTAATAGTGAACAAAGAAGAGGCCAGACTGTTCAATTCTTCATTTTATGGAAATTGGGCTCTCCTGAGTTCTTCATCGCGATCAAAAGATGTGTCTGTATAGTTCCCTCTATGGGTCAAAATGAGGTTCAGTTCTCCCGCAGGTCAGGAACAAATGTGACGGTATCTGACTTCAGTCTCTATCGCTGGTTCATTTGAGATTAAAACTTTGCATGTAAAGTCTCATTGAAATGAACACTTCAGACGTCAGGCTGTGGGCCAAGTATTGGTATCTGGAAACGAGAATGGATGGATGTTTAATGACTGGCACTGACATAATGTATTATTCTGTGCTGTAAAAGAACGGTGTCACGAACATTCTTTTTTGATAGAAATTTCTCATCGCTGGAAAAGAAGCTGTGCTGCTGAGAGAAGATACGACTGCACATGCCGTCCTTCCTGGTCGACTAATGGTTACGATGCAGCGCTTTCACCGCTGTGGTTTGGGTTCATTTCTTGGTCAGGGTATCAGGATTTATTGTTCCTAATAAGGGCAACAACAAAAGTCGAGCATCTTTGACAGGAATCGCATTTCAAACGCGTCCGCATGTGCCTTGCAATATTGTACAGGGCCGCAAGTTGGCTCACTGGTTATCACTGCTGCCTCACTGCGCCAGAGATATGATTTGCCTACAACTGGGTCGACTATCAGTAAGGTGCCTTATTCAGGAGCAAATGAAGAGAAAAAGGGTAAAGTATTGCTCTGTGAGGGTTAATCCCTGGAGGATTGGTGTGCATTTCTTGCAGCGAATAATCAGTTTCTGAACATTAGGCATTCTATGTTCCCTTATTGTGTTGCTTTAGCAAATGTTCAGAAAGGAGAGAAAAGTGAGGAAAAACAGTCACTTCCCAGTCAGGGATCGATACATAATGCGACAACTAACGGATTCACTTTTGAAAGAATTAGCTTCCATTTTCCCTACGTTGGTCATGGCAGTATACAGCATTAGAGCGGGCTTTAATTTGTTGCATTGGACCCAGCATCCTTTCTCAACATGAACAATACTGGAATATAAAGAGATAATAAAAGACATGGATAGCGATGACTGGAATTAAAAGACGTCAGGACGAATGGACAGTGTTTACTTGGAAAGAATAAAATGGAAAGGAATCCATCGATGTAGTGAGGGATAATGACATTTGAAAAGACAAGGCGGGGTTTCATGGCGTGGTGGAAAAGACGAATAGATCATGTGGTGTGACAACAGGTAAAACTTAGTTGTGTCCATATGGAAGGGTTCCAGGAGATGTGAGTTTGGTGGGAGTTAACAGGAGAGACATTCCCTCATTCGTATGGCTCTATATCTAGAGTTTAGAACTTCAAAACCAGGGATGAATGATAAAGGGAAGTTTGGAGCACGTTTTATTTTTCCTTCTACAGCTATTGCATTTGACAGACAGACAAGTTCGGGAATTCGTGGTGCGTTGTGACACCAGAGCATCAGCTTCTTCTCTGTCTTGGAACCGGGCCACCTGCGCAAGGAATGCAAATGCGGTACTGCTTTTCGTGTAAGGATCAGAAGGCGGTAGCTACACTCTCAAACAGAATGGCATATGATCAGCACCAGTTAGGAGAAAAACTTTACAATGCTTTGCACAGTAATTAAATGGAATTGCATTACATTTCACTACGAGAGCAGATTTGTTCACGCAAATTAAGGCAGGTTTGCAGATGGGAAAGCAATTAAGAAAGATACGTAAATGCCCATGTGAAAGGCTGCAGTTGAAAAACAAAGCAGTTTCGGCTGAGTTTCGAACTGGGGACCTTTCGCGTGTGAGGTGAACGTGATGGCCACTACTCTACCGAAACAAGCTCCAACCACCGCGGCGGCGGCTCTGTGGCATCCAGCACTGAAATTTGAAGCCATTCTTCGTTTCACCTTTCTGTTTCCAAGCGCTCGTTGTTGTCCAGCGTAATTGACATCTTGTAAACCTTAAAAAAAAGACACGTGAAATTGATAACAAAATGCAGACAAGGATGTCGTCAATGTTTGGATCCGTAGGGCGAGGTGGAATAGGCTGGGACGACTTTCCCTGCAGCGTAACAGCTGCGACATGATCTTATGGAAGGGTTGTAAACTGAGTATTTACGTGTTTTACTCAAGTTGGGGTGAGTTGAAAACTAGAGAGCACAGGTTTAAGGTGAGTGGGCTGAAATTTACAAAGGACTTGAGGCACATTTCCCACACAGAAGGTTGTGCGTGTATGGAATGAGCTACCAGAGGAAGTGGAGGAGGCTATTAAACTCAGAAAATTGCAAAGCATGAGTTTCTGAATAGGATGGGTTTCGAGGGATTGGGGCCAAATGCTGGGGAACGGGACTTGTTTAATTTTAGCTATGTGGTGAGCATGGACGAGATACCCCAAAGTACCTGTTTTCACGTGATATACCCCAATAATGTCGTGTTGCTGACACCGGCTTTAAAGGATTATTTTTAGCGGAGCTTGCCGTCGTAGTCTGTGGCACAATCATTTAGTCTCTTCGACTGCTCACGGGAAAGGTAGTATTGGGAAACACTGCAGAAACGAACGACTTCCTTACTTTAGCTCCGACTGACCATACTCTGTGAAATTTTCCCAGATCCTCAGTTGAGGATTTTTGCTGCTGGAAGTTACCTCAGAAACCCTGTTAACTCGAAATATATTGAGCGAATCGCAAAACAGAAAGCATTTAAAACGGAACACAAACAAAACTGGCATGCCTCATGCATTTTCAGACACAGAGATGCATGAATGCTAAATGTGAGACAGTCCGAGGACATGAGTCATAAAGTAATCTCACAACAAACAACAGGGCAATTCCAAACTACTCTTTCAAACATACTGCAGCCTTAGTTCATTCTTAATTCATTCACGGGATGAAGGCGTCCCTAGGTAGGCAAGCATCTATAACCCATCCCTAATTGGCCAGAGGGCAGTTAGCAGTCAACCACATTGCTGTGAGTCTGGAGTCACTTGTAGGCCAGACCAGGTAAGAATGGCAATTTGTTTCCTTAAAGCGTGTCAGTGAACCAGATGGATTTTTCCGACAATCGAAATGGTCATCATTAGCCTCTTAATTCCTGATTTAAAGTGAATCACGAGACGAGTCTGAAGGCAACAAGAGGCTACGTAAGAGGGAAATTGGAAGCATAAAAAGGGGGCATGTGATAGCTTTGGCAAACAGAGTGAAGGAGAATCCAAAGGATTTCTACAAATACGTCAAGAATGAAGAGTAACTGTGGAGAGAATAGGACATCCTTAAAGTTCAGCAAGGTTGCCCATGTGCAGAATCACAGGAAATGGGGGAGATACTGAACGAATATTTTGTATCAGTATTTACTGGGCAGGAGGATATGGAAGCTAGAGAACTTGGCAAATCGGTAGTGACATCTAGGAAAGTATCTGTATTACAGTGGAGCTGCTGGACATGTTGAAACATGCAAAAGAAGGAAAATGTCCTGACTTTTGTTAGATGGCCGCTAGAACTCTGTGGAAAGCTAGGGAAGTGATTGCTGGGCCCCTTGCTATCATCAATGGCCACAGGTAAATTGTCAGAAGACTGGAGGTTGGCTACGTGGTGCAACTACTTAAAGGATTTAAGAAGGGTAATAAGGAAAAGCTAGTGAGCCTGACGTCAGTGGTGGATAAGTTGTTGGAGGGGGTTATGAGTCATCGGATTTTCAAGCATTTTGAAAGGTAACGACTGATTAGGGATAGTCAACATGGCTTTGTGTAAGCAATATTGTGTCTCACTGACTTGACTGAGATTTTTTTGAAGAAGCGACTAAGAAGATTAATTGTGATAGAGTGGTGTACATTGTCGATGTGGACATCAGTAAGGCGTTGAATAACATTGTGCAAGTTCATCTGTTTCACAATGTTGGTTCATATGAAAGCCATTTGGATACAAAACTGGCTTCAATGTAGGAGGCAGAGGGTGGTGGTAGAGGGTTGCAATATCCTGGCAAAGGTTTGCAATGTTCCTCATGCTGTGCAGATAGTTCAGTTTAAGGAGTAGGCCACGAGCACGGCCTTCACAGCTCTCCATTTTAGCCGGTACCTTACTCCAGTTTATGGTGTCTGGGCTGGTACTGTGAGGCAGATTCAGAATTTGAGGCAATGGACCATTCTAGCGGACCTGGTAATGTATCCATTCAATGTTTGCTTTCTTGGGATTGGACCACCCATTGTCTCCCTTATCCCGTTATTCCAATCCGCCCATCTCCCTTTCTATATTTTCAGCAAGTTATCAGTTAATAAATCATTTGGTTTTTTTTCCTGTATCTTTCTCTGGCCTTAGTTTTTGACTCCCTCGTGCATTGAGAGCTGGCATGGTGAAGCTCAGAAACATTGAAATGGTGTGTGTCAAGCTGCTGTTCACTTCCCGATGCATCCCATGTTGTGCTCCATGGACAGAAGTGCTCCAGCAGCTCTGACTCACGTATTTGAAACTTGGTATGCGCTTGCCCACGGAACGCATTTGTTGTCTCTCTCAGTTGATCGTGCGGTCAGTATCATGAGGAAAATCCTGAGTATAATTATTAAGGAACAGGCATCTAACTTGTAGCATAGCGGCTTCTGACTGACTCCTGTTATTGAAAAGTTAGTGGAGGGGCTGGGGATGGTTTGCTGGAGGTTGTGCTGTGAGCTGCCTCAGACATTCAGCGAGACCTGAGGATTTGCTGATCCAAATCTGGCTGGAGCATGGGGACTGTAGTTACCGCATCTGGGTCTGTAACATGAACACCAAATGGGGCAGATGCTGCAGAGAGGTGAAGCTCTGAAACCATGGAGTGAGTGTATGGGGGGAAAGGGATGTGCTGTATCTGTCCGTGTTTTCGCCTGGACAAGCACATACTCTCACTCTCCCCGTTACATACACTGATGGACACTCTCCCTCTTCGCTCCACACACACTCTCTCTTATTCTCTCTGACATGCGCACATGCGCATTCCACTCTGTCACACACACGCATGCACGCACAGCCTCTGTCTCTAACTCCCGCACTCACACACACAATATCCCTCACTCTCTCTCACGTATACACAGTGTCTCTCTCTCTCTCTCCCCTTCACACAGACACGCCCTTCTCTCCCACATACGCACACACACACACACACGTATGCACATATAAGCTTGCGGGGAGAATTTGCATTTGACCATTTGTATTTGCAGATGCATTTTATTTTGTTCCAAAAACATACCATTTGTATTCAGTCAGTCAATGTGATATTTTATGAACTCCTACTTTGTAAATAAAACCAGTCTCACTCCAGGTGAAGACAGACAGCGTCCAACAAGTTCTCACGCTTAGAATACATTGTCTGACCGCAAGAGTTACTTCATTTACTTGAAGGTATCTCCAGGCAGTGACTTGAAATAAATTCTGCAATTTGCATATTAATCAATCAAACTTGAACTTCCATTCTAACTGATTAAGTATTTAAGAACCATCTTAGGTGTGTACAATTTATGTGCATAAGTTGTATAACCCTTTGATCTTTTCCTTAAACCTTCTGTGTTTAAGGTTTTCCTCTCTCTCTGATACCTGATGAAGGAGCAGCACAATGAAACCTCGTGTTTACAAATACACCCATTGGGCTCTAACCTGGTGTCGGTTTGATTTTTGACCTTGTCCAATATAGTCCAAAACCAGCGACTCCATATCATGGTTTTTACTGGTTAGCTAGTCCTCTCCCCCAACAAATAACTTGTTCCTAACACCATGCGTTCTTGTCTTGCATAATAATATTTTGTGAGGCACGTTATGCACTGATGTCTGGAAGTCCAGGTATAATACATCTATAGGATCCCCATTATCCACCTTGCTTGTTACGTTTATGTTTTAAAGAAAACTAGTCAGATCATTCAAACATGATTTATCCTTCATAAAACTATGTTGACTGGGCTGGATTGTGGCTTGACTTTGAAAATCTTCTGTTATTAATTCCTTTTTAACGGAGTCTAAAAAATTGTCTTCAATCCCAATAGTTTTCTCGTTACTTTTCATTCCAGAGTGAAGCTGGTTATTCGAAGTCCTTCCCTTTCTATAATCTCTATGTTCCCTTTCACAATTCCTGTGTAACAGATCTGTAAAAGATCCAATCTTTTACAGCAGGCTGATAAAGTGTTCCTGCTGCTGTCCAGGGTCTTATTGAGATCACATCTTGAGTAGTGCACATAGATTTAATCTCCTCACTGAGGAAAGGATGTTTGAATGAATGCAAAGATTGTTCCCAGAACTAATTTCTGCAACATAGGTGTTAATCACAGAATCCCTGCAGTACGATAGCAGACCTTTTGACGCATCGACTGCACACTGATCATCCGAAGATCATCCCATCCAATCCCCACCACCCAATCTTTATAACCTGGCATTTTCCATGACTGATGCATCTACCCTCCACATCCCCGGACATTGAGCTGTAAGGACATTGAGCCCAGCGATCTCTGTAAGAGATCTGTAACAGGTCTGTAAAAAATCTGTTACAGATGTCTGTAAAAGATCTGCTTCAATTGCTGTGTAAGAGGCATGAGGAGCTGATTGGACTCATTCTGTTCCTACTTTACACACTCTCTGGGCTCAATGTCCACCTGGTGTTCCTACATTATAGTCTCAATGTACTTGCATGTTCTGCTCCTGTCTCTGACCAAGCGCTCAAGATCTCAATGTCCACCTTCTGTTGTTCAATGACATGTCTGGGGTCTTATGGAATCTCCCTGTTCAAATGTCACTTTTCATGGGCTGAAATATGCGGGCAAGTTGTGTTGCCCAAACTGGGTAGCTCAGTGGTTAGCACTGCTGCCTCACTGCACCAGAGATCCCAGTTCAATTTCCGTCTCCAGTTTCCTCCCACAGCCCCAAGATGTGCAGGTAAGGTGGATTGGCCACGCTAAATTACCCAAAATGTCCGGGGATGTGGAGGCTTGGTGCATCAGCCATGGAAAATGCCAGGTTATAAAGATTGGATGGGGTAGGTGGTGGAGATTGGATGGGATGATCTTCGGATGATCAGTGTGGAGTCGATGGGTCAAATGGTCTGCTACCACACTTCAGAGATTCTATAATTAACACCTTTGTTGCAGAAATCAGTTCTGGGAACAATCTTTGCGTTCATTCCAACATCCTTTCCTCAGTGAGGAGATTAAATATGTGTACACTACTCCAGATGTGATCTCACTAAGACCCTGTACAGCAGCAGGAACATTTTATCAGCCTGCTGTAAGGTTCCCACTCAGGTTAGAGCAGTCTCAGCTGTCTGGGGGAATACACAGCATAGCTGAATGTTTATTGTCCTTCTTTACTCCACCAGCATAACGCGACATCTGGTGATAATGTCACAACGACACGTGAGAAGAACAGGTAAGGTGTGGCGAGATGATATCAATGTTGAGATATGCCTCGCCAAACATTTCGCCTGAATCTACCATCAACCTCGCCAGACCCCATGTCAGTCAGAATCTGGTAAGGTGGAGCTTAGACACAGCAAGGAGAAGCAAACATTGATGAGAGTTACATATCAAAGTCAAAATTGTGATAGAAATGTTTATGGTACTAAACAGGAAATTAGACATACAAGTTTGTGGATACTGCAGTAATAATGGACAGCTTCGAGTTAAATCTTAAGAGTTGTGAATCTAAGTGAATGTTAATGCTGGGAAAATGGATTACATAAGCGTCTATGAGATGTGTTGCTTTAATGATATGTTGCGCACCAAGTAGAGATCAGGCTGTTCTGGAATTGGTGATGTGTGATCAGAAGAGCTAATTGAAGACTTTGTTGTAAAGAAGCTTTTGGGAATAGTGATCTTTATATTTTGAATTTAAATGACATCTGAACACAAAACAGTTGTTTCCTTATATTACTGGTACATACCTGGGTCATGCAAGCCATTAAGATACGAGGATAAAGTTGGCTTCAGTAAATTTGAAAAGTACATTAAAATGATTTAATGAAAGGCAGGCAATGTCTGTTATTTATACAAACACTGTAAGGTCTGCAAGGACATTCTCGAGATTAATCCCTCAGATGTTAAGATTGTCTGATGAGGGTACTCCGTCTGTGTTCCAGAGAGTTTCAAAGAATGAGAGGTGATCGAAATGAAACTTTAAAAAAATCACACAGAGAGGAGTGACGAACATGGGCATTGACAAGTGAGAGCAATATTAGCGAGAATCCCAAGATATTCCACAAGAACATCAAGCAGAACAGAATAGCCAGGGTATAATTAGGGCCCATTAGACATCAAGGGGGCAATCTGTGTGTGAAGCTGGAGAAGATTGACAGATTGTGACATGAGAGCTTCGCATCCGATTTCCCTGGGAGAAAAAAGAGGCAGGTGCATATTTCAAGAAGACCGGACTGGAAAGCTCTTGAGCAGATTGATATAAGATGCGAGCAGGAAATAATGGTTTTGGTTGGAGTAAAATTGGACTCGTCTTCAGGTCTGGAAGAGATGTATCACAAGCTGCAGTAGGAGACAAGGGAGGAAATGCCTTGACTCAATCGTTTAAGTTGAATCTGGTCACAGAGGAGTTGCCAGAGTAATGGAGAGCACCCTTTACAGAAAGGATTGGTGCAGGTTGACCAATAAACAATAGATCAGTGAGTATCAGATATGTTTCAGGGAAACTATTGGGGAAAACAGGGAAAGAGACAATTGATCTTCATTGAGAGAGACAATGTTTGATCAAGGATCATCAGCATGAAGTTATTAGAGGGTAGTCAAGCCGAATGAATTTTATTGAATTTTTTCGAGGAGGTCGCTTGTATGTTTTCGTTTTCAGCAACACCTTTGACAAAGCCTCACATGAAACAGAAAGTGCAATCTCATGGTATCAACGGTAACTTGGTAAATTACATTCAAATGGTCTTAGAGGCAGGAGAAAGAGGATGGTGGGAGAAGGATGTTTGTGTGTCTGGAGACCAGTGTCCCTGGTGTACCCCAGGGATCAGTGCTGTGTCCCTTATTCTTTGTGGTATTCATAAATGATGTAGATGTGAATGTGGAGAGGGTGGCGAGTGTTTGATTAGTAAGTGTATCTTTGACACAAAATTTGGCCAGGTGTTTGACAGTGAGGGGGAAGGCCTTATGTTACAGGAAGATACAGATGGAATGGTCAGATTTACAGATCAAAGGCAGATGGAATGTAACCCTGATGAATATGAGGTGATGCACTTTGGTTGAAGGAAGAAGACAGTGGAGTATTGAATGAATGACAGCACACTAAGTAGCTCAGAGGGTGTGCTTCTCCGCACATCCCTGAATGTGACTGAACATAGTAATAAGTTAGTTCAGAAGGCATTGAGAGTAGTAAATAACCTTTACTCATCGGGACATAGATTATAAGAGCTATACAGGACTTTGGTTCGGCCAAGATAGAATACTGTGTGGAGTTCTGGGAGCCAACTTACAGGAAGGATGTGCTTGTACTGGAGGGCGTGCAGAGGAGATTCACCAGGATGTTCACTGGATGGAGCATATCAGCTATGGAGAGAGCCTGGATAAGCTCGGGTTGTTTAGTTTGGGGCAGAGAAGGCTGAGGGGGACGTGGTTCAGAAGGATAAGATTATGAGGGGCATGGACAGGGTGGATAGATTGCAGCTGTTCCTTTTAGTCAATGGGAAAAAAACAGGGGAACACACTTCTAAAGTGAAAAGCTTGAGGACTAGAGAGGATTTGCAGATTGTTTTTCACTCAGAGGGTGTTGGGGTCTGGAATGTACTTCCTGCGAGGGGAGTTGTTATGGCAATCACAAAACAGCTAAATAGGACTTGGACGAGCTCTTGACGTGTTATAACATGCCATGCTACAGGTTCCATGTAGGAGAGTGGGACTACTGTAGACTGCGCTGTATTTCTGAAGGTACAAAGACTATGTTCCTATGATTGTATGGTATGGACATGAATTGATGTGTTTCTGCAAAGAATATTAACAATATTTATTAAGGTGAGCTGTCAATGGAAAAGGTAAGAGAAAACAAGTGCAGCTTCGTTGCAGTCTGAACGCAGAGGAAGGAGAATAGAGAACAGAGCAATAGCAGAACTATGAAGCAATTACTTCAGTTATATCTTCACAGAAGAAAACAAATCAAATCTTCCCAGCAAGACTGGAAAGCTAAGTCTCGAGAGAAAATGAATGAAATTAATAAATAAATTCTTTGGGAGAAATTATTGGGACTAAAAGTTTTGTGAATTTAAAATAGAGATGGAAGGTGAGAAGGTAAAGTCCAATAACAGGGCCCTGTGCTTAAATAAAGTAGACAACAATAGGATGAGGGAAGAGTTGGCTAATGTTAACTGGAAGCAAATACTTTACGGTGGAACTGTATATGAACAGTGGATGGCTTTCAAAGCAATTTCTCCAAGTGCTCCGCCGCAGCAAATAACAGTGAAATAGAAAGGATTGTAGGAGAAAGGGCAAGCTGCCAAGGATATCTCAGTAAATAAGGGAGGCTATCAAATTTAAATAAATGGCATGAATAATGGCAAAGACTAGTGCGAAACTAAAAGATTGGGAAAACGTTCGAGGTCAAAAGAGCAACAAAAAAACTATCAAGAAACATAAGATAGATTATGACAGTAATCTACCACAGAATATAAAGACAGATAGCAAAAGATTCTATAAATATATAAAACGAAAAGAGTGGCTCAGGTGAGCATTGGTCTTTTAGAGGGTGAGAAAAGGGATTCAGTAATGGGATATGAGGAAATGGCCGAGGAATGGAACAGATATTTATTCTGCCTCCACAGTGAAGGACACGAATAACATGCCAGTAATTGTCAAAGAAGGAAGGTAGGTGAGGACCTGGAAGTAACCATTCCCACGAGAGAGATAGTGTTGGGAAAGGTAATGGATCTAAAGGTAGGTAAGTCTCTAGGATCTGATGCAATGCATGCCAGGGTACGAACAGAATCGTGAGAGAAATAGCAACTGCATTTGTGGAAACATTTCTAAATTCACTGGACTCTGATGCAGTTCCAGCATATTGGAAAACAGGAAATCAGACACCACTGTTTAAAAAGGGAAGGAGGAAAAAAGTGGCGAATTATAGACTGGTTAGCCTAACATGTACAGTGGGGAAAATACTCAATCTGTAATCAAGGAATAAATAGCATGCATCTAGATAGAAATTGTCCCGTTGGACAGACACAACATTAGTTCATGAAAGACAGATTATACTTAACTAATTTACTAGAAATCTATGAAGACATTATGACCAGGGAGACACAGTAGATGTGGTGTACCACGATTTACAAAAGGCATTCGACACAGTGCCGCCAAAAAAGTTGCTGCATCAGGTAAAGATGCATGGCATTATGGTTAATGCATTAGCGTGGATAGAGGATTGGTTAACTAACACGAAGCAATGAGTGGGAATAAATGAGTGATTTTCTGGTTACTGATCAGTGACTAGTGGTGTGCCTCTGGGAACAGTGCTGGGACCGCAATGATTCACAGCTTACATTGACGTTTTGGAGTTGGGGACCACGTGTAGTGGCTCAATGGTAGCAGCTTATACTAAAATAAGTGGCAGAGCAAAGTGTGCAGGGGACTGATAAACTTTACAACGGGACATAAATATTATAAGTGAGTGGGCAAAGATCTGGAAGATGGAGTCATCCATTTTGGTAGGAATACCAGATAAAAAAGACTATTATTTGTATGGTTAAAAAAATGCAGCATGCCTCTGTGCAGAGGGACCAGGATGTTCTTGTGCATGAATCACAGAGGTTGTCCTGCAGGTGCAACAAATAATTAACAAGGCAAATGGAATTGTGTCCTTCATTGCGAAAAGGATTGAGTTTAAACACAGGGAGGTTGTGTTGCAGCTGTACAGGGTGCTGGGGAGGTCACACCTGCAATACTGTGTGCAGTTTTGGTCTCCCTACTTGCGAAAGGATGTCCTGGCTACAATGGATGCATTGGTTCGCTAGGTTGGTTCTGGAGTTGAGGGGGTTGGCTTATGAGGAGAGACGGAGTGGACTGGAATTATATATTGATTGGAATTTGAAACAATGAGGGAGGATCTGGTAGAAACATATATGATTATGATTGAAATAGATACGATAGAAATAGAGAGGATGTTTCCAGTAGCAGATGAAACTTGGACAAGAGGACAAAATCTCAAAATTAGGTGGAACAGATTTATGACTGAATTGAGAAGGAACTTCTTGACCAAGAAGGTTGTGAATCTGTGGAATTCCGGCCCACTGAAATAGTTGAGGCTTTATCTTTGAATGTTTTTGAAGCTCAGATAGATAATTTTTTGAGCATTAAAGGAACAATGGGTTATGGAGAACGGATGGGTAAGTGGAGCTGAGGCCATGAAAGGATCAGCCTTGATCATATTGATGCTCATAGATTTTATGTAATGGGTCAACATGAAATGGGAATCATTTGAGAAAATGACTTGTTGATACAAACAGAGAAGCAATGGATGCAATGCATTCAGATTTTCAGAAAGATCTTAGTACAGACTCTGGCCTAGTATGCAAAATCAAAAGTTACAGGATTGGGGCTAAAATATCAACATGGCTTTAGAATAGGAGAGCTGACAGGAAACAGTGAACATGAATAAAGCCATATGGTTTGAAGTAGAAGGAACATGGTGTGTCGCAAGGATCGGTGCATGGGTCTCAGCTGTTCCAAATGCATGTCAAACATTTAGTTGAGGGAACAAATGCAATATTCCCAAAACTGCTGCAAACACTAAACGAAGTCGGATTGTGCGTGGGTGAGGAGGATGTAGAAAACCTACAAGGTGATTGAAACAAGTGGAGTGAATGGGCAAATACGTGGCAGATGGAGAGTAGTGGGGGTGGATGTGACGGTGTATATTTTGGTGGGAACAATAGAACAGCAACCTATCATTTGAAAAGGGATTCGTTGAAACATGTTGATCTTTAAAGGGATGTATGTTCTGTCGTTGTTTCTTCTGTGCAGCTCTCCGAGGTCCATGCAGGGCAGTGAGTTCTGAACCCAGAAGGCAATACTGGGAATGGTATTAGCACACTGACCAGTGAACACAGACCCAAGAGGAGAGCTGTCCCATTGAAAAGGACCTGGATCTCCTTGTACACCAGTCACTGACAGCAATATTGCAGGAAGGAAAGCAGTTAGGAAGATAAATGTTGTGTTGACCTTCATTTCAGGGAGATTTAAGTCCAGGAGTAAGGGTG